>NC_138772.1:308726390-309071390 GCF_965119305.1 Pelophylax lessonae | reverse complement strand
TTATTAGTTAGCAAAAACACTGAAGTGCTGGAAAAAATACCCTTAAAGACTGTGCTTCCATGTTCTATTGTAAATGACTATAATTCTTGTAAACACTATGCTTCATCGAGAATTATTAATAAAAAAACTGAGGTCAAAATATTACTGGAGGGAATAACTCAAACATTTTTTACTTATTACATTTTTTAAGCTTTTCTTTCATTCACTTGTACAAACGATAGTTCAAAAACAATCTTGTGATATTTGTCCAATATTAAAAAAAAAAAATAAAAACAGCTAAAAGGCAGAAAATAAATACCTACAGTCATACATGTTAAATTTTTTTAAAACTCTTTGCACACCTCTTAATATACAGTTGAAAGGAAAACCCATGATTTATAAGTGAAACTCATCCATGGGAACATAGTACAGCAAACCTGTAACAAATGGTAAAGCCTAAAGTGCACCTAAAGTTATTTAGGTTGATATTTATACCTTTTTTTGGTCAAAGGCCAGCATTATTTGTCTTTTTTTTTTTTTTTTCAGGCTTTTTGTTTTGGCTTCTTTTGTGCTTAAATTCTTTTTAATAACGTTTCTGTCCATGGGTAGCTACACTCATTCCTGTATTGAATCTATGGAGTGGGTCATGGTGATCACCCAGGCTCAGAGTTGTATAAAGTACTCGAAACCCATACTTGAGTAAAAGGACAAGTGCTTGATCAAAAAGTGACTTGAGTAGAAGTGGAAGTGCTCGATCAAAAAGTGAATTGAGTAGAAGTACTAAAGTATTCAACATTTTTTGTACTTAAGTATTGCAAGTAGTTTTTTTAAAAAATGTTCTACTCAAGTACTGAAAGTAAAAGTACCAGTAGTTTTGAAAAAAAATTGCTACTCAAGTACTGAAAGTAAAAGTACAAGTACTGTGTTATGTAGTTATTAAAGAAAGAAGTCAAAAGTTTGAACATCATATTGTTTTTTATTATTTCAAATGCAGCTTTTATTTATACATACAGTAGCATTTATTTCGCTGATAATACACATGTTTTGAACTTCATGAAACCTGCCATCTACTGTTCTGGCAGTGGTTATAATTGTAACGAGTAACTATGCAGCACAAAAAAAAAATATTGGAGTAGAAGTATTGAAATCATTGAAAAAATGTAGTGAAGTAAAAGTGGAAGTAGGAGAAAAAAATTCTACTCTAGGAAAGTACAGATACCGCCTTTCGGTACTTAAGTACAGTAGTGAAGTAGTTCTACTTAGTTACTATACATCTCTTCCCAGGCTGGATTTCAAACATGTTATTCTCTCCTCACCTCCATTCCTTTCAGTTCAGTTATAGGAAGTGATAAGGACACTGCATTTTCTGCAAGATCGTCAGTTTTTTTCTTTACTTACTGAAAATGTTCTTTATCTAAAAACGCTTTCCATGTAGGCAAAGATGGGAGGCAGAAACAGATGTGACTTTAGGGGACATATGGGACCAAATATTACAGAATACACAGCTTGCTTCAAAATTCCATCTAGAGCAGGGGTGTCCAAACTATGGTCCTCTAGCTGTTCAGGAAGTACAATTCCCATGAGGCATTGTAAATCTCTTACATTCACAGACATAACTAGGCATGATTGGAATTGTAGTTTCTGAACAGCTGGAGGGCCAAAGTTTGGAGATAGCTTGTCTAGAGCTTATCGCGACTCCGAGCTGTTGCACAGGGTAAGCAGGAGAGAAAACTCTAAATGCGCAAGATGCGCCCAATCTCCTGGCTCCTTTATGCACCTCTTTTGGAGATGTCTGAGTTTTTCAGTACTGGCAAGGAAGAGCTGGATTTGCTAAACTCTGTATATAATACCAGACTGACTCCAGACCCCATTTTATGTCTCTTGGGTTATGTAAACTCTAATAGCATGGGCCGTGATCAGACAGTCAACAGAGAATCTCTCACCAGGAGGCACTTGGAGCGCCTCCTGGTGGGAGATTCTTTGTTGTGTGTTTTCTCCTAACATCCTCGGTTCCATTAGAATGTTGGGAACATTAGATGTTGAAATATATCAATGCTATTATTTTTGGAATGATGATTTCACCTTGGTTTTTGTTGATTTTTTTCTTTTTTTTTGTTATAAATGAAAATAAATCGTCAAAAAACAAATCTGAATTAAAAAAAATGTTCTATATGATAACAACTGAAGGTTGATAAGAATAGAACTGTCAGCTTTTAGTGTGCTGCATAAAGGATTGCTACCTTTGGCAAAAAAAAAGGGCCAGAGGGTGGAGTAGGGAATGAGGCTAATAGTGGTGTACGTAACATAACACACTAAACTGACAGTGCAGGGGAAGTCCGCCATTCACATCAGAGCCCCACATTTGTTCTGGCAACATATGGGGTGGAGGATTGCTTAAAGGGCAACAGTAAACATACACAATTTCATTAAAGTGGTTGTAGACCTTTGACATGAAAAATGAACAAAGTACATCCTTTTATAGTGTGCATTTGTCTCAATCTAAAGCACTGAGTGTGGTTTTTCCTCTGCTATCTACATGAGTCACTTCTGACTCCAAGAGAAAGAGGGAGATGGGAGAGGGAGCTATAGCACACAACCTGTGACTGGCATGCTCAGCTCTGCATGTTTCCTGTGTGCTGTGTAGAGGGGGTGTAGAGGGGGTGTGTTTCTTCCCCCCAATGAGCTCTGAGAACACTCTTTGTCCAATTCTTTCTGGAAGTTCAGACAAACTTTGTAAATTCCACTCCTTGTACTGGTGTAGAATGAACACTTTTCTCTGATCTGTACAGTGTATGACTTCAGATCCTTGAAGAAATCCTTTTTCTGTACCCTTAAATGTAAGTCTTACTAATTGCTAAGACTGTATCTTCATATGGAGCCACAGAAATCCCAAAACTGTTTCACTTATTTCCTAGCGATTTTTCCACCTGCTGTACTTCAACCTTATGGGATCTCGTTGCTGCGTAAGAAGGGAAGAAAAAGAGGTACCCTGTATGCTCTGATCTTAATACACCTGCACAAAAAAATACAAATGTAAGCTATTTTTGTTGAATTACCTAAACATACTGCTACTACTTAAACAATACACACTCATCAATAACCATGAATCTAATGTAATCTTAGATTTGGTGAAATCTTTGACAAAGGCAAGAGCCGAAACGTGTTGGATTTAGACGCCCTCTGTACATCCAAAATTGCATGGATAACAGAGAACCAAACTCTATAAGTCACCAATATCACCCATGTCACTAATTTCCTACATTCCTTCACCACTCACCTTTGGGCCTTTAGCCCAAGTGGAGCACTATTTCATGTAAAAATCACTTGTAAAGAAATTTACAATAAATATGTTTTATACAAAATCGCATTAAGTTGCAAACCGCATCTATAAAATGTAAAAGTTGCCTTAAAAGTCCCACCTTCGCTTGGTTTGAGGAACCAAAAAGTTTTTGAAATTGTATAACAAGGGATGTTGGCACACAATACTTATTATGACTAAAACCAAGGCTATAGAGAGTATCACAAAAAACCCCAAAGTACCTGCCTGTATTTCTCAGCAATGAAGACACCATTGATCCACCACTGATCCTGACCCAATTTCCAACTCCATTTGCAGAAATGCAACCCCAAACTTGTAAGGAACTGCCACCATGCTTCACTGTTGCCTACATGTTATGGTGATTTTACAACTTCACTTATTTGCTTGCTGATAAATATTATGAGGCACCTTTCACACAGATACCTCAGCTAAGCAGAACCTGCTTGCTAAGCGGGGAATCTCTCCGCTATGCAATGCGGACACAGACACAGTCCCGCTCTCCTCTATAAGGGCAATCAGATAGAAACAGACTACCTGTTTCCGTTTCCATCCAATGCCATCTGATCCGCTGGAGAGATGGGGAATAGGACCATCATTTGTCTGTATTTGCCAGACAGAACCAGATCAGATGGCGATGGGTGTCAGTGGACATGTGTCCGCTGACATCTGCCACTCCATAGAAGAGACTAGAGGGTCCAATCAGGTCCTCCTGAAAAACTGACAGACGGACCTGGCTGGACAGCCCGTGTAAAAGGGACCTTAGTGGACACCACGTTTTGCCTATACCAGAATCGAACTTTCCCTTATCCCTTACAAAAAGATTATTAAAACAAATAATAAAAGCAGTGTTAAATAAAGATAGATCTCATTTATTCAAAACAGGAATGAATGTTTGCAAATATAACAAAAGCTGAAGTAAATAGTATAACTTAAAGGAGTTGAAAAGGCAGAAGGTTTTTTATCTTAATGTATTCTTAATACATTCCCCTAATATTTACCTGAAACCATCTCTGTCCCGCAATATCCACAAGTCCCTCAGCCATCCAAGACTCTCCCTCCTGATTGGCTCAGACACAGCCGCAGTGCCATTGGCTCTCGCAGCTGCCACCCAAACAGGAGAGAGACTAGGCGGAGCCAAACTGCAGCTCTGTGTCGTTTGGCTGCCTTAGTGCCGGTTCACACTAACGCGGCACGACTTCGGGGGCGACCTGTGCAGTCGCGTGCAACCGTGACTTCGGCGCAACTTGCACGGACTTCATATAATGAATGTCTATGCAAGTCACTCCAGGTCGCCCCGAAGTAGTACAGGAACCTTTTGCTAAGTCGGAGCGACTTGTGTCGCTCCTATTAGAACGGGTCCTGTAGCATACAATGGACCGCGACTGACCGCGACTTGTCAGGCTGACAAGTCGCCTGACAAGTTGCGGTAGTGTGAATGGACATTTACTGTTGATCAGCAGCATGTATGCCCTTGTCGCTGGTTAGTGGACTTGTGCCCCCCCTTGCTGCTGGTCAAATGCACCAATGCAGATGCTCAGAGGACAAGTGTCCCCTTGCTGCTAGTTAGTGGACAAATACCCCTTCCTGCTGGTCAGTAAAGATGTTCCCCCTTTGCTGATGGTCAGTGAAAAAATGCTACCCCTGCTGCTGATCAGTTGACAAGTGCGCCCTTGCTGTTGATCAGTAAAGAAATGGCTCCCTTGCTGCTGGTCAGTGGAAAACTGCTAGGGGAAAGGTTCTAGAAACCAGTCAGCTCAGATCATCCTGGCAACAGACATGCATAAGATATGGGACATGCTGCATTCCATATTGAATCATTATGGGACAATCCTATATTACGCAGGATGGATGGCAACCCTAGCTGCACAGGACCCAGCTGTGAAATGGGACTTTGTTACATATGAACATTTCTAAAAAACATAAATATAATTACAAATAGATGTAAATCAGCAGCCTTTGTTCTGGTAATGGATATCATTTTGTTTTTTGCTCGTATTACTGATGCTTCTCCTAAAATTACTACCCAACTGAAAAAGATAGATGTTTTTGCCTATAATGCATTATTTTGCTTTATTATCACTATCCTTATAGCTAAATAAGAAAAGTAATGTGATAGTACAAGGGGAAAAAAAACAGCTGTCTGCTAGTTTAACCACTTAAGCCCCGGAGGATTTGGCTGCTAAACGACCAGAGGGTATTTTGCGATTCGGCACTGCGTGATTTTAATGGACAATTGCGCGGTCGTGCGACGCTGTACCTAAACAAATTTGGCGTCCTTTTTTTCCCACAAACAGAGCTTTCTTTTGGTGGTATTTGATCACCTGTGCGATTTTTTAATCACGCGCTATAAACAAAAAAAGAGCGTAAATTTTGCAAAAATAGCAATATTTTTCCCTTTTTTTTATATGAAATTCCCCCCAAAAAAAATGTAAAAATCAAAATTTTTTAATATTTTCGGCCAATTTGTTTTATGCTACCTATGTTTGGTAAAAAAAATCGCAAAAAGCGTATTTTGATCGGTTTGCGCAAAAGTTATTGCGTTTACTAACAAAGGGAAAGATTTTTGTCATTTTTGTTGTTTTTTTTTTTAACGCGTAATGGCGGCGATCTGCGATCAGTGCCGAATCGCAAAATACCCTCTGGTCGTTTAGCAGCCAAATCCTCCGGGGCTTAAGTGCATTCCAGCTTCATTGAGAGGATGCTCAATCATGCTATTTTGAGACAAACTTTGCATGCAAATGATTAATGGTTACCTCCTGGTCACATGACCATGATAGTCTTTGTTTGTGCCCTTGTCAGTGCACGTGCATAATTTGTCTCAATATCATTGCCTTGAAGGGCCACAGAAACTTAACAAATACAACTTTTCAATGCAAATTTCACTAAATAAATATTTTAGGGCAAACCCTGGACATTTTTTAACTGTGGGACATACATACAAGATACAAACTATGATTTTTTTCATAGATGTCTGTTAAATATCATTTTTTTTTTTTTTTTTCATTTGTAACGCATGGATAATTGGAAGGGAAAAATTTTAAATGTGACTTTAACCTGACACCATGTTATAAATGTAGATCCTTCTTTGTCAGTAAAACGTAAGCGGGTTTGGTTCACTGGCTTTTCAGCTAACAAGCTTGAAGGAGTACATTTGTATTCCTTTAACACCTTTTTTACAACTTGAACAGTGTAATATGTAGATTACTGCCATATCCTTTTTTTAGCATCTTGCCAACATTTTTCAGTATCAGAATAAAATTCCCCACCCTGTTCTGATGAAAAAGTTGTTGCCTAAGTGTTTATTTGAGTATGTTGTTGTTAGTGGAAAATAGAAAATATGAAAAATAATTCACTTTGTGAATTATCTGTGTCTATTGCTACATGATTAACATATCCAGGAATTTAAAATATAATGAGAACGTCTGTTGAAATAAAGCAAAGTATACCTTGTTTTAGAAGCCATGAGCACAAGTGCAGTTGTTGCCCATCAGAAGTCAATCAATCAGAAGCCGCGTTTAAATATCCCAATAAATGCAGTGCGAAAACTGGTTTGATGCAACTTTTTTCTTCTAATTATCCTTTCTTCAGTTTATTTATTTTAAATTAGCTTCATCATGTTGTAAAAAGTAGTTTGTTGGTATTAGAAACAGCTCAAATTTTTTACTCTTTTTTTCTCTAGTAATTTCTATGAATTGGTGCCATTGTGTCGTGAAAACAGAAAACTAAAGAAGACAAAAGACCTGATGCCAAAAAACAATGACAAAAGTGTGTCCTCCAAGTCTACTGTTGCATAATTCATATCTAATCAACTATTTATTTATTTTTTAATTCCTGTACATGAATCCAAATGAGGGGGGAAAAAAGGAAAATAAAAAGAGGGAGCCTCCGGTGTATATTAATTATGAAAGACAATATAGACCTGACTCATGCTCTACCCTTTCATATACAAGTTGTATAGCCAAATCCAACTTTAAAAAAAGGGCAGATCCCAAGGGAACAGCTTGGAATTGCAATATACAATTGGAATTGCAATATACAATTAATATCATCTTTATTAATCACAACATTAAAAAAAAACCCCACAGAAATACAAAATAATAACAATAAAAATAATTAGCAAATTATGAAAAAGCCAACAAAAGCAGCTGCGAACCTCTCTCCCCCTCCCATCCCCACAAAGAGGTCTTAATATGGACTAATATGATAACTAAGGTGCTCCAGAACTCCTCCCAAAGGCTATATAAACCAGAGTTGTCCTGTAAAGACTATAAATGCTCACTCTTATTTTGCATAGAGTATTGGGGCTGCAACAAGAAATACAAGCAATGGTGTGCTGAGATGAATTCCTATGGGTATCTCCTTTTGAACCCAAAGAGCTGTGCATCCCAGAAAGTGCCCTTTGAAGGACCTCATATTTGACTTTGCTTTTAGAAGCAAATAAAAAAAGCCAGACACCTTCATAATCAACATTTTTCTGTCCATCTGCATGAGGCCTTTGGGGCAATTCCTTCTGGAGTAAAGCTGTGCCTGTCCCCCCCCCCCCCCATTATGTTGATATTTGGCATGGTAGAGTGGTAGAGGCCATTAAAATGTGAATACTTGAACAATGAAAAAAAGTTGGAAATGATTTGTAAGGAGGTGCATTTGCTTTGTTTATATGTTCATTTATAAGTTCTCTCTCTATACAGAGTACACCTTAAACACATTTTTTTACTTACTAAAGGCAGCTGTCATGTGTCCTTTCCTGTTGTCTCTTTAGAGGTTATGGAGATTATTATTATTATACAGGATTTATATAGTGCCAAAAGCTTGTGCAGCGCTTTATAATATGAGGGAAGACAATACAGTTACAATACAATTCAATACAGGAGGAATTGGAGGGCCCTGCTCGTTAGAGCTTACAGTCTGGAAGGTAAAAGGTAAAACAAAAGGCAATAACTGTGGGGGATGAGCTGATGGAGAAAACGGAAGTACGGTGTTAGATGTGGGAAGGATAGGCTTCTCTGAAGAGGAGGGTTTTCAGGGATCGTCTAAAAGCTAATAGAGTAGGAGATAATCGGACAGATTGGGGTAAGGAGTTCCATAGGATTGGAGAGGCTCTTGAAAAGTCCTGCAGGCGAGCATGGGAGGAGGTGATGAGGGAGCTAGAGAGCAGATTAGGTTGGTATTTTGAGACTAGGCTAGTGATGAAGCTGGGGGGCGAAATTGTGGATGGCTTTGTAAGATGTTGTTAGTATTTTGAATTTAATTTGTTGGGCGAGCGGAAGCCAGTGGAGGGATTGACAGAGAGAAGTAGCAGACACTGAGCGATTGGTAAGGTGGATAAGTCTGGCGGCAGCATTCATGATGGACTGAAGGGGGGATAGCCTGTGTAGAGGTAAGCCAATGAAAATGATGATCCCAAAACTGCTGTCAGTGCCCATGCCAACTGGTCCCCTCATAATGACAAGAAAACAACAAGAGAAGGGCGCACCGACCTTGTGCATTACCACTTAAAAGTTTATTAAAATCAAAGAAGGGTAGCGTACAATATACACGATTTTGGATCTGAGGAAGAGGGACCTCCCTCGAAACGCATAAGCCACATCAGGTTTTGAGGACGCCATCACGCTATCCAGCAGTAGAGAAGTGTCCTGGAATCGAGCGGTGCCCATTTCCTATATGCTTGCTCATATGCTACGTTTGTGAGTATATTGTACGCTATCCTTCTTTGATTTTAATACATTTTTAAGTGGTAATGTACAAGGTTAGTGCGCCCTTCTCTTGTTGTTTTCTTGTAGTGCCTAGAAGATTCACCTTCCCGTATACCACTCGAGCGCAGGAGAGATATTGTTGTTTTTTGGAAACGCCTCATAATGATGCCATTATGTCACTGAAATCTTTGGGTTCTGGACTGCCAACAGGAAATACTCATGTAACCCATTTAGTGATCTGAGTACCTGAAGAAGGACCCTCTCATTCTGCAGAGGCCCAGCATGTCATGTGATCATGGATCTAGGTAAGTAGAAATCACATTTAACCTAGGTTTTTTTTTTTTACCATTTCAATATCGGGCCCTTTTACCCCCTTCCTGCCCAGGCCAATTTTCAACTTTCATCGCTGTCACATTTTTAATGACAATTGCATGGTCATGCAACACTGTACTTATATGAAAATGTTATCATTTTTTTCCCTACAAATAGAGCTTTTGGTGGTATTAATCACCAATGGGTTTTTTACTTTTTGCTAAGCAAATAAAAAAAGATTGAAAATTAAAAAAAAAAAGGCAGAGGCAGGTCAAATGAAAGCAAGGTCAATAACAATCAAGCAGATTTAGGATCAAGACTCAAGCCTCGTACACACGCGTCGAAAATCGGCAGGGAATTTTCGTCCGACGACCGATCTGCCGATTTTCGGCTTGTTAGTATGATGCTTCCGACAACCGACTCCGACTTTTCGGCCGAAAAAAATCTGGCGTGCAGGCTATAAAATTTTTGTCCGCCGTCAAAACACGGCCGATTTTCGTGCAGTCAGTACAGATTTCGACAGGGAAAAATCTAATGAGCAAGACTGGGCATGTTCAGATAAGAAAGAACACAAAGAAAGCAAACCAACACATGACATTACTTCTGAAGTAGAATTTTGTCGGGCGAAAAAATTTGTGTGCAGTCTAGGCACATTCCAACCAACAAAACACATCTCTGGACAAAAGACGGACGATCGGTCGGCCTATAATCGTTGCATGTGTACTAGGCTTTACAGAGCTACAAGCTGAAAGTCCTTCCAGCAATGATCCCATGGAGGGCCCATGTTTAAATTGGCCACTAAGCTCTATCTGAGGTGGACATGCGTCCACCTGCATGCCCTTTTGCACAATGATTTCTATATATGGTATCTGGAATATTTTTTTCAGATTAAGTGGTGGCTGTTAGCGATAGAACACAAGCAGAATTGACACATAAGGGTCTCACAAAAGATTTTTTATTATCTATTGTACGAGATAGGAGGCAGCAAGAGTTTTTTAAAGGTGAAACCTTTGTAAATTCTGTGTGGTTATATGCAATATATGTTGAGGAAATCAGGTCAAGGTTCTAGTTGGATATAAAAATGATGATAATGGCCTGTGGTGAACAAATAAATATTTGATGTAAAAATAATGGTTCCACATCTATTCAGTATTTATCTATGGGAATGAAATGTGTTGTTGGGGAAATTGTCATAAGATAATACAACCAGCACAGATAAAATAACTCATATAGCTTTTTGAAGTGATCCTTTTGTAACGTAGAGTTGCTTGAGGTCCTAAGAGACAGCTCAGTATAGCACAGTAAGTACTCTATGATGTTGTCATCAAAGAGGCAATGCAATGTATTTAACATATACACATTATTTTTCTTAAGTATCTGTAGTTTAAGTTATATCATGTCTCTATAATTCATAGTTTAAGAAGATGTTCTTATAAGCGGGTCAAGAGACTCTCGCTGTTCAGTAGCAAACTAGAATTATCCCATCATGAAAACAGCAGAGGAATCATTTTGTATCTGAAGCACTAGATTATGTATTTCACTTAGTTGATGACATATAAGTGCTTTGTGATATGTTTAATGCCAGCCTGACAGAAGCAGTAT
This sequence comes from Pelophylax lessonae, assembly GCF_965119305.1. Taxonomy (NCBI): domain Eukaryota; kingdom Metazoa; phylum Chordata; class Amphibia; order Anura; family Ranidae; genus Pelophylax; species Pelophylax lessonae. The sequence goes on along the minus strand of NC_138772.1, from coordinate 309,060,485 downwards.
TAAATACTCGCATTTACTATGCTAAATATGTATCATTTATTATGTATGTTGCACTGCATTTCCTACTCTTGATGTTTTTTTTCTTCCCCATTATCCTACTTTATATGCCACTTACTATTAAATACATACAATTGCTTTTAACTTTTAAATGCGTTGTGAAATTGTGACATATTTTTACTCACTACAAACAAATTATTTGCTATTTGTAGGGTGACATCTGCAATGTTTTGAAGCTGGAACTTTTGATGACTGCTAGATTTTATGTCACAAGTAATTCCCCTGCTATTGCATATTTGCATGTACTGTATATTCTTTCCTGGCGTTTTCTAAATGGTGAAGGAAAAAAAACATTTTGAGGTTTCAGTCTATACAGTGTTCAGTGTATATAGTTGAATCAATAAAAATCAATGGACTTTCATCCTGCTTGATTGCATATGATGGGCTAGACTGGGTTTTGCATATGTCATTATATTGGAGTGGATAACATCTCATGTAGTCTGCTTGGCAAAGCAAGAACTGGTATTATTTGGAAGCAAGACTGTGATTGAGGATGCTACATGTGTAAATGTTCACAACAAATGGATCTGTATTGACTAGTGATCGACCGATATCATTTTTTTTTGCCGATACCGATATTTTGGTCATCGCATATCGGTATCGGCTGATATCTGCCAATAGTTTCAGACATTTAAAAAAACATTTTTTACTTTTTTTTTTTTTTTTTACAGGTACTCTTGTGGAGGGATCTGTGGGTCTTTTAGACCCCTCCTCTGCACTTAAAAGCAAACAGCAAGTTTGACTGTTTTGAATGCTGTAATTTTTTAAAAATTTGGCACCGAGTACCCGGAAGTGATGTCATGACTTCTGGGTTTTTTACATGGAGACCCGAATGAGGCTTAGATTGGGTCTTCTCTTCAGTGGCCGTGCAGGTAGGATGCCCGGGTCTCCCGGTGGGATGGGAGACCCGGGCGAGCCGCAGAAGGTGGCGTTAGGGGAGGGACGTCCCCTCCCGCTCCTTGTAATGACAGCCTTCTCAGCCGCATCGGTTGTCATTACAAGACAGCCAACCGTCGGCTATGGACGCCTGTACCGGGGTGATGCCTCTAGCTGCAGGCATCACTCCAGTACAGCACTTTCCCGAAATATCGGCAATATCGGTAACCTCAGGGGCTGATTCCGGTATATCGGGGAAAGTGCAGATCGGCCCTTGATATATCAGCTTTGCCGATAATCGGTCGATCCCTAGTATTGACCCATTAATATATACAGTGGTGTAGTGCTTAGCACTTTCGCCTAGCAGCAAAAGGGTCACTGGTTTGAATCCCAACCACGACACTACATGCCTGGAGTTTGCATGTTCTCCTCTGTTCCTGTGTGGGTTTTCTCTGGTTTCCTCCCACACTCCAAGGACATGCTGGGTGGTTAATTGGCCCTGGTATGTGTATGTAGGAATGTGAGTTTGGGACCTTAGATTGTAAGCTCCTTGAGGGTAGGGACTGATGTGAATGTACAATGTATATGTAAAGCGCTACGTAAATTGACAGAGCTATATAAGTACCTGAAATAAATTAAAAAATAAATGGGAAGTCACACACAGGGGCATGTGTGTTTTCCCCTAAAATTCCAGCTTACAGTTTTGTTTATGATCATAAGTAATGTTGGAAGTCATCTTATCTGGCTAGTACCATACCAGTCATAGAGTGCCTGCCATATATCACTGGGATTTATGATTACAGCTCAACATACCTATCATTGAACTTCAGGTAGAAATAACAAAAACATACACTATATTGTCAAAAGTATTGTGACACCTGCCTTTACATGCACATGAACTTTAATGGCATCCCAGTCTTAGTCCATAGGATTCAATATTGAGTTGGCCCACCCTCTGCAGCTATAACAGCTTCATCTCTTCTGGGAAGGCTGTCCAAAGGTTTGGAAGTGTGTCTTTGTGAATGTTTGACCATTCTTCCAAAAGCGCATTTGTGAGTACAGGCACTGATGTTGCAGAGAAGGCCTGGCTCGCAGTTTCTGCTCTAATTCAACCCAAAGGTGTTCAGTGGGGTTGACGTCAGAACTCTGTGCAGGTCAGTCAAGTTCCTCCACCCCAAACTTGCTCATTCATGTCTTTATGGACCTTGCTTTGTGCACTGGTGAGCAGTCATGTTGAAACAGGAAGGGGCCAACCCAAAATTGTTCCCACAAAGTTGGGAGCATTACATTTTCCAAAAAGTCTTGGTATGCTGATGCTTTAAGAGTTCCCTTCACTGGAACTAAGGAGCCAATCCCAACCCCTGAAAAACAACCCCACACCATAACCCCCCCCCTCCACCAAAGGATTTGATCCAATGCACAAAGCAAGATCCATAAAGACACGGGTGAGCAAGTTTGGGGTGGAGGAACTTGAGTCCTGACCTCAACCCGAAAGAACACCTTTGGGGTGAATAAAAGGGACTGCGAGCCAGGCCTTCTTGTCTAACATCAGTGCCTGACCTAATATTCCCATAGACACACTCCTAAACCTTGGTTTTATATAGGTACCTATATAGCGCTGTCAATTTACGCAGCGCTTTACATATACATTGTACATTCACATCAGTGGAGGCTCTTTCTACTATATATATATATATATATATATATATATATATACCAAGGGTCCAGTTATGGCCCTTAGGCTCTGAGGAAGAGGCACAGCCTCGAAACACGTTAGCCTTTCACCTTTACGAGACATTGGACTCTTACATCATAGACGTTGTTCGATGGAGTTGATATGCTGGTTTACATCGCATGTTTGTGAGTAGCCACTTTTTAATATTTTATCAATAAAAGCCTACTGAGGATAATGCGCTAGGCTGGTGCGCCCTTCTTTTTTGTTTATGTTTACATTCACATCAGTCCCTGCCCTTAACCTCCCTAGCGGTATGATTATGTCAGGAATTTTGTACCAAAAGCGGTACAATTTTTTGCATGGAAATTTGGTGTTATGTATTGTAGGCCTACAATTCTTAGTCATTACTTACTTAAACCTGAGCAAACAAGACTCTAGTATCCCAGATGTGATAAAGTTTGAAACAAAATCATAAATTATAATATAATAAATAACTGTAAATGAGTTAAAGTATATATATATATATATATATATATATATATATAAAGTACAGTAAAACTGCAGGCAAGGGCACTGGGGGGCAAACTAAGGTCAACTTATTTTATTTAGTAATGTAATCCAATAGCTGGGAGTATTGACAAATAAAAAACTTTTAAGAGGTCTTCCTTGATGAGCACAATATACATTAATATGCATACTCCTAGAATAAAAACTGATATACATCAATTAGACTAGATAAACCTGTGTCTTATTCCAACCTTATCTACTATATAAATATGTATGCACCTATGACAGAATAGCTAAAAGTTCTCCCTAAAAGAGCTCATTTTATATGTAGCCCATCTATGTATTTAGCTCGTAGCCTGGAGCTGACCTTTAGGTCCTAAGTCTTTAATACGTACCCATCAAAAATAATGAGAATCTATTAAGTAGTATTCTGACTTCAGAAACATTCTTCACTTAAAGATTAACTCCACTTTTGTTCTTAAAAAAAAAAAAAAAAAAAACTCTGGGTAATCAATGTACATTGCAAGGATTTGAACAAACTTTGTTTCAGATTCCTACCTTTTGTCATTCTGAAGAAATCACTGTTTGTCTTTCTGTGTCCATGTGTAAAGTAAATCAATTGGGAATGGTTTCATAATTATCAACCAGCTGTGGCACCTGCAGAGTTGCATCCCTTTTGACGTGATTTTCCTATTGGTAATATCTTACCAAAAATGTCATTTTTGTTGCGGGGGATGCCAACAATCTGACTTGTATCTTAGTGCAGACTTCTGGGAATGAGTGAACCAATCACATAAGCAGGAAATTATGTTTCTGGGGAGAGTTCTGTACACATTCTGTGTACAGAACACCTCCATGTAACCATATTCTACTGCATTTTACAGAAACTTACAGGACTGCAGATTGAAAAGGAAAGGTCATTTTTATTAACATTCAATTACAATTTGACTTGAGCTGCAATTGTATATGATATACAGTATAGGGATCGACCGCTTATCGGCACCACGGATATATCGGGGGCCGATATGAACTTTCCCCATTATATCGGAATGGGCCCCTGAGGTTACCGATATTGCCGATATTTCGGGTCCCTCCCGCTACCTTCCACGGCTCCCCTGGGTCTCCCGTCCCACCAGAAAACCCGGGCATCCTACCTGCATGGCCGCCGAACAGAAGACCCAATCAAAGCCGCATTCGGCTCTGATCGGGTCTCCATGTAAAAAACCCGGAAGTGATGTCATGACATCACTTCCGGGTACTCAGCGCCACATTCTACAAACTGACAGCATTCAAAACAGCCAAACTTGACGTTTTGAATGCTTTTCAGTGCCGAGGAGGGGTTTGGGGTCTTTTAGACCCCCAGATCCCTCCACAAGGAGTACCTGGTAAAAAAAAAAATAATAATTTTTACATGTCCGAAAATATCAGCCGATACCGATATCCGATGACCAAAATATTGGTTAAAAAAACTATATCGGTCGATCACTAATACAGTATCTCACAAAAGTGAGTATACCCCTCACATTTTGCCACATATTTTATTGTATCTTTTAATGTGACAACACTGAAGAAATTACACTTTGCTACAATGTAAAGTAGTGAGTGTACAGCTTGTATAACAGTGTCAATATGCTGTCCCCTCAAAATAACTCAACACATTGTCTCTTGCCATCATTGTCTAAACCGTTGACAACAAAAGTGGGTACACCCCTAAGTCAAAATGTCAAAATTGGGCCTAATTAACCATTTTCCCTCCCCAGTGTCATGTGACTCGTTAGTGTTACAAGTTCTCAGGTGTGAATGTAGAACAGGTGTGTTACATTTGGTGTTATCGCTTTCACTCTCTTATATTGGTCACTGGAAGTTCAACATGGCACCTCATGGCAAAGAACTCTCTGAGGATCTTAAAAAAAGAATTGTTGCTCCAAATAAAGATGGCCTAGGCCAGTGATGGTGAACCTTGTGAACCTTGGCACCCCAGATGTTTTGGAACTACATTTCTCATGATGCTCAACTACACTGCAGAGTGCATGAGCATCATAGGAAACATAGTTTCAAAACATCTGGAGTGTCAAGGTTCACCATCACTGGCCTAGGCTATAAGACGATTGCCAAGACCCTGAAACTAAGCTGCAGCTTTGTGGTCAAGACCATACAGCGGTTTAACAGGCAGGTACCACAACGCAAAGAAGTTGAGCGCAAGTGCTCAGCGTCATATCCAGAGTTTGTCTTTGGAAAATAGACGTGCTGCCCGCATTGCTGCAGAGGCTGAAGGGGTGGGGGGTCAGCTTGTCAGTGCTCCGACCATATGCCGCACACATCAAATTGGTCTGCATGGCTGTCATCCCAGAAGGAAGCCTCTTCTAAAGATGATGCACAAGAAATCCCGCTAACAGTTTTCTGAAGACAAGCAGACTAAGGACACGGATTACTGGAACCATGTCCTGTGGTTTGATGAGACCAAGATAAACTTATTTGGTTCAGATGGTGTCAAGCATGTGTGTTGGCATCCAGGTGAGGAGTACAAAGACAAGTTTGTCTTGCATACGTTCAAGCATGGTGGTGGAAGTGTCATGATCTGGGGCTGCATGAGTGCTGCCGGCACTGGGGAGCTACAGTTCATTGAGGGAACTATGAATGCCAATATGTACTGTGAAATACTGAAGCAGAGCGTGATCCCCTCCCTTCGGAGACTGGGTATTCCAACATGATAACGACCCCAAACACACCTCCAAGACGACCACTGCCTTGCTAAAGAATCCGAGGGTAAAGGTGATGGACTGGCTAAGCACGTCTCCAGACCTAAACCCTATTCAGCATCTGTGGGGCATCCTCAAATGGAAGTTGGAGGAGCGCAAGTTCTCTAACATCCACCAGATCCATGGTGAACTCCATGCACAAGAGGGTTAAGGCAGTGCTGGAAAATAAGGGTGGCCACACAAAATATTGACACTTTGGGCCCTATGTGGACATTTTCATTTAGGGTGTACTCAGTTTTGTTGCAAGTAGTTTAGACATTAATAGCTGTGTGTTGAGCTATTTTGAGGGGGACAGCAAATCTACAATGTAATACAAGCTGTACACTCACTACTTTACGTTTTAGCAAAGTGTAATTTCTTCAGTGTTGCCACATGAAGAGATAAAAAAAATATTTACAAAAATTTGAGGGGTGTACTCACTTTTGTGAGATACTGTATATATATTTTTTTTTATTTACTATTTTTTCCCACGAAAGTGTAGTTGCCCTTTAAGATTTGGCACTGTTTATACTGAATAAGGCTGGGTTCACATATATGGGAATTGGATGCGTTTCACACTGCATCCAATTCGCATGACATGTGAGTATGACCGACTTTCAAAGAAGCCAGTTCACACAAATGTCCGGCGCGGCTGCGGTGCAAGTTTGAAAAGATTTCTGTGTGTTTTTGGGTACGGTTCAGGTGTGAATTCAGGGAACAATTCACATCTGAATCGCACCTGAACCGGTGAACACAAACGCACAGGACACCAGCTGAAAATCGCAGCCAGACTTGTGCGGACACAGCCTTAAACGACAGTTCTCCAAATTATGTCCTACAGCTAAACCCCCCCCCTCCAAATATTTTTTCCATAACTGGGAAGACCTCAGAATTTCCTGGAAACAATAATAAAGATTGCTGTTACTATTTTTCAGTTGAAACCCTAGCTTTTCTAGAACCATACTTCCAGTGTCATTTAGAGCCTCATTAGAAGTTCTGTTTTGATTGGGAAAATGAAGAGATAATTATATTAGTATCAGTAGTATAACTGCTCTGTTGCAGGCCTAAAGCCTCGCACACACGCGTCGAAAATTGGCAGGGAATTTTCGTCCGACGACCGATCTGCCGATTTTCGGCTTGTTAGTATGATGCTTCCGACAACCGACTCCGACTTTTCGGCCGAAAAAAATCTGGTGTGCAGGCTATAAAATTTTTGTCCGCCGTCAAAACACGGCCGATTTTCGTGCAGTCAGTACAGATTTTCGACAGGGAAAAATCTAATGAGCAAGACTGGACATGCTCAGAGAAGAAAGAACACAAAGAAAGCAAACCAACACATGACATCACTTCTGAAGTAGAATTTTGTTGGGCGAGAAAATTCGTCTGCAGTTCAGGCACATTCCAACCAACAAAACACCACTCGGCCGATAATCGTTGCGTGTGTACTAGGCTTTAGATGCCCATTATGTAAGTGCAGACATGTTGTGGTATCATTACATGGTGCCCTGTGACATCATCTACTTTCCTTTGAATCTGCAGCAATCGCTCTTGCTTTTTCTGGGGAAGAGGATGCTTCTGATTATTTAACCTTCAGAAGAGACCTCAAGTCTTTCAAAAACATAAATTATATAACAAGGAACTTACACTGGAGTTATCATGTAAAATTACAAAATGTACTTGGTCTATAAAGTAATGGTAAATAACACTGGACTTCTCATATCATCTAAAAAGAAACTTACTCTACACCCTCTCACCCACCAAGTGATGACCTGCCAAGGCAGTGACCTTTGTACCTTGCTTGACCAAGAGACCATTGGATATGCATAACATTAATAACCTGTTGCTGTACCTTCTGCTATCCCAAAGATGGCAAAACGTGACGCTTTATATAAATCCCTATGATGACCCTTACAACCAAAAAAAAAAAAAAAGCTAGACTACAGATACGCCTTCACTTTGCATATGTAAGCTACTTTATAAGAAGATCAAGGTCATATTTTTATGAGAACACTAAAGCTGATGTTGGATTTGCTTTCATTTTTTTTTTTTTTATTAGAGCATATGTTCCTTGCTATAGCTGAACTCTTTATATTTATGATAGTTCTTTCATGGTATACTAGCAATAATACTCACGAATATATATACTTGGGAAGCTACAATCTTAAGAATATCAATGCTGTTTTTTAAGCTATCCTTACTTATAATATTCTGCCCTGGAGTGGAAGTAACAGTGGTACACAAAACTTAACTGGTGCCTTTCAATTGTTCTTTATCCTTCATGCATAGTAACTAAGTAGAACTACTTGACTACTGTACTTAAGTACCGAAAGGCGGTATCTGTACTTTCCTAGAGTAGAATTTTTCTCCTACTTCCACTTTTACTTCACTACATTTTTTTGATGATTTCAATACTTCTACTCCGATATTTTTTTTTTGTGCTGCATAGTTACTCGTTACTATTATAAAAATTACCACTGCCAGAACAGTAGATGGCAGGTTTCATGAAGCTCAAAACATGTGTATTATCAGCGCATATGAGAATAAATGCTACTGTATGTATAAATAAAAGCTGCATTTGAAATAATAAAAAACAATATGATGTTCAAACTTTTGACTTCTTTCTTTAACCACTTAAGCCCCGGAGGATTTGGCTGCTAAACGACCAGGGGGTATTTTGCGATTCGGCACTGCGTGACTTTAACGGACAATTGCGCGGTCGTGCGACGCTGTACCTAAACGAATTTGACGTCCTTTTTTCCCACAAACAGAGCTTTCTTTTGGTGGTATTTGATCACCTGTGCGCTTTTTCCTTTTTGCGCTATAAACAAAAAAAGAGCGTAAATTTTGCAAAAATAACAATATTTTTCACATTTTTTTATATGAAATTCCCCCCCCAAAAAATGTAAAAATCTAAATGTTTTAACATTTTTGGCCAATTTGTTTTATGCTACATATGTTTGGTAAAAAAATTAGCAAAAAGCGTATTTTTATTGGTTTGCGCAAAAGTTATCGCGTTTACTAACAAAGGGAAAGATTTTTGTCATTTTTGTTGTTTTTTTTTTTTAACGCGTAATGGCGGCGATCTGCGATTTTTTTTGCGGTACTGCGACATTGTGGCAGACAGATCAGACCCTTGACTGACATTTTTGACACTTTTGGGGTTACCAGTGACATTTCTACAGAAATCAGTGCTATACATATGCACTGTTACTGTAAAAATACACTGGTAGTGAAGGGGTTAACTTTATTTGAGAGGGAGGGGCTGTGTGTGTCCCTAGGGGCGAGATTCTTACTGTGATTGGCTGTGGCTTGAGGTGTAAGGACACTGATCAATGGTTCTACATAGCAGAACCGTGTGATCAGTGTTTTTACACCGAGGAGAATGACAGGCAGCTTGTTTACACAAGCCGCCTGACTTTCTCCCTCTCCCCCGACGATCGCCGAGTGACCGGCGGACATCGGGTCCGCCGGTCACACGCGCGGGGGGGGTCCGTGACCGCGTGGGAGCGGGAGCGCGCCTCCGCGGGCGCGCGCTTGCTCCCCAGACCCTCCCAGGCTAGTGACGTTAATTAACGTCACTCTGCCTGGCCGGGGCTGACCGCCACAGTAAATTTACTTGCGGCGGTCGGCAAGCGGTTAATAACAACATAACACATTACTTGTACTTTTACTTTTAGTACTTGAGTAGCAATTTTTTTTTCAAAACTACTGGTATTTTTACTTTCAGTACTTGAGTAGCAAAATTTTTTAAAAAACTACTTGCAATACTTAAGTACAAAAAATGTTGAATACTTTAATACTTCTACTCAAGTCACTTTTTGAACGAGCACTTCCACTTCTACTCAAGTCACTTTTTGATCGAGCACTTGTACTTTTACTCAAGTATGGGTTTCGAGTACTTTATACAACTCTGATCCTTCCCAATATGAGGAAAATCATAATTTACTAATGCTAGAATTACTTCTATTGCTCAAAATATAACCAATTAAAATAAATAAATAAATAAATAAATAAATAATATTAGGAGGAGAAATTATCTGGGACTACAGAGATGATAGGGGACCAAAGAAAAAACTGGATTACAATCTCTCCCATTAAAACCCAAGTACGGAAACATGACCTTCAGAAGAAGTGGAAGGAAGATACATATAGTATGTATATATGAATGTGCTTCTTCAAACATGAGGTCTTTACTCCCTATAACTGTACTCTTTTTACCTAAAATCCCGACTACAAGCGAAAGGGGAGTTGATGAGGAGACTACAAGCTACAACTGATGCAGTACTTACATTTTTTCTTTTGCAAACATGGTTAAAACGTGGGGCCTTTTAGCATATCTAAATGCAAGAACAAACATTTGTTATAGCTTGTCGGCCCTTAGATATGGTGGCTGCATTCAATTTCTTTTTTTTTTTCAGACAACTTTTCTATCCTAGAGTGACAATGATCTCTCACTGTCTTGTATCGATGGGAAGGGTCTATTTATTAAAAAAAGCTGTGCGCATGTCTCAGCATTCATGCAAATGTCACAAATAATTCCAGAGATGTATAGTAACAAAGTAGAACTACTTCACTACTGTACTTAAGTACCGAAATGCAGTATTTGTACTTTCCTAGAGTAGAATTTTTTTCTCCTACTTCCACTTTTACTTCACTACATTTTTTCAATGATTTCAATACTTCTACTCCGATATTTTTTTTGTGCTGCATAGTTACTCGTTACAATTATAAAAAATTACCACTGCCAGAACAGTAGATGGCAGGTTTCATGAAGCTCAAAACATGTGTATTATCAGCGCATACGAAAATAAATGCTACTGTATGTATAAATAAAAGCTGCTATACCAAATCTTTCCACTAAAAGAAAATATGAAACAAACAAATTGTGATTGTCCTTTAGGTTAATCATTTGAAATAATAAATAACTTTTGACTTCTTTCTTTAATAACTACATAACACAGTACTTGTACTTTTACTTTCAGTACTTGAGTAGAAAAATTTAAAAAAAAACTACTTGCAATACTTAAGTACAAAAAATGTTGAATACTTTAGTACTTCTACTCAAGTCACTTTTTGATAGAGCACTTCCACTTCTACTCAAGTCACTTTTTGATCGAGCACTTGTACTTTTACTCAAGTATGGGTTTCAAGTACTTTATACAACTCTAAATAATTCCCATTGTAATATGTCAGTGTCAGTCTCTGTCTGTTGCCTTTCAAAGGGATAATGTAACACTCCTTAACATTTGATCCAAAGAGAAAAATAGCCATAGGAGCATTTGACCAGAAGAATTAAAGAACATGCAATCAATACCAAAGAAAAAGATCCAAAAGCCGTACATCATGAAGAAGACCCATGTGCATGAAGTGAGATGAATGGCATACTCCAGCCAGGCCACACCCCCAATGCATTTTGCTCCGCCCCTTGGAGCTTTATCATGGGGAACATTTAATCAATAGTTAAAAAAGACTAACACTATAGGCTAAGAACATTCGAACTGAAAAGGAAAATATATGAGGGATACCTATGCATTGTGTACAAAGTATATGGAGAGTCCTCTGCTCACCACCATTAGGCTCCATTCACACCTGAGCGTAGTTATTTACTGACATTTTTCGGGCTTTTTTTTTAACGTTTCTGCTAGTATTGGTGCCAGTTTATGCAGTAATATCCCCTAGTATTGATGCCAGTGTATGCATAACCCGTAATATTGGAGCCAGTTGGAAAAGTCTGGTGAATAAAGTGACTCCGCTCTATAAGGCCATGCATCTCAGCAGGGGGTGTCCTCGTAAGTTTGATAAGGTATGGAAGCTGTGGATTGACTCCCCGGCCTCAACCTCTGCTGGACAGCCTTAGAGGGCCTATTGTATTGTACTTATATTGTACCTATAATGTGGGGGGCTGGGAGATGAGATATTGAATGCCTGTGTCACCTATCTGCTGCACTGCTGATGTCTGTTTTTCCTTGTCCTTCCTTTTACTTGCTTCTCCTTTGTGATTGAAGACTGCTACATGCTATTTTCCTATTTTGTGCTGTTTTTCTGCACGAAGGGCCTTTTGATAATGTGTTGAAATTAACCTCAAGGGGTTGTCCTGCCTCCTTAGGGGGCTTTGTTTCTACTTACGAAGACCACTGGGTGGAGCCTTGGGTGGGGGGGGTTTGGGTGACCTATTGTCCCTTGTTTTTCTTTTTTTTTGTGTTTGCCCTGTGTGGCATTGTGATGTGCAATGTGTTGTCTTTTATTGAAAACCTTTAATAAACAGAAATATCAAAAAAAATATTGGAGCCAGTTTATGCAGTAATAGCCCTTCGTATTGGTGCTAGTTTACACAGTAATATCCCCTAGTATTGATGACAGTGTATGAACCACAATGATAAAAGTGTTAAGGCCAGCCGTGACAGTGATGGCGGTCTTAACACTTTTATCAAGTTCATTGGAGATCTTTATGACTTCCCCACGGGTCTCCTGATGCGCTACAGTACAGAGCACCTCTCCATTCAGGAATTATGCCCCTTCAGCAGGGATGCCCAACCTTTTGAGGAGTGAGGGCCACTTTAGGGACTTGGCAACCGGTCGCGGGCCACAATGAGTAGGAGTGGGCAGATGACAGGTACGTGTCCACTCAGCCTTTGCAGAGCAGACACGGACACAGCCAGCTCTTCTCTATGGGCCCTCAGATCCAAGCCGCCCAGACAGAAGGGGGTGGATCCACTTCTGTTTTTTAAGTGGATAGGATTAGAGATAGGTGGGTGTAAACCAACACAAGTCAGTTTACATTTGCCGCTCTATAGAGGTGAATGGATCTGACCGCATTGCACAATTACTTAGCAATTAGCATGTACACTCCCTTTCACTGGGCAAACGGATTTGAGAATTCTTTATAAATCTACCATTTATATTAAGTTATTTATAGTTTTAGGCTTTTTTTCTCTATTGGTCCGATGTTAATTCTTTTCGTCCAATGTTCTTCAGGCTGTTTTTCTCTTAGGAATGAATGTTGCGGGATGTTACATTCACCATTTGAAAGGCGACAAATAAAAACTGACACTTCACACATATTACACACATAATGGATATATTATTTATGACCTTTCTGTTAATGCTGAGACATTCTCACAGCAAATTTTTATAATTAGACATAATAAGGTGGATTTAATAAAACTGGAGAGTGCAAAATCTGGTGCAGCTGTGCATGGTAGCCAATCAGCTTTAAACTTCAGCTTGTTCAGTTAAGCTTTGGAAAAGAAATCTGAAAGCTGATTGGTTTCTATGCAGAGCTGCACCTGATTTTTTCACTTCCCAGTTTTAATAAACCAACCCCTGTACTGCTGTTATTAATCCAGGACACCTCTCTTTCCTCTTCCCCACATCATAAGGGGTATGTGTTCTGTAGCCCACAGGGTGCCATTGGCTCTTGCTGCTGTCAATCAAATCCAGTGAACAAAGAACAGGGGGCAAGGGATGAGCTGCACTTTGTGTGCCTATGGACGAAAAACCTCCCAGCTCGATAGCGAGCATGCAGGTCTGCCCTAATGGCAACGGGTTTGCTATGGTGGCACTATGTAAACATTAGCCAGCACACTATGGATCTTCAAATAAGTCTGAACAGTTATTTTATTGAAGAAATCCCTTTACAAATACGTTGTAACGTTTCGACCCCTTTGTCAGGCCCTTCGTCAGTTGCACTTTTTTCTAATGTGATCTTTCTTCAATAAAAGAACCGTTCAGACTTATTTAAAGATCTATGATGTGCTGGCCAATATTTACACAATGTCGTGCATACTCCAGTATCCAGCTGGTGGTCACTGCAGCACCCGGTACCTGGAACGAAAGCTCGTTCTAGGAACATGTGCAATGGGTATATGGACAGTGATCAGTTGGTATGGTGGCAGACACAGAAGAGGAGGAGCTGAGTGCACTGGTGGGGATCCCAGAAGAGGAGGTTCAGGGCCACTCTGTACACAAAGCAGGTAAGTATGAGATGCTTGTTATTTTGAGGGGAAAAAACAGCCTTCATATTTGCTTTAACAGAATTATATATATATATATAAATATATATATATACACTGTATTTTCTGGCGTATAAGACTACTTTTGAACCTCAAAAAAATCCCCCAAAAATGGGGGGTCGTCTTATACGCTGAGTATAATATCTCCAAGGTAACCTAAGTATAAGTATTACCGGTAGATGTAATCTCTCAAGACACTGGCTGTGCGGGAATCCTGTACCGGTATACCGTATGTACCGTAGCTTCGGCTACATACAGTGTACCGCGCTGAGCCAATCAGGGAGAGCGATGTATTCTATTATTGAATGCAAAGCCTGCTCGGATTGGCGGAGTAACATCAGCCCACCTCTCTGACTATCTGAGCAGGCTTTGCATTCAATAATAGAATACATCGCTCACTGTGATTGGCTCAGCGCGGTATACTGTATGAAGCCAAAGCTACGGTACATACAGTATACAGGGTACAGGATTCCCTCACAGCCAGCGTCTTGAGATTACATCTACTGGTAATACTTATATTTAGGGTACCTTGGAGATATTATGAGAGATTACATGTATTACAATACTTGGAGTACCTTGGAGATCTATGAGAAATCTGATGTTTTTCAATAATGTTGCCTTGCTTCGGAAGGGGGGTAGTCTGATACAGCGAGTATAGCCCAAAACCTATGTTTTAACTTGAAAATTAGGGGGGTCGTCTTATACGCCGGAAAATACAGTATATATATTTAAAAAAAAGTATAAAATTATAATGATTTAGAGACACGCAGCTGCTACTCAGAATCAGCATTAGTGAGAAATAATTTCTAAGTGAGTGTTTTATATTAAAACATCCAGTCCATTCAACCAGCTATGCTATACTATGAGAATATTTCATCTGGAGCTCAAGGTCAGTTACTTCAGAGAGGAAATGATAATTGGTCACATTAATTGCTTTGGAACTCATAAATGACTCAAGGCTAACACTATCAAATAAATGCTTAAACAAAGGGTCACATTTTTTAACAAATATGTAAAGTATTCATCTGTATTTAAAAATGTGGATTAAGCAGTGAAACATAACAATGCATCAGCATTTAACCCTTTTGTAAAGTCCTTGTGCTGGCAATGACACCGTTAGACAAAAGCTGTAGTGGAAATAATAAATGTATGTAACACCGATGCTTTTACTAGCTGTCAGTCTGATTGTAAGAAAAAACACTGATATATTCATACAAATATATGTTAAAGAATTGTCCATTTACAGAATTTGTTACAGATAATATTATTTTAGGATATACTGTTTACTGTAGTATTTCATGTTACCAGCAATTTTAGAGTGTGTAGAGCCTTCAAAGCTAGTCTCCATAGTGTCCTTTGTGAGGCTATCAACCCTTACATTTGGACTGCGAAGCTATGTTTGGCTCTTCTAATGAACTGTTTACGTTGTTAATCCTATTCTACACCCATAGGTTGGATGTGCCTTGGCACACCCTAATTCAGGGGTTTGCAACCCATCGATTGCAATCTATCCTTCGATCAGGGGCAGGTGATGCGTAGACCTTGCTCCTTTCTTGCCGAATCCTGGAAGCTTGACAGGAGGGGCAGCATTTCCTGGATTCCATCTATATTTTCCTCCTGCAGCAGGTAAAAGTAGGCTTCTCCTCCTTTTCCTCCCACTGGCATTCAGCTGCCACACAAGGAAAATGCAGGGGATTGGTATCAGTATATGCCATCCCTGCTGTCACTCCTGTCTCTGTTCCTCTTCTTTCTGCTGCCCCAGGCCCACTGTGTGCTCTCCTGGCCCTCCCTTCCCCTGCAGCGCTACTGGCTACCCCTCCACTTCTAAAAAAAGACTACTGACACCAATCACTGCCCTACTGACATTGTCCACTGTTTTACTGACATCGTCCTCTGCTCTACTGACAAAGTCCATTGCCATACCGACATGTCCACTGTTCTACTAACTGATACCATCCACTGTCCTGCTGACACCAACCTCTGCTCTACTGACAAAGTCCACTGCCCTACCGACATATCCACTGTTCTACTAACTGATACCATCCACTGTTCTTCTGACACCAACCTCTGCTCTACTGACAAAGTCAACTGCCCTACCAACATATCCACTGTTCTACTAACTGATACCATCCACTGTTCTTCTGACACCAACCTCTGCTCTACTGACAAAGTCAACTGCCCTACCAACATATCCACTGTTCTACTAACTGATACCATCCACTGTTCTTCTGACACCAACCTCTGCTCTACTGACAAACTCCACTGCCCTATCGACATATCCACTGTTCTACAAACTGATACCATCCACTGTTCTTCTGACACCAACCTCTGCTCTACTGACAAAGTCAACTGCCCTACCGACATATCCACTGTTCTACTAACTGATACCATACACTGTTCTTCTGACACCAACCTCTGCTCTACTGACAAAGTCCACTGCCCTATCGACATATCCACTGTTCTACTAACTGATACCATCCATTGTTCTTCTGACACCAACCTCTGTTCTACTGACAAAGTCCACTGCCCTCCCGACATATCCACTGTTCAACTAACGGATACCATCCACTGTCCTACTGACACCAACCTCTGCTCTACTGACAAAGTCCACTGCCCTACCGACATATCCACTGTTCTACTAACTGATACTATCCACTGTTCTTCTGACACCGACCTCTGCTCTACTGACAAAGTCCACTGCCCTACCGACATATCCACTGTTCTACTAACGGATACCATCCACCGTCCTACTGACACCAACCTCTGCTTTACTGACACTGTGTATACATACACACGCATTTGTTTAAACTTTGGGTGCACACCCTAATACAATAGGCTGCGCACACCTATGTCTACACCTGTTTAGTAAAATTCTAAATTCCCTCTGATTATTCACACAATTTCCTCATAACTCTATATTTCTAATCCCATTGAAAGTTGTAAATAACTATCATTTAAAAAACAAAAAAAGGATCCTTATGTCAGTTTTGTGAATCGAGTCCAATGCAAATACATGGTGGTGTTTTGGAAGATGAGAAGAGCTTACAATAAACAGGCGCAATCAATTTACTAATTTATTTCAAGTTAGCAGATAAAAGTGCAGATAATACAGTGAGGATTTGGCACTCTTAGCCTGATTTACTAAAACGTATCTACGTATTCCATGCAAAAACAACCAAATAATATACTTGCCGTATTTACTATGCACACCCATATATACACACATAGGTCACGTAAGTGCGTTTTGCTATGAAGTACATCCTGCAGCTTAGGAACAAAACTGCATGAAGTACATACTGATATAATTAAAGATAACTGTCATAAAATGAGTAAAAATAAAAACTTCATAGGGCACATGTGCAGATATGATCACAGTAAATATACTACACAACGATATATGCTGCTGTCTCTGAACAGGTTTTCAGTGATGAATAACCACACATAAAATGTACATGCCAGAAGGCACAAATTCAGCAGTATTTAGAGGTTCAACAATTATGGTAAACTATATGAATTAAACACAAGGGATTCTGTTTCCTGTGTACATATACACATCTGCATGTGTGTGTGATCTTGTGATGAAAGCAAATCATTGGGGTTGATTTAATAAAGGGAAATAGTCTGTGCACTTTGCAAGTGCAGTGGCTCCAGGGCTTAGTAAATGAGGATAAGATCTACTGATGTCCATTATCAAATCATGTGCCAATAAAAATGCTGTTTTTTTACTTTCCTTGCATGTAATTGGGTATTCTTTGCAAAGTGAAACTTCATCCTATTTACTAAGCTCTGGAGAAACTGCACTAGCAGAGCGCACAGTCTATTTGCCTTTAGTAAATCAACCCCATAGCAATTTGTCCTAGCCCTTGTCCTTCATAAACCAGGCCCTCTGAGGTTGAGTTACTAAAACTGAAGAGTGCAAAGTCTGGTGCAGTTCTCCATTTGTGTCAAAGCTTAACCTCCCTGGCGGTATGATTCTTTTGGATTTTAGGTGCTGAAAGCGGTACCATTATTTTGCATGTAATTCTTGTGAATGAGCAGTCCAAACCAACTGTATACATTTATTATATATATTATATATATATATATATATATATATATATATATATATATATATATATATATATATATATATATATATATATATGTATACATATATTATGTATACATATATTATATATATATATTATATATATATATATATATATATATATATATATAAACAATATAAACACGTGTATATATATATATATATATATATATATATATATATATATATATAATGTATACAGTTGGTTTGGGCTGCTCATTCACAAGAATTACGTGTATATATATATATACATATATATGTATGTATATATATATATATATATATATATATATATATATATATATGTGTGTGTGTGTGTGTATATATATATATATATATATATATATATATATGTATATGTGTATATATATACGTATATATATATATATATATATATATATATATATATATATATATATATATATATATATATATACTGTATATATATATATATATATATATATATATATATATATATATGTATATATATATATATATACATATATTTACATAAAAAGTACAGTAAAACTGCAGGAAAGGGCACTGGGGGGCAATGTAATGTGATTTTATATTATTTTGTACGGTATCAGTGTGTTTGGTGCATTTTACATTTGAATTTGCCGCCGGTTCCACCCCCCGGCGGACGTCATGTCGCCGGAGACGGAGGCCGGGGCTCGCAGACGATTGGGAGAGAGCTCCGCCACCGCATACCGCTCGCAGTCTTCGCTGGATCCCGGAGAAAAGGTAAGTAAAACCTCCTCCAGCATCCAGCGATCTTCCTAGCGCTACCCCGAGTGTGACTCGGGGTTACCGCTTTTGGCACTAAAATCTTACCCCGAGTCACACTCGGGAATACCGCTAGGAAGGTTAACTGAACAAGCTGATGGTAGAAGCTGATTGGCTACCATGCACAACTGCACCAGATTTTGCACTCCCTACTTTTAGTGAATCAACCCCTCTTGTCCATGTTGACTGACAACACACCATGGATACAGCAGAGTAATGGTGGTTGCTGCAGAGTGTTGCAGGGGAGTTCAGAATCATAACCCACAGGGTTTTAGTAAAGTCCCATCTATTCATCACCATAAACAAATATTTAACAAAAAATGATGTCTACGTCAGCATAAATGCATAGGAAAAGCAGCAGTGGGTCAGCAGGGGGCTGACAGGGGGCTGAGACCACTCCATAAACAGACATGGGCTATGCCAGCTGGGGCAGTCGGGTGGAAGATGAAGATGCTGTGTTTAGGAGGCTGTCAGTGGCCCTCAGGAGCGCCCCCTAGTCTGGGGGGAGGTGACCTGTCTTGGGCCAGGGCTCGGGTGCTGGAAGGATTCTGCCATAACACACGGGAGGAAGCTTTTCTGGAGGCACGGGAGCAAGAGAGGACAGAGTGAGTATATCAACACTGTGGGGACTTACAAAGGGGGGAGACTGCCACATGTAGCCAGTCTCCCTTGAAGACAGCAGTGTGCTTACGTCTTTCCCTAGAGATATCCTGAGAGTCAGTTGAGTGGGCTGGTGAAGAGTCAGTCTAGAGGACTTTTGTGGGCTACTGAAAGGGGCAGCTGCAGCCAGGTGGGTTGGCACTTTCTGAAGAGGTGGTGCCGGGGTCAGTAGCCACAGAGGAGAAGTCACAAGCTGTTTCACTACACTATGCTACACAAAAAAAGGTCTGCAAGTTCCTGCCTGGAATGGGCTTTTGCTAATCTGACTTGAAGCTTGTCAGATAAAGGAAATTGATTCAGCTGGAGCAAACAAGTGCGGTGCAGGAGGAAAGTATAGACTTTAGACTTTATTAGAAAGATGTCTCTGAAGTTTTGCTGAAGTCAAGTGGGCATCCCATAACTTCCCAGCTCTATCCAAGTTATTAACCCTCAATAAATAACAAAAACAAAGTTATGGACTGTTCTCTGATTCTGGGTGCTTGTGAAAATGCAGTTTGCCTGGCTGTGCAGGTGTTGGGGATACAAGTTCATCAGCAGTCCCTATGGGGGTGTGCTAAACAAGAAAGGTGGGGTTCAAGACTGGGTACAGGAACAAAAAGCAGAAGTAAAGTAGCAGGGTACAGGATGCAAGACTAGCTCAGGAGCAGGAGCAGGCATAAGCATCTGGTAGCAAGCATGGTGGCAATCAAAACACTGATGGAAGGTATGTTAGTAGAGACAGGATTAAGTACCCTCCAGCAGCTGGGGCCAGGTAGAGCTGATTGCAGGATCCTGCTGGCTGCTGGGAGACACCTGCTGGTGGTCACTGGAACTACAGCTTTCAGCCCAGAGAACCACAGTGCCACCAGCAAGTGAACCAAGTCCTGACACAGGTATTTACTCTCGAGTCTAGCCCATTGAAAGTTCAGGTCAGCCACGTCTAACAGGTTACATGGATACAAGGCTTCCATGAGACAAGAGCTAGCCCTCAGCTTTTTTTCTGACAATAGTCTCACTTTGGCACAGACAGGTTTGGTCACTCACCTGCAGGTTGTCCCCCTGAAATGCTGCCTCTGCAGCAAGGGCTGACGCAGTAGCCCTGGCTTGGACCCCTACACACAGGATGTCTGCTTTAACCACTACCTATGCAGCACTGGTTAGTACTGAGGATCCTGTCTGACTCCAGACTCTTCCCTTTGTGAAACAAACTTACATTTTTTTAAATAGATATCGGTTATGGGCTCAAAGCTACCCTTTTTATGCCAAAACTGTCTCTCCAAGTATCAGTAACCAATAATCTACAATATGAAAGATCGATTTATTTCCATACATATAGATAATTAGTAAAAAGGCGCTGGTGCTCTTTTGTGATGTTAAAAAATATTTTTCATACAAAACATAAATAGTGTATAAAAACAATATATATAAATAGTCAATAGTAAAGTGCAGGTGCTATCCTTTACTTATGCAAGAAAATTAAATTATTCAAGTGCTTGCTAGTGTATTCACATAATACATTAATATACCATAATAGTGCATATAAAATCAATAAATCCAATTAGTAAAGTGCAAGTGCTAACCTTTACTTGTGCAAAAAAAATTAGCTTATCCAAGTGCTTGCTAGTGCATACACCTAATAAATTTATATAGCATATAATATGTCAACAATAAATATATGTGCCCACTAGTACCGTGCTCAAACAAGTGATAAAAGTGCTTAAATAATTAAGTAGTCCAAGACAATTCATGCAAAAAAATGCTGTGCAGGTTTAATTGCTTGGATCTGTAGTGTATTGTTTGCTTTAGTGTATTTAGTGTATTTGCTTTAGTGTATTTAGTGTATTTAGTGTATTG
This sequence comes from Pelophylax lessonae, assembly GCF_965119305.1. Taxonomy (NCBI): domain Eukaryota; kingdom Metazoa; phylum Chordata; class Amphibia; order Anura; family Ranidae; genus Pelophylax; species Pelophylax lessonae. Next base: position 309,039,254 of record NC_138772.1, on the reverse strand, counting down.
TTTGCTTTAATGAAAATTTCGGTGTGCCCTCCTGGCACTGGGCAATTCTGCAGAAAGTGGCTTGCGGGTATTAGGATGACACCTTATCCGAGTGGTCTCTGCTAAACCCGGAAGTAGGAAGTACAGGCAGTTTGGAGCATAGGCTGGGACGCTGCGACCGCCGCAAGTGAGCAGGGAAACAGGAGACACGGGAGGGAGCTGCAGATCCTCGGATAAGGTGTCATCCTAATACCCGCAAGCCACTTTCTGCCCAATTGCCCAGTGCCAGGAGGGAACACCGAAATGTAAGAAGCCAACTATATGTTTTTTTATATATTTCATTAAAGAAAACAATATTACACTATTTTTGGCTATTTTATGTGTCTCTATACATGCGGAATGTACTGATTCATGTACGAGTAAAGGCCCGTACACACGTACCGATCGTCGGCATACAAACGTCGGTGGACGAAGGATCTGCCGATTGTACGCGTGTTAGTATGGTGCCTCCGACAGATGTCTGCGCACAATCCGCGGACAAAAGTCTTTCTTGCAAACATGAAAATATTTGTATGCCGACACCAGAACGGACGATTGTTCGCCTGTCAGTACACAATTCGGCCGACAGACCGCAGATTTGCAAGACTGGGCATGCTCAGAAAATAGAAAACACAGGGAAAGTTAACCATTACATGACATCACTTCTGCAGTCGGCGGACAAAATTCTTGTGCTGTCCTTGTGCTGTCTTTGCACTTTTCAGCAGACACCGACATCCCGGGGAGAAAAGAGGAACATTTGTATGCCGACCATCGGTACGTGTGTACGGGGCTTAACGCACAAAAGGAAAAGGAGCAGGATACTCGGAAAAAAGGAGTCGATTAAGAGGTCTGATCCACCTAGATAAAGGGATCACAGGCGTTGGGGGTCCTTGCGACCTGCTTCATTTTGGTAAGAGGCAACGAGTGACACACCCCACCACCTGGAGCACTACAGATCCAAGCAATTAAACCTGCACAGCATTTTTTTGCATGAATTGTCTTGGACTACTTAATTATTTAAGCACTTTTATCACTTGTTTGAGCACGGTACTAGTGGGCACATATATTTATTGTTGACATATTATATGCTATATAAATTTATTAGGTGTATGCACTAGCAAGCACTTGGATAAGCTAATTTTTTTTGCACAAGTAAAGGTTAGCACTTGCACTTTACTAATTGGATTTATTGATTTTATATGCACTCTTATGGTATATTAATGTATTATGTGAATACACTAGCAAGCACTTGAATAATTTAATTTTCTTGCATAAGTAAAGGATAGCACCTGCACTTTACTATTGACTATTTATATATATTGTTTTTATACACTATTTATGTTTTGTATGAAAAATATTTTTTAACATCACAAAAGAGCACCAGCGCCTTTTTACTAATTATCTATTTATTGTTTTTAACAATCAAAAGGGCAGCAGGTTTAATATCTCTTTATTAGGGCTAGGCGCCTTCGCCAAATTTTTATTATGCAATTTCCCTACATATAGTTAGGGCTATGCTGTCAATGAGGTATCTTAAGTGGCATTCATGAAGGCACAGTGGGGGCAGCACTGGGGCCAGAATGTGCATTGTGGACATTTTATTCACAGTGAACCTCAGTAAGACTGAGTCTGATAAAATCACAGGTTCAGCGTTAATGAGCTCCCTGTCCAATCACTGTTCCTGCCAAGAAGCTGTGCAGAGATATTTATTGAGTGCTGCTGAGCCCACACTTTTAAAGGCACCGCATCGATCATTACTTGTGTGGGTACACACACATGGCACGCCCCTGATGATGTCAGTTATGACAAAACGCATTGAGGGAGCCGAGCCACATTCCACTGGTGTTGTGCGGCCATTTTCTTGGTTGGAAACAAGTCCACATCACATACTTGCCATTTTTATGCTCATTTTACCAGAGAAAGTGTGAATACCTTATTTGCAGCTTTTTATGGTTTAATAAACGTTTGGAAAGATGTCTGCGCAATGATTGTCCTCTCATTTCTCTTGGAGCATGCTTTGAGATTTTGGGCTGATGTGGTTCATACTATCGGATCCATTGACCAGGCGATAGAAACATGCTTGTTTTGATGGCTGTGTAACCAATTTACATCTGGTAAGAGGCTGTATGTTTGGCTTCTCTTGGTGGTGGATCTACTGAATTCCTCTCGCAGTGTCTGTCACATGTCACTGGAGGACCACTTCTGGACTTTTGCACTTTGAACGCTGCTGTTTATTTGAACACAATGTTACTGCCCAAGGCATCCATCTTTGCCATGTGATTTTAGCAAACGTTGTTTGAGCAGCTTGTGTTCATTTTTTATTACTGTATGCTTAACCGCTTCCGCACTGCTCACTAGAGCTGTACTGCGGCAAAGTGGCTCGATAACGTCTGGCGACGTAGACCTACGTCACCAGACATTCCCCTCTCTCGGCGCGCCGGAGGCTCGCTCCCGCTGTATTCAGTCACAGCGGGAGTCGGGCCAGGGGAGGAGCGGCGGCGATCACCGCTGCTCTTCCCCGATCGTCGGGGAATCGAGTGTGGAGATCCGCCTGCTTGTGTAAACATAAGCGGGCGGATCTCCTAAGTGACAGGCAGGGTCAGATTGCAGGGTTCAGCATAGCTGAACCTGCGATCTGTCCTTGTGTCACATAGTCCCCTCCCCCCACACACGTCAGTAAGCACCAGGCATACATTAACCCCTTGATCACCAATAAAAATTAACCCCTTCCCTGCCAGTGTCATTTTTACAGTAACAGTGCATATTTATAGCACTGATTACTGTGGTAATGTCACTGGTACCCCCAAAAGTGTCAAAAATGTCAGTCAAGGGTCCGATCTGTCCGCCGCAATGTCGCAGTCCCGCAAAAAAAAACGCAGATCGCCGCCATTACTCGTTAAAAAAAAACACCAAAAATGACAGAAATCTTTCCCTTAGTTAGTAAACGCAATAACTTTTGTGCAAACCAATCAAAATACGCTTATTGTGATTTTTTTACCAAACATAGGTGGCAGAAAACAAATTGGCCAAAAATTTTAAAAAATTTGGATTTTTACATTTTTTTTGGGGGACATTTCATATAAAAAAATGTGAAAAATATTGTTATTTTTTCAAAATTTACGCTCTTTTTTTGTTTTTAGCACAAAAAGTAAAAATCGAACAGGTGATCAAATACCACCAAAAGAAAGCTCTGTTTGTGGGAAAAAAAGCACGTAAATTTAGTTTGGGTAAGGCGTCGCACGTTCGCGCAATTGTCAGCACAGTCCCAAATCGCAAAAAGTGGCCCAGACGTAAGACAGCAAAATCCTCCGGTGGTAAAGTGGTTAAAATATGCAAAAATAAAAATATACAGTTAATTTAAAAGATATGGTGCCCAGGAACATCATGTTAGAACACTAAAAAAAATGGTTACATTTCGTGATTTGAAATGTAGAAATGCATGTTATCCTAATCAAATGCAGAAATCTTGTACAGGAATTGCTCACCATTTAATGGCAATGTCACTGGGGTGGAAAACTGTATATTTTACAAATGCTACTTTTGTTAGCTAATCCGGAGTATATTTTCAAGGCTAGCTCTTACTTTTAAAAGGCTTAATTTACAAGTCTGATAGTGGATTGTCTATTACTCCTTGCCATTCTGTTCTGACAAGCCCAAATATTGAAAAGTCAACATTAATCTACACATTTACCAATCTTCATAATTACTTGTTTTTTTATTTTCTGGTTCAAAGTAGCTAAAAAATAACTGAATTTTAGATTTACAGATATTTTATTAAAGTTTTCAAAACTGGTACAATGTAATAAAAATTAAAATCCATCTGAAATTAGGAACAAGACCGATATAATAAGAGTACAGTTAGTGGGGTAATCGTTGCCACTTATATACATAACAGTATGGTGTCATGTACAAGCAATATCAATGACAGAGAATGTAACATGGCGAAAAAGAGAATATATAAAAAACTGAAGTTATAGGAAATGTTGTGGCCCTGGTGAAATTCGATGACCATTTTAGGGAGCACAAATAGATAGGCAGATTGTGCCAAAGTCCACATCTAAGAAACATGTTCCTAATTTGAGATGCCAAAAAACAGATTGGCAAGGTGGTGTGCCCGTACGTCTGTTTACATAGGGATTTAGGGCTTACAAGAGAAGGAGAGAGAGAAAGAAAGGGAGGCTAAGGGGAGGAGAAAAGTGGGAGCTGGGAAGGGAAGAATTATGAGATAGGTGAAGATTTACCTGAAGTGTCCCCACCTCTCTGGGGTGAAGAAAATGGACATGGAAAGTAGGCCAGCCTGGGCAATGTGTTACTCGAGGTTTGTCAATTGCTGGATGCAGTCAGTAGAGGCTTGGTAATGGAGCCAACAGGCGCATGTGTAAGTGCATTTGGAAGGGGCATCATGGGCTATATGGATAAGCTCTTCCATTTCGGTGACTTTCTGAATATATTTAAAGCAATCAGTGAGGTTTACCACCCTATTTTGGGCCTTTGAAACTTTGGAGTCATACATTTGTCCCCTAATTCTTTCAGCGACAACCAAAATTTTTATATTGGCCATTATTACTGCTCATTGTAGCATTATCATTACATCATGTAGACCATGCAGGACAATGCCTTTATTTTCTGTCTGCCATCTGACTACATCTTGTTCTCAGGCATCCCTGCTGCTCAGCAAGTGACATTGTTAATCATATAACAGCTGCAGGGATCTGTGGGAATGCTTAGGAAGATGCTTTCTTGTGTGCCTTGTGTCAGGTAAATGGTTTTTTGACACGGCAGTCTCTTAAATTATGTCAGTAGTAAAAATACTATTTATATGATATTTTTAATCTATTTTAATCATGTAAATATGAAACATTCTGTATGGATATTTCATGTTTGTCACTTGCAGCCAATTGGTGGGGAGGTCCAAGCATAAGCAGAAGCTTTCTTACAGTATATCTAACCCCATCACTAAATTTCATAAAAGCATTAGCATATAAAAGGCAAAAAGTATATATATATATATATTTTTTTTTTAGAAAGTAGTACTTCATTTATAAACATACAGCTTTTTTTTTTTTAAATCTTTTTATTGGTTGTAAACACAAACAACAAAAACAACAACAATACAGGTGCATACGGTTCACCTTACAGTAATCTTATACGCACATAAATGAGACACGTCACCCACGCAGAGGTCAGATCAGGAAATATTACAATGCACAATGCATAGCATAATGATAAAAATGCAACAGTAGTGGTAAATAAGCCAGGGGGGCACCTAGCAGCACCCAAGGAGCCCTCAGGGCCCAACAATAATAAGATACCCAAGACAAACAGCGCCTACACAAGGCATCAGGGGAAGGGCCGCGGGGACCGATCTAGTCACTCATTGCAGTGGAGGGATCAGGTAGCCATTTGGCCCAAACCCTATCATGCTTTTTGGGGCAGCCCCTATGAGAGTAAGTATCCCGATAAAGAGGTATCACGAGTTCACCAACTTATTCCAGTGAAACACTGTGGAGGGGGGGTTCGCTGCTTCCAATGAAGTACTATCGTTTTCCGAGCATAGAAGAGTAACAGGCCCAAAAGAGTATGCTCAGCCATCCGTGACACCAAGTCATCCACAAGCCCCAGTAGACAGAATCTGGGGGATGGATCGACCGCAATCTGTGAGACCTCAGTAATCACCTGGAGTACTGACAACCAGAATGTGGAGAGTCTCGGGCAAGACCAAAAGATGTGGAGGAAATCGCCCGGTTCCAGACCACATCTCCAGCAATCCGGGGGGTGGGAGGCATGAATCTTATGGAGACGATATGGGGTGGGGTATTCTCTGTGAGCTATCTTGTATTGGATGAGTCTGTCCCTGAGGGAAACAAGGATTTTGAAGGGAAGCTCCCACATATTTATCCAGTCCTGCGAGTCCAAATCCGGAACGTCCCGGGCCCAGCGGGCACGCAGGCCAGAGAGCTCCGGAGAGGAGACCCGAAGGAGATGCGTGTATAAAACAGAGACAGCCTGCTCTGAACAGTCAAATCTAAGGACCCGCTCCAGGTCCGGCTGCACCACCTGCGATCCCCCCCGGGGAGAACTGAGTCTTGAAGGCATGGGGAACTGAAGATTAAACATACAGTTTTCATTTAAATAATACCTAATGATCCTGCCATGAAGGTTCTTTTATCAGGGACTTCCTGTTTTAGGGTGACAATGTTCTTTCCTGTCACTCAGTTGCATTGTCACCCGGTCACATGTGTTTTCCTATGGCTCTGCTGACACTCATATAGGCATGTAGGCATGGTCCACTGTTGTCACCATCAGGATCAACACATTAAGCAATAACGTGCATTTATATAGAAATAATGTGGCTTCAAAAGGCCATAGGAGATCAGAGCACTTAGATTCAACAAAGGATAAAAAAAACAGGTGAAAACAAGTATTTTCTAAAAGTAAGAAACAAGAAATTGTTTGAGATACACAGTACTTTAGAAAACAAAATATCATGCATTGAGGGTTTGCATCTACTTTGAACTCACTCTATAGCTGTTCCGTAAAATAAAACTTAAGAGGTTAGAGAACAGATGACATGTCAAATGAATGACGCCAAATATGAGAGAAATACTCTGACTGTTGACATCTGAAGAAAAGCAGATTTGCCTTTTTTCTTTTATTGTTGCACAGCATTATCTTATCCCTATGTGGACATTGTGGAGTTTGAGTTAATAGGGAAATGGAAAGTGTTGAAAAAATATATTGCTGGTAGTTTTAGATATACATTTAACCCATATCAATAACCCCCCACAACACAGAAGTACAACTTAGGCTGGCCATACCTGGTTAGACTCCCCGGCCGGTTCAGCAGGAACCAGCCAAGATTCCAACTGTTAATGGGCAGGCTGAATGAGCCAAATTGATCGATCGATCATCTTGGGTACAACTAGCCTGCTGGATTTTCTTGTGATTATCGATAGCTGCTCCTTTAGCCGCGAACGATAATCACTATCCTCTCCCGGCGGAGATGGCTTCCCCTGTCAGGAGAAGACAATTGCTGATTCCCCTATCAACATTGTCTGTGTTGATGGGGGATTTGTGCAAATTTCTTTCCTGTAACCCGTGTTGCAGGAAAGAAATTTGCAGGGTGTATGGCCGGCCCTACTTTTTGCACAACATTCCAGTGTAGATTGGAGTGATGCTTCCTCAAGAGGGTCTACTGCAAAGTCACACAGGGAAGTAACATAGTCAAAGCACACTGTAGAGACCATTGGGGTTGATTTACTAAAACATAAGAGTGCAAAATCTGGTGCAATTGTGCATGGTAATCAATCAGCTTCTAATTTCAGCTTATTCAGTTAAACTTTGACTAAAAAAAAGAAAACTGGAAGTTGATTGGTTTCTATGCAGAGCTGTACTAGATTTTGCACTCTTCTGTTAGTAAATATACCCCATTGGCTATTATCTAATGTCATATGATCAAACTCAGGGGATGTTTGGGAATGCACAACTCCAATCTCTGCTGGCACCCAATGCAAAGATGTAAGATTTTGATTCTAAGATTTGGGGTGCAAAAAAAACAAAAAAAAAATTAAATGGATCTTGATCCAAACCACATCAGGGCCCATTGTTTTGTGCCTATGTGACTGATATACAGAGTATACACAATATATACAACTCTCCCTTAGTCAAAGCAATTTTTCAAGTCAGAATTTACTTTTTGTATATATAGACTGTTCACAAAGGCCTGCCTTGCAAAAATGAGAATAATACCAAAGCGGAATGCACTCACTTTTACTAATCAGAGGAGTTTGGCTAATAAATCAGTTTTTTGTCTATAACTTCATTCTCTTCAAGTTTGTAGTTCATAAATAATCTAGCACTGACAACTGTGTATGGTACCCTTGTCCAATGTTATAGTCAGATTCGGTAAATATGTTCATAGAATGTCACCTCTAATAAACAACTGTACACACCAAGAATTGGACCCAGATGACAGATACATATCCTATGCCTATGGGCACTTTACCCATGTTGCTTAGCCTAGCAGTTTAAAGTAGACATGCAATTATACAACATAATTAGGTTCTTACTAAAGTATTATTTATTTTATGCACACATATTTTTTATGTCTTCTTTTAAATGTCAAATATATATATATGCATTTGCAATGTTGAAATACAGGTTAATGTGTTTAAACCTAAAAAAAAAAAAAACTGATTATAAAGAGAAATCATGATTAATGATATCATCACACGGCATAAGGAACTCCTTACTTACTGCTTTCTGGCAGCCAAGAAATGACATATTAGGCTGTGTGCTGATGGCACATGGTGCTTAATAGCAGAAAATCAATGTGTATTTTATTTAAAGTGCAATATTACAAACACTTGATGATGGATGAACTGGTTGTCATGTGGAAATGGACCATGCTTGCTTGCTGCAAAGCCAAACTTGGATTCAAAAATAATTTGTATGGCTAATTGTCTAACAGAAATGTAAGAAAAATAAATCACATTATACAAGTGTTCTATAATGCCAGCAGTATATTTCTCAAATTGAATTGAAATTCTTAAGTCTGCTGGTTTATGAAGGAGAATATAATTAATGATAAACTAAACTGAGGAATTAAATGGAAATTAAATGGAGGAAAATGAATACGCAAGAAATCATTGTGCAGATAAAAAGTCATATTTATAGTCTAACGATCTTAATACCATTGCCAAACACATACTTTGTACTGATGACCTATCATACCCTTTATGTCGTCTTGCTTTTGTCACACATCTTCTAATTAATGGCTACCCTTATTGTCAAAGTCTCTTCTATTTCAGAAGTTCACCTTTTAGCAAAACCTGCAAGCACTAGATTAATATATTCTAATGATTTATTTATAGGTCCTCATCTTTACTGCAGCATTGTACCATTGGGAACAGATGTGGTACAATATTTATGTGCAAGAACAAACTGGCTGAAAAACGGGGAGAGGTCCTTGGCCACAGAAACATTCCAGAGGGATAAAGGGAATAAGAAACACAAGGTTTGGCCGGTTTCTGGTTCTGCATGGTGGTACAACAAGTGTTGAGCCAACTTTAAGCATAAGCCTCCATTAAAGATTAAAAAAATGAAGAATGAAGGATTCTAATATAAACTGTAAGGAATGAATAGATAAAAAAATTCTCCAGCACAAATATGAAAGGAATCGAGGAAAAAACTGTACATGATGAAATGAAAGCAATTTATTTTGAAAATAGATTATTTGCAGAATATTTTATTGTTTCATTTTCAGAATTGTTCTTTTCTAATCCTCATTTCCCATGTGTGAAATATATTGTGAATTTGTGCAGTGATGAGTAAGTGGGGATGAGTGCAGCAGTACCTTAATAGGAATTGGTGTGAAATCATTGAAAAAAAAAAAAAAAACAACTATTTGTCATCTGCAAAAATGCAGTGTATGGTAATGAGAGCATGATTTCAAATTAACAATGAATTTACAAATTCTCTGCAGTCAACACTTGGGTAGATCTGCATAGCAAATGCACTTGGCAAATGGTGGCAGGTGCAATGGGGTTCAAGCATGTGCTCCCTGTGCTGTCCTCTGTAAATGCTTTAAGGACTTGCTCTGTTGAAAGCACTATTGCCAGTCAGGTGTAGGGATAAACTTCTTTGCTGTGGTCCAAAGTCCTAGCTCGGATTTAAAAAAAAAAACAACCTTCTTTTGTCAGTTTCTTTTGTTATCATTCCAATTCATGCATTCAAGAATACTCTCTTCCACGCCATAACTCATGAATGTTCTCTTACACTCTATACCAAACATTTCCTTCTGTTATTACTTCCAATTCTTGCACTCAAGAATACTCTCTTCCATGCCATAACTCAGGAATGTTCTCTTACACTCTATATCAAACATTTCCCTTTGTTATCACTTCCAATTATTGCAATCAAAAATACTCTCTTCCACGCCATAACTCATGAATGTTCTCTTACACTCTATACCAAACATTTCCTTCTGTTATTACTTCCAATTCTTGCACTCAAGAATACTCTCTTCCATGCCATAACTCAGGAATGTTCTCTTACACTCTATATCAAACATTTCCCTTTGTTATTACTTCCAATTCTTGCATTCAAGAATACTCTCTTCCACGCCATAACTCATGAATGTTCTCATACACTCTATACCAAACATTTCCTTCTGTTATCACTTCCAATTCTTGCACTCAAGAATACTCTCTTCCACGCCATAACTCATGAATGTTCTCTTACACTCTATACCAAACATTTCCTTCTGTTATCACTTCCTATTCTTGCACTCAAGAATACTCTCTTCCATGCCATAACTCAGGAATGTTCTCTTACACTCTATATCAAACATTTCCCTTTGTTATCACTTCCAATTCTTGCATTCAAGAATACTCTCTTCCACGCCATAACTCAGGAATGCTCTCTTACACTCTATATTAAACATTTCCACATCGAGGGCATATATCTTACTTATACTACCTCAGTTACTTTACATTTTTATCATCATTTACCTTTTATCCACTTCACCTATTTATTTACTCCAATGTGTTGCTGGTAACATCTAGGGAGGGTCGAATCTGCCTGGGTTTAATTTTCCAAGCATCCCAGATAGCAAGGATAACTTGTCACACATTTGTGGCCGTGTTGAATTGTAAGTCTTGTTTACTTAATGCACATTTTCACTGGCAAGATGTACACTTGCAGAGCACGTGAAGAACAAGTTCTTCTTGACACTTTTCCAATTTGTAGCCAATTTGGGTGGCAAGTCTCTAGCAAGAGCAAAGTTCGAGTGGCGAGTCTACAGCAAGAGCTCTGCAAGTCACAGTGACCCCCTGTGGTGGGATGACTATTGCACAACATAACTGAACCTGAACTTGCAGCAGATTTGCAGAATGTTTGCAAAGAAAGTTGATATAAAGTCATGCAATGTGGCAATTGTGCAACAAACTTGTGAAGCCTGGAAAGTCTAGCAATGGCTTAGCAAGTAATTTTTAAACTTGCAGCACAGTTGCTTGCTTTCTGGGATTTGGAAAATCCTGTTTAAAGTTCAGCGAACCCAAATGTATCGCAACCCCAACAGGAGCCTCTTGGTAGATTGGGTTCTCTGGTTTTCTGACTTGACTCTGAGAACAACCTCAGCCCCACTGACATGCCAGGTTAAGCAAATAGATACTGCTACCGGGGGCACAAATATAGAAACCTCATACACAACTAAGGGTTAGTATCAAAAAGCAAAATCACACTGGTTGGCGGTAAATGAACCTTATATATTGTCACAGGTTGCAGTAAATGGCAGTATACACATAAATGATTAAGTAAAGGATCAGGTCAATCACAGTTCACTAGATAATATGCTCATTAGACTGTAATAGCAAAGAATGGAGTTCTATGTAGCTAAATTAGAGTCAACCTGGTAATTCACAAAATTAGCAATATGTAATGGCATTAGAAAACAGTAACAGCAAAAATGATCACTACTATGATAACGCCTCAGTGAACAGTATGTTATATGCACTTTAGAGTGCACTGACTCTACATGAATGGCAGTAATTAAATGTAAAACTCCCTAAAGTTTAACTATGGACAATAGGCAAAGTTCTTGTGAAGCAGCTATCTGAGTGAGCAGTAATTCACCCTAGTTCTTATAGTGTTGGGGCCCAGTCTTCATGGAGGTGCACATGAGTAGAGTCCCAGTAAATTCTGCATGCAGTAAATAATGCTGCTAGTTAGATGGCCTTTCCCTCTGTGCTCAGTCTCTGCTAGTAGCAACAGGTTAATGGGAGCAGTGTCCTCTCAAGAGTCCCATCAATATAGCAACAGGGGTCCAGCTGTTCAGATTTCAGCTCACTTCTGGGTCTGCCTGGAGTGACCCCGGTCCTCAGCACATAACCGCAGGCTTGTAGCAAGTTGATGAGCACACCAGAGTAGTGATGTGCACACTTAAGTCTCTTCGCAACAATGAGGTAATCTCTCAATATTTAGTCTGTGAAAAACAGCTCTCTCTCTTTTTACATGGCTCACATTGAGAATTGTAGTCCAATAGACCCATAACTGCCATAGCAAATTTTCTTTCCCAAATTTCATCTCCCATGAATCGCTGCTGCCAACCATAAAGTCTCTTGAGCACCTATTGCTTGCCAGCTCCCCCTAGTGGATGGAGGTGAGGAAGTGTTAACCCATTCAGCTGTAGACCATTGGGGGACACAGAAAGCACAGTGTCCTAAATCACTTTCTGTCTCTACTTAAGCACCTGGCTACTTAAACTTAGTGGTAAATCTTGTCATTGAATTCTGTCAATTTTGGGGCTAATTGGCAAACTACAGTCTAAAAAGGAATGTGAAGTTGGGAACTGCCATGGGGAATATGTACCAATGCAAACATTTTTGCTAGGAATACCATACAACGGGGAGAGGTTCTTTTCATGCGGCTTAGATGGCAATGTTGAAAATACACAAAACATTTCAATAACATGCTTGGGGTTTCCCTGAGGCTCCGTTCACATGTGAGCGTATGGATCGCGGGCAGAACCGCCGCGGTTCCGCCCGCGATCCGGAGATTTATTGCAAATCGCGGGACGCCTAGCGTTGCCCGTTGATTTGCAATAGCCCCCCAAACGCTGAGCGATGTTGCCGCGATTTCCGCCTGCCAAATCGCGGCAACATCGCGCAAACAAAATCGCGGGACGCAATACGCTCCAAAGAAGCTCTTGTACTTCTTTGGAGCGTATTGCGTCCCGCGATTTTGTTTGCGCGATGTTGCCGCGATTCGGCAGGCGGAAATCGCGGCAACATCGCTCGGCGTTTGGGGGGCTATTGCAAATCAACGGGCAACGCTAGGCGTCCCGCGATTTGCATTAATCTCCGGATCGTGGGCGGAACCTCGGCCGTTCTGCCCGCGATCCATACGCTCACATGTGAACGGAGCCTAAAGCTGTGTGTGGTGTTAGTAAACAGTACAACTTTGAGAATTAGAGATAACATACTCTGTCAGCAAATATTTGGCTGCACAATTAATTATTTTATTCACTATTACCTTGGCTTACATAAAACAGCAGCACTCCAATTTGATTCATTTCATTTTCAGAAAAAAAGCTTTCCCCAGGTAAATTTAGCAGCGCAGATAGGAATTGACCAGTAGTTGACTGAGGTTGTTCCAGTTCTCACTGATGCAAAACACTCCTGCCATTGACCAGTTTCTGTCAAACTCTTAGAAGGCCTCATATAATAAAACAGTGTAAAATTGGCTAGCAAAAAGGCATTTTAAAATATAAAAACAGTATAGGCAGAAGTTTTACTAAAATAAATAAGAGGCTATTAGTTACACAGCATTGTAAATAGGCCATTAGTAAGACAATTTTATATAGCAAGGCTAGGCCCAAATTTAATAAAGAAAAAGAGCACAGTCTGGGACTTTACTATTATTATTATTATTTCAGGTACTGTACTTATATAGCGATGTCAATTTACGCAGCGCTTTACATATACATTGTACATTCACATCAGTCCCTGCCCTCAAGGAGCGTACAATCTAAGGTCCCTAAGACACATACATACACAGTAGGGCCAATTTTTTTTTCTTATACAGGATCCAATTAACCTACCAGCATGTCTTTGGAGTGTGGGAGGAAACCGGAGTACCCGGAGGAAACCCACGCAGGCACAGGGAGAACATGCAAACTCCAGGCAGGTAGTGTCGTGGTTGGGATTTGAACCAGTGACCCTCTTGCTGCTAGGTGAAAGTGCTAACCACTACACCACTGTGCCGCCCCCCTTTTTTTTTTCTTTACTAGAAGAATTAAGATACTGTAGAGGATACAGCAGTCCAAAATTGGCCAATAGCAGGACAATTTGTATAAGGGGTAATAGTCCGAACAGGTGTATGTGTAACTTTTAATTTATATATGAGGATAAGGTTTATGGTGAATGTGAGTGATATAACATGAGGTGGGTTACCCACTGTAAGTCCCGGAGGATTTGGCTACTCAAAGACCAGGGCCTATTTTGCGATTCGGCACTGCGTGACTTTAACAGACAATTGCGGGGTCATGCGACGCTGTACCCAAATGAAATTGACGTCCTTTTTTTCCCACAAACAGAGCTTTCTTTTGGTGGTATTTGATCACCTGTGCGATTTTTACTTTTTGTGCTATAAACAAAAAAAGAGCGACAATTTTGAAAAAATAACAATATTTTTCAAATTTTTTTTATATGAAATTCCCCCCAAAAAAATGTAAAAATCAAAATTTTTTAACATTTTAGGCTAATTTGTTTTCTGCTACATATGTTTGGTAAAAAAAAATTGCAATAAGCGTATTTTGATTGGTTTGCACAAAAGTTATCGCAGCTTCTAACTACAGGAAAGATTTATGTCATTTTTATTGTTTTTTTTTTTAAACTAGTAATGGCGGCGATCTGCGATTTTTTTTGCGGGACTGCGACATTGCAGCGGACAGATCAGGCCCCTGACTAACATTTTTGACACTTTTGGGGGCACCAGTGACATTACTACAGTAATCAGTGCTATACATATGCACTGTTACTGTAAAAAGGACACTGGCAGGGAAGGGGTTAACTTTATTAGTGATCAAGGGGTTAAGTGTGTGCCTAGGGGCGTGATTCTAACTGTAAAGGGGCGTGGCTAGTGATGTAACCACAGAGACATACGATCCTACATAGCAGGATCGTATGATCTCTGTTCTTACATCAGGGAGAATGACAAGCGGATTTGTTTACATCAGCCACCTGCCTTTCTCGCTCTCCACCGGGAGATCGCGGGTGACCGACGGACATCGGAGCCGCCGGTCACTCGCGCGGACATGTCAGGGAACCAGCGGGGGGCGGGAGCGCGCCTCCGGCGGCGCGCGCTCGCCCCCTAGAGGCTCGTAGGCGAGCGACATAGCCCTATGTCGCTTTGCCTGTACGGGGCTGACTGCCGCAGTAAATAGTCGTGTGGCGGTCGGCAAGCGGTTAAATTGTTTTTGCACATAGTTTTCTTTCTTAAAAAGTAACCCTAAATATAGACCCTATCAAAATAAAATTATAAAAATAAACAATTTACCCCCAAAATAAAAAGGAAGACTTTCAGAAAAAAAGAAAAACAGAAAGTAAAAAGATTTGCTATAGACAGGAAAGCAACTAAAATAGACCACTGACCTCGGATCAATTAAAAGCAAGAAAACATTCCCTATCCTTTTCCTATAGGAGCTTCACATACACTGCCGCTATGGCTGTTTTTATTATGAACACCATGTATTGCTTAATTATCTACTGAATATAGTGCCACATCATTTTTTTCTATCATAAAAAAACAAGGAGGTGTTCTCTTAGGAAGTAGTGTGGAGATGTCCAAGATGTTGGGTGTTTCTTTGGTGCTGCTGTTAGGAGAGATGTGAAGCGCATTTTAAATATTGTCAAGAAAGCCAGTGAAGATTGCAAAAGTGGACAATGTTGTGTACCTTGGCAGCAATATTTTGTCCCAGAATGATTTGCTTTCTATTTGGAAGGTTTGTTTTTATTTTGGTTTAGGGCAGTGGTGGCAAACCTTGGCACCCCAGATGTTTTGGAACTACATTTCCCATGATGCTCATGCACTCTGCAGTATAGTTGAGCATCATGGGAAATGTAGTTCCAAACATCTGGGGTGCCAAGGTTCTCCATCACTGGTTTAGGGTCTTCACAAAGTGGGTTGTACCTTTACATTTTTAGAGGTTGTGCTTGTTTATAATGCACAAAAGTCTTTTGTATAGCAGATTGAAAGAATGAGCTGGCATGTGTATGGCATAGGAGTGTCTCAGTCCCAAATGTGTTACTACACAAAAGAGAATTGCCCAAGGGACTTTTGCAAGGCACATATATAAAATGTACAAAAGTTTTCTATTGTTTGAATATAAAACAAATTTTACTTATTACACTTAAAAAATATTTGTATTGCTCATAGTTAACAAATGTATATACATACATAGCTGTCATTACAAAATTCATAATATGAGTGAGGATCCAGAAAGTAAATACTTATGTACCGATTCTCTACTCATTTCGCGAGACAACACTCGCTTCCTCAGGAGAGGTACATATAGCTGTAATTTAATAGAGTAATCCTAAAAGCCTCCAAACAAGATCACTGGTTATATAATTTTATTAAGTCTCCTGGGTCTCCCAGTTATGGATTAGTAAGACAGCCGAATGGATGGGATCTGTATTGGTCCATCTGGTGTAGGCTTTAATTGAAGGCATATCCCTGCATATCCCCGCTGACCACTCGCAATCTCCCGCTGCAGTGAGAGAAGGACAGACGGCTGATGTAAACACAGCCGTCTGTCATTCTCACTTAAGTAATCACAGAGGCTATGCGATCCTGCTATGTAGGAACGCATGTCTCTGTGATTACATCACAAGCCACGCCCCTCCACAGTTAGAATCCCGCCCCCTAGGGACACACTTAACCCATTGATCACCAGTAAAGTTAACCCCTTCCCTGCCAGTGTCACTTTGCATAGTAACATTGCATATTTATAGAACTGATTACTGTAGTAATGTCACTGGTACTCCCAAAAGTGTCAAAAATGTCAGTCAGGGGTCCGATCTGTCCGTCGCAATGTCGCAGTCCCGCAAAAGAAAATTGCAGATCGCTGCCATTACTAGTTAAAAAAAAAACAATAAAAATGCCATAAATATTTCCCGTAGTTAGTAAACGCAATAACTTTTGCGTAAACCAATCAAAATACGCTTATTGCGATTTTTTTTTACCGAAAATATGTAGCAGAAAACAAATTGGGCTAAAATATTAAAAAATTTCGATATTTACATTTTTTTTTGAGAATTTTATGTAAAAAATTTGAAAAATATTGTTATTTTTTCAAAATTGTCGCTATTTTTTTGTTTATAGCGCAAAAAATAAAAATCGCACAAGTGATCAAATACCACCAAAAGAAAGCTCTCTTTGTGGAAAAAAAAAAGGACGTCAATTTCATTTGGGTACATCATCACATGACCGCGCAATAGTCCATTAAAGTCACACAGTGCCGAATCCCAAAATAGCGCCTGGTCTTTGAGCAGCCAAATCTTCCGGGGCTAAAGTGGTTAATGTTTACTGGATTCTTGTAAGTGAAACAGGGGTTCATGAGATGTAACCTTAAGGCTGTATGATCGATGTTCTAAGTAGGAGGTGAAGGGCCTGGGAATATCATTATCAACCAAATGTGCATTTTGACCACTATTAATTAGCGGTCATACATTTCCAGTAAGCCCCTGAGTGCTATACGTGGGTGGCGTAATCTTTTCCTTGGGTTTTTGGATGTTTTTTTAGCCCTTTCTGAAGACACTCCTGCATTGAACTTTAGAAGGACTGGAACTGACATCATATTCAGTTTAATCTGAGGACTCTATGCCTATAATACCCATGTCCATTCTAATTCAGCTAATCCCTGAATTTTGTAGTTTATTTTGTTGTAGTTTGTATGCACTATATTTTATTTGCATTTATATGAATTTTGGGTTTGTTACACATGATTTATTGATTTGCACCGGGTGTACATACGCATGTCAGATTATGTCTATTCTATGATATATTTTCATTCATTTCACTTGTACCCCTGTGTGTTTTGGCTTTTCACATTGTTATACTTTATACCTTATAGTATTATAGTATAGTATTGTGCTAGCAGCCTCTTTTTAGGATCACATTGGCCATAGCGCAGAAAATTTTTACTTTCCTAATGAAGTATAGTCGTTTGACCATTAACTGATCAAGCAATCTTTTCTAATAGAAAAAAAATATCCAGGACATGAATCTATGATATCCGTTCATGGCGGACAGCTAATATTGTACCTATACACAAGTAGGGTAGTAAGAAATAAACTGGCACCTACAGGGCAGTGAAATAAAACATCTGTAGTAGTAAAACAAGTTGTAATGGCACCAATCTAAAAGTGGATGTCAATACACATCAGATCATCAATAACATAATGCAGATTAATGAAATAACAGAAAATGCATCGTAGGAGGGATACAACAAATAAGGTTCAAGAGTACAGTACTTTAAACATGAAGCATGCCATGATACTTTAATAGCGCCCGTCATGTTATAACTTGTGTTACTTAAACACACATTAATCCACTGTAGAAGGGCAATACAAAGCAATGTTAAATACACATCAATGCACATCTACAGTGTTATGCTGCAGAATCTATTTTCTTATGTCTTGAGGTGAGTTGAAAGTCAATCTGTTTTTAATGGACTGCCTAAAAGTGTTCACCTTGATGCATGAAAATGGCATGGGCAGTGGCAGTTTTGCCAAGTTATTAACAATACAAGATGCATTTTTGTAAAACCTTAAAGAGCTATAAGACTGCAGTAGTGAAAAGAGCCTCTTATGGTACTGTATATGCAAATCTAAAATATTCAAATCTTTGGTAATGTCCACCAGACATTAACCACTTTACCACCGGAGGATTTTGCTGTCTTACGTCCAGGCCACTTTTTGCGATTCGGCGCTGTGCGAATTTAACTGACAATTGCACGGTCGTGCGACGCCATACCCAAACGAAATTTGCGTCCTTTTTTTCCCACCAACAGAGCTTTCTTTTAGTGGTGTTTGATCACCTGTGCGATTTTTACTTTTTGCGCTATAAACAAAAAAAAGAGCGTTTATTTTGAAAAAATAACAATATTTTTCATATTTTTTTATCTGAAATTCCCCCCCAAAAAATGTAAAAATCAAAATTTTTTAAAATTTTTGGCCAATTTGTTTTCTGCTACATATGTTTGGTAAAAAAAATTACAATAAGCATATTTTGATTGGTTTGCGCAAAAGTTATTGCGTTTACTAACTAAGGGAAAGATTTCTGTCATTCTTATTGTTTTTTTTTTAAGGAGTAATGGCGGCGATCTGCGATTTATTTTGCGGGACTGCGACATTGCGGCGGACATGTCGGACCCTTGACTGACATTTTTGACACTTTTGGGGGTACCAGTGACATTACTACAGTAATCAGTGCTATAAATATGCACTGTTACTGTAAAAATGACACTGGCAGGGAAGGGGTTAATTTTATTGGAGTGGGAGGGGTTAATGTATGCCTGGTGCTTACTGACGTGTGTGGGGGGAGGGGACTGAGTGACACAAGGACAGATCGCATGTTCAGCTATGCTGAACCCTGCAATCTGACCCTGCCTGTCACTTAGGAGATCCGCCCGCTCTGTTTACACAAGCGGGCGGATCTCCAAACTCGATTCCCCAACGATCGGGGAAGAGCAGCGGCGATCGCCGCCGCTCCTCCCCTGGCCCGACTCCCGCTGTGACTGAAAACAGCGGTAGCGATCGTAAAGTGGTTAAATACAGTACAGCGAAAGGTGGTTCATCAAAATACTGACTGGAGGGGCTGAATGCAAATGCACGCTCATTTTCAGATTTTTATTTTTAAAACTTTTTAAAAACCATTTATCATTTTCCTTCAACTTTACAATTATGTGCCACTTTGTGTTGGTCTATCACATAAAATCCCAATAAAATACATTTACGTTTTTGGTTGCAACATGACAAAATGTGGAAATTTTCAAGGGGTATGAATACTTTTTCAAGGCACTGTACTTCACCAGTTTAGTCATGCCCTCCAACACAGTTTGGTGGTGCCCGTGAAATATTTGAGGTGATGACTCTTGATAATGAGGGTTTTGATTTACTAAAGGCAACTAGACTGTGCACTTTGTAAAGTGCAGTTGCACTCAAGCTTAGTAAATGAGCAGAAGCTCTGCTGACTTCCATCATCCAATCATGTGCAAGCAAAAATGCTGTTTTTTTTTCCCCTTGCACGTAATTGGGTATTCTTTGCAAAATTAAGCTTTACCTCATTTACTAAGCTCTGGAGTAACTGCTCTTGCAGAGGGCACTTGCACTTTACATAGTGCACAGTCTATTTGCCTTTAGTAAATGAACCCCCTATGTATCACCTTACAGCACAGGTGTCAAACACAAGGCCCGTGGGCTGAATGCGGCCCCCAGGCCATTTTATGTGGCCCTCGCCCTCTTCTGCAGCTGTGGTACCCCCCTTGTCTCTGCCCCCACCTTGTCTCTGTAGCCATGCAAATATCTGCCCAGCTGCAACTTACGCAGCAAGGTGGCATTTCCTCCACCTCCTCACATCCCGCTTTTAAGTCTGTACAAGCTGGGAGGGCAGTTGATGTTGTAAAGCACAGTTGGGAGCTGACGCAAACACCATTCCCCTTCCTCCTCTTCAGGGAACAGGCAGCATTTAATCTAAGAGTTACAAAGTGAATAAACACGCAGCCTGCGGCGCCATATTTGAGTTGGGATAGTTTACCACAGGATCAGATATGCGATTTTTAAATGTAAAAAAAATTAGGAACGCTTTTTATTAGGAGGTTGCCTTCTAAGATTGGGGTCTGTCCTCAGAAACCAAGGACGTCTGGTTACCCTAACATAGAATGCTAATATTAATAATATTTACTAACCATTTGAGTCCACTTTAGGATGGCAGGTACTATTTAAGGGTTCATTTACATCAAATGCAATTGAAAAAGCTTGCAGTTGGGCATAAAATGTAATAGATATTTTCAGCTAAATAGAATGAAGCAGAGAAAACATAGTTAAAATTTGTTATAAACAGAATTTTAAATCAAATGCTGTATTTCATAGTTATCTTCATACATACTTTATTTAGCAACATGGAAATTAAAATGTAAGCAAGGTCTAAGAGTATGATGTGTACCTTTAATCAGTTGAATGTTATACAGAAGTTCTAATTATGTAGGGATACATTGAAATCTTACTTTAGGTGCACTGGGTATAATGTATATAAATAATATATAGCGAAGCATTCATTTTGGTGTAACATCAAGTTCTGAGGAATAGTGTACCCTAGGCTTTAAAGCAAAAATAGCCAAAGTACAAATGTATTCTTTATGATTTTTGTCTTTTCGGAAGCAAGTGAGAAAGGTGCATGCAAATGCATACCAACTCTTCTGCTGAAAGCACATTTAAAACCAAGTGTTACCGTATATTATAGCTTACCAGCCCTTTGATTTGATAGCTGTATTTTTTTTAGGCTTTTGGTCATTAATTTTACTTATTGATCCTGCCAGCAACACATTGTTTTGCCCTATGGCACAGGAGCTCAACCTGTGGCCCTCAAGCTGTTTTGGAACTATAAGTTTCATCATGCCTCTGCCTTTGGGAGTCATGCTTGTAACTGGCAGCCTTGCAATGCCTGATGGGACTTGTAGTACCGCAACAGCTGGAGGGCCGCAGGCTAAGCACTCATGCCCTACAGTGACAACAGTCACTTTAGGCTAGGTTCGCACATATGCGAATTGGATGGGTTTTGAATCACATCCAATTCGTTTGACATGTGAAAGAACATTGCTTTCTATTGTGCCTGTTCACATATGTACGGTGCAGCTGGAGTGCAGATTCAGTGCAAATCGAAAAAGAGTCCTGTCAGTTTTCTGAGCAGTGTGGTTCGCCTATGGTGCGAATTCAGGCCCATTGACTGCTATGGGAACGTTTCTGAATCGCACATGTCATTCAGTTGTGAACAGGATAAAATCTGGGTGAAAAGGGAAAATTATATTGCGCTCAACACTCAGAGACAAAAGAAAGTGCTTGTGTGCATATAAACTGATAATTAACCATAAAGGGTACCAATTACAATAATCCACATATAAAAAACTATGTGATAAATAAATAAATGTCCTTTCAAATAGGTGAATAATAATATGTGATAGTCCTTAAAGTGCTCAGTGCAAAGGGATCTCTCAGCAGAACCGAGTGTACTTCAACTTGATGTAAGGAACCTTCACCATTAAAACTCCACCCAGTGCTCAGATTAGGTACTCCTTACCAGAGATAATTGACCCCTTAATTACAGGGGGTCACATTCAGCATTGATCTCCACAAAGGCCTCCAGGCTATCCTTATGATATCCTCATTGATATGATCAGGCTCATCTAGCATGGGAAGCTCCGGGGTCAATGATATCCAAATGCAGGAAAATAGAAAAGGAGACTCCAATAGTGTAATATGTCTAATACTCAGGGTTTATTGATTAAAAGTACACTTACTCCAAGATGATGTTCATAACGCCTTCATTCCAATAACACAAAGCTTGCAGGTCTGGTGGATGGGAAGCCACTCCGCTCCTGCGTTCCACCAAACCGGAACTCTACGGTCTCACGCTCCCGACGCATGTTTCGTCAGGCGTGCTGACGTCATCAGGGGATCATGTGCATCCCCATGTAGTTACAGAAAGTGCTCTCAGCCTGGAAAAAAAAATAAAGGTAAAAAGACCACCACAGGTAAGATGCCATTTTCAAAATGTTGTTCTTGGTATCAATGGCAATAAGGGACTGATTTATAAGCACGGCACACACACAATAGAACTCTTTGTGTTTTTTTTTTAATTAGTATTATTCTGGCATGTTAGGCTGGGATCACACATATTCTAATTAGATACAGGTTTCCGCATCCAACTAGCATGACAGGAGAGTGTGACCGGCTCTCATTGGAGGTGTGAATTTGGGCAAAAATGTGGACCTGATTCGCACCTGAATTGGTGAAGAGGGACTCACCAGACCCCCTGCTGTGAACTGCGGCCGCAGCATGTGTGAACAGAGCCTTAGGCCCCTTTCACACTGTCCGCTCTGTCGGCGGACTCCGTTTTTCTCAGCGGGGGATCAATCCGACGATCTCCCGCTAAGCAGGCGGATGGCAGCTCCGTCTCCGCTCTGTGTGTGGAGACGGAGCTGTCAGATGCCCGCTGTCCCCTATGGGGGAATCGGATAAAAACAGAGCGCCTGTCCATTCTCATCTGATCCCATCCAATCCGCTGGACGGATGGAAAATAGGGTTTCCATCCATTCGCATTTGATGGACAGGATCGGATTGGATGGCAGCGGGTGTCAGCGGACAAGTCTCCGCTGACATCCGCTGCCCCATAGCGATGCATGGGGCATCCGTTCAGATTTGCCTGAAAAACTGACAGGCGGATCTGATCGGTCTGCATGTGTGAAAGGGGCCTTACTCTCAACAATCCACGAGTTACCTGGGTGTGGTATCGGATTGAGTTTAGGTAATCCATAAAAAACATGAGTTATATGGCGATATATATAGAAGCTGGCTCTCTGTAAAACCTTTGCAAGGCTGTCTTTGGCTCCAGTATTTTTGGTCACTGACCCAACACAAGTATACAGTTCACAAAAGTCAGTAAAAGTTGTCAGGCCTTCTCTGCATACATGTTCTGTGTCAGGAAGAAGTCAAAGGTAATGACAGCTAGGAAACTAACATCTTCAGATGGAGAGGTCTCTATAGGGTACGCCTATGGGTAAGATATTTTGCCTTTCAGATCACGTACTTAATATGTTGAGAAAAGCACCTTTGATGACTTAGAAGAAAAAACAAAACAGGTAGTATAACATTCCATAATAAGTATAGGTGCCATAGTCCGAGTTCAAAGAATCCAGGGTCAATTCGCTAAGCTGCCACTGAAATATTTTAACTGAATTAAGTAAACTCACATATTAATTACCACAGAGGTGTGAAATACTATGTCTTTTTTTTTTTTTCATTGAGGTGGTGGTGGTGGGAGTATTTTATCCCCACCTGCAGTGGCATTTGTTTTCCAATCCCCGCAATTGACACCTCACAGAACCCCACAGTTATGCCTGGTACACAAATTATTGGATGAATGATCGTCCGTTTGCTATCATTTGCATGCTAATCTCATATCGAAAATGAAGAGTTTAACAAAGTGAGGAAAATTTTCGTACGACAGAATAATAGTTCGGAAGTGATGTCATGTGTTGTGACAACTGTGCTGATTAAACGAAATTGTACAATCTGGTATCTGGGAGAAACAATTTAGGGCAAAATACCTAAATCTTTGAAAACAACATTTCTTTGCTAATGTAGGGGAAAGCTAGAACCTCTTACCTTACGGATAAAAACTCATGAGAGGACTTGCTTCCTGTCTGGTGAAACAATGTCAGAAAGGCAGAATACAAGGGTAGATCTAAAGAATGGAGACCCAGATAGCTTTCAAAAACTGACAGCTGTCCTGACTCTTCCCCATTCCCTTTGTTCTGATAGGCTTTACACCCCTATCCTACCTTTTAAGTTTTTTCTCTTCATCCAAATACAGATTTCAACATGGATCCCTTTTAGATAACATTTCAAAAGTCATGGCATGACAAGATGGGCAGTGCTAGCCAGCATGCCTCCATTTTTCCATGGTTCTGGAAACTGGACATCTTGTTTATAGACCTTCAAGCTTAGTAATAGAATAAAGACACCTACCAGTGTTGATAGCACACCTCTTTATTCAATATATATCCAGCTCTTTCATTTGTTCTATAGTAACAGCTATCACGTTAAAACATTCTGACAATTTTTTATTTAGTAGCAGATTCTTATTTTTCTTAATTGTGTCTTTTTGTGTGTCCGGTTGTCAGGGATGCTAATCTTGGCAGAATGCCATGGTAGTTTGAAGATGGAGTCACACCTTTGCATTACGATAATGTGTGCTAAAACCTGTGTTTAAACGCACATTACCAGATTGTGGGTTAACTTGTGGTGTATGTATGTTGTGGTGCTTTGCCATTCATTCTCAATGCCCCACAATGCATATACTGTATAAGGTAGACCTAATTACAACTGAGCAATATTACAGCACATTGTATTGCTAGTGCGCTGCACTGCCAAAATAGAAGGCAGGTACATTATTTCATGTTATATATTGACATCCCATTTATAGTGCATGAACAGCTTTATCACAACATGCAGAAACATGTGTGTTAATGCATGCAAATGTGTGAATAGGCCATGAGAGAGAAAATGTGCAGGGTGACCTTTTTAGTGCCCCTGCAGTCCATTGTTGCCTAACCTTTTACCCTTCTCTATTCTAGCTCCTGGTTCTTTTGGATTTGTAGCTCCTGGTTCTTTTGGATTTGTGTATCAATATACACAGACACGAGTATCTGCAAAAGAATAGGGTAAAACATGATGTTGCAGATTACAGGAAGCAATCTGGCCACATATCAAGGCACAGTCCAGCGCAAGGAATGACCTTCTTTGGTGACTTTGTATTGATAAAGCCACCTTTAACATTTCCACATTAGCATGGTTTCCTGGTTTAAGTATGCTCCAGGTAAAGAAGACATACATTTAAATGGCTTACCCAACTTAAAACAACAGCACTTCTTCTGGGTAGTGGGATTCCCCTTATACTCGATCTGGCCTTCCACTTGATATGGCTTCACACACAACTTTCCATTCATCAGCTACCAAAAATAGGTTACCTCTGAGCTACGCTAATCCTGCCAGGCCCAGCTTAACCCTAGAGAAAGATTTTCTAATAATAATAATATTCCCAGTGTCTATACCCAGTGTTCTAATGCTAAAGGGGCACACTAACACAAGCCCCTCTAAATACATATACAGTATTTCTACCATCTAAATCTAGTGGCCAGATTGTAGTCTCATAGATCCTTATGGCATCTGAACTCAGCTATATCAAATCCAATGTGCCTATGTACATGGATGCATTTACCTCTGTTTATTAGAGTGGTATTCTTATAATCCTCAAACACCCAAGTTCCATATTTAGGGAGAAGTATTTTGGCATTTTTTTCAATGAATGCATGTAAATGGTTGTTTTAAAGTTTGCATGCAAATAGAGTACACCCTAGTGTTTTTTTGTTGCTAAGAGGTAGGTGGCACTACTGATATGTGAATAAAAGTGTGTGATCAGTGGGCACCACCACCCCTGGTTACACAGAATCAATGTTTATATGTGGGCCTTGTATGAATGAGTCATTCACGTCGCAGGGCCAATCATTTTAGGCATGCCCAGACACATATGAGTAACTCATTCTTTTAGGGCCAACAACTAAACAAAGGGGGCAGAGCCAGCAGGATTGGGTTTTGCAGTCCCCCATCCAGGCTGCTTTGATGGTTAGCTGGAAAAGCATTTTCTGCCTTATATTGTTTAGCCAGGGGGAATTAAGGGTGACACTCAGATGGTTGAAAGCTATGGTTTCCCATCAGCTCCTCTCTGATGGCTGATGGGAAGAGCTGTTTCTGCTGTGCATAATGTAATTGGGTAAAGTGACCTGATGGGGAACTGAATGCCACAAGAACAGCCTGAGCATGAGTTCTGCCCACACTGTTGCTAGGATGCAGGAGGCTTGAGCCACCTAGTATCCTAGCGATCAATAGTGCACATTTTTGCCCACTTCTAAACAATAGAGAAACTTTTAAGTTCATACAGCTTAAAGAGGAAGTAATCCCTCCTCTGACACTTTTACCTATAGGTAAGCTTATATTAAGGCTTACCTATAGGTACTGTAAATATCTCCTAAACATGTACCGTTTAGGAGATATTTACCTTACATGCAGCCAGTGACGTCACTGGCGCATGCGCTCTGAAGGAACGGCCGCTGGTGCCGTTTCTTCAGAGCCCCGTGCCGTGACCGTCGGCTCCCGCGCGCGTGCGCTGGAGTGACGTCACCACGGCTCCGGCCAATCAGATGGCCGGATGCCGCGATCCCGGAAGACGGGCGACTGGACATGCCGCCCGTCATACAGGTGAGTGGGCGGCACGGCGGGGGCTCGTTCTTAGGTAAGTATTTCATAATGAGCTAGTATGCGATGCATACTAGCTCATTATGGGTTTCTCTTTCAGGTTGCAGCAAGAAAAAAAAAAAGTTTCATGGGTTTACAACCTCTTTAAGGACAACATTTTACACAGGATCTTGCTGCAAACTTCTGCCAGCAAGATCCAGCATTAATTGGTATATTTTATTACTCCTGTGTGCATGAGACCTTAGTAGGAGACAATCTTTCTTTTTGTTTTGTTTTTTTGTATCTTTGATAAAGCTTTCCAGGTAAGTAGCCATATCAAGGTACAATAAACAAAAATATTTTGTCAATGCTGTCATCTATTCAATATTCTTACAAGTAATATGACAGTTTTCATTAATAATAATTCTGTGATGGCAAACTGCTGAAATGCAAATTACTAGTAAAAAATATGCATATTTCCTTCTGTTTTATTCAGCACATAGATACCAATCATCTTCATTAGCAAGCAAAACATATTAATTGGAAGTGATAATGCTCCGCTGGGTACATAATTATGTATATCATGCAGGCCACAGCATGTCTACATATTAAAGCTCTTGAGCAGCGTTGAGTATACATATGAATGATAGCAATCCTAACATGCCTGATAAATTGGGAAATTAAAAAAGGTGTTGCTGATGATAAAATAAAATAATACATTTTGAGAATATTCTGCTGGAGATGCTGTATTTTCCCATGGTATGAAAAAATGTGTAAATTAGAAGACTTACCAGTATTGCCAGTGCATAAAACTGACTTATACCAATTATACCAATCAACCTGACCTTTTATAAATGTAACATTACTTTACTCAACTGTGTCTGCTCTTATCGGACAATGGTAATAACGAGATGCAAATACTATGCTAACGATCCGTAAGGCTGGCATTTCCAACAAATCTTCTATTCACCACAGTCCTGTGAGCTTAAAGTAGTTTCACATCACAGAAATCAGGGCTTAACGTGAAGTTGAAGTGTTTTTCTGGTTTATTAGTTTCTGGAGGCCTTGTAGAAGCTGCTAACCATAGTAATTCTTTTACTTTAACATGATGTGCATGGTGTGCTTTCTGACATTCACTGCTAACAACGGTATGTTAAACATTATTTAGTGCTTAATAGACATGGTGTTACCAGAAACAGATGGGGGTTGTAGCAACATTTTAAAATGGGATCTTTAAGAAAGAACCATGATCTATATCACTATAGCAGCCCACAACAGTATGTTAATACTGATTGTGAACAGCTTATCAACATGACATGTTAATAAATCAATGTGGCATTGCAGGCTAGGAGAGCTCATTATTTTAAATAACTGACTTGAGTAAATATAATTTGGTTACTCCTGGCCATTGCACACTGCATTATTAAATAGGTTAGTGCGTGAACAAGCAAGGAACAGTTGGAGGATGCCCATGTTAACACAGGTAACAGAAACAAACCCCATATGGGTGGTTCCTTTGGAGGAAATACATCTTTACTCTGGACTTATCTTCCATAGAGCAGTAGTGTTTCCCTCTGGGCAGCTGGTCTAAAACATGGGAAAGGAGGATGCAAAGTCGACCCTTAACTTTATTCTAATAAATACAACACACAACTCACCATCTTTTGTTTTGGCATAGAAATGTCCGCGGCACTTTATTGGTTTTTATTTTTTTTTTTTTAAATCTTTAAATTATTTATTCAACAAACAATCAAAATATTAAATCAATACCAAAATATGCAATCTGTATAAAAATATAAATAAATAAATACATAAATCAATCTCGCTTAGTCACAGAACTCAAGCGGAAAATATATAACTCAAGTATTATCCAAACCAAAAGTCCCCCCTTGATTCAAAGGGTGACAATACCACATAAAGTGCCTGCAACGGGAGGGAGGGAGGGGAGATCATCAGGCAGCCTCCAGTCAGGGAATGTGTGAGACCCCCAGTGCGGACCCCCTTATATAGAGGGTGGCTGAAGGTTCCAGAACAGGCACGCGGATAGCACTTTCCCGCCTGAACTGCGCTGCTTTCCGTAAGGGGCAGCGTCCCAAATACCTAAACAGCAAATTTAACTGCTTCTATTATTATTTTTTTCATTAAAACTACAATTGTTAGCCGCATCCCCTTCCCCATGTCTGCGGGTGCTAATTCTTGCGCCCGCTTTTCCTTCTGTGTATAATGATGTATATTATATGTTTATATCCCTGCTGAGGAGATGTTCAGTCACTTCCTGTCCCAGAGACAATGATCACCAGACTGGAAGTCACAGAAAACATTCCCAAAAAGGGCACTGACATTAACAAATACCCAACAGGGTTCTAAACCTTCTCTGCTCTACCATAATAGATGTTTTATTGTTTGTGTCTCTGCTGTACAGGTTTGGAGACATAGGGCTAAGAAGTGGGAAGAAATTTGTGCACTCAAGAACAACATTCTTAAAGAGACACTGGGAACTCTTAAGCCCGTACACACGTACTGATCGTCGGCCGAACGATCGGCCGTCTTTTGTCCAGGGCTGTCGTGTCTGTTGAAAACTGCAAAAGACTGCACACGAATTATGTCGGCCAACAACAGCCGACTGCAGAAGTGATGTCATGTGATGGTTAACTTTCCTTGTCTTTTTTCTTTTCTGAGCATGCCCAGTCTTGCTAATCTGCTGTCTGTCGGCCGAAATCTATACTGACTGACGAACAATCGACCGTTCTGGTGTTGGCCAACAAAAATTTTAATGCCTGCACGACAGATTCTGTTCGGCCGAAAATGCGCTGTCGGCTGTCGGAAGCATCATACTAACAAGCCTACAATCGGCCGATCGGTCGTCAGCCGAATATTTACGGCCGACAATCGGTACGTGTGTACGGGGGCTTTAGACTTGTAAGTGTAGTCGGATGAAGGAAAATTTCAAACAAGCTCAATAGCTTTGACAGGGCGGCTAGCACACATAAAAGCTTCCCTTGATGGGCACCCAACAGTAGCTTAAACATTTGAAATACAGTAGGAAGCAGCAGACGAAACTGGATAAAATAGTACAAGATCATTTTAATTGATAGTAAGAAAGTCAAATAAAAATATTCAATGAGTTTTGGGGCAACATCGCTCTCTCTTCATCAGGTCTCAATGCAGGATAAAACTGCTGTCAAGTTGTTATTGCATGTGCAGAGTTCTGTGCTGGTTTCAATATACCATAGATCTTTTATTGAGTCAATCCAAGTTTTGTCCTGTGTTGTGCCCTGATGATGGGGAATACTCTTGTCATCAATACATGTTGGCTTTTTTATATTACTTTTCCTTTTTTTAAAAAAATCATTTAGGTGTAGAGCCCAACTCTAGTTAGGCTGTTAGGCTAAATGTAGCTGTTGGCTTCACTGTAGTCAATGTAGCAGTGATCTATTGTTTTGATCTGGTCAGGGCTGTCTCAGCTGGGTGTTTGATCTCATCTACCTTCCTCTGAGGAGATCTGGAGAAGCTTTCAAATTATAGGGCAGGGCGCGTCAAATATTCAGTTCTGAATATTTATCACGAGTCAGTCAATCCTGGAAAGGAGGTGTCCAGAAGATGACTGGACAAAGGTGATAAAAGTATAGTGGCCTGAGCAGAGGGGTCTTTCTTTGCAGGGATGGTTCCAGTACTCCTGGGGATGCTATCCCTGGGAAGCAGCCAGTGTAAAGAAGAGTTGTGGTTTGGCCCTTGGCAGATCCTGGGTTGAAAATCTAGAAAAGAGGTTGCTAAGGATGTTTTCCTGGAGAACATCTCCCTGTAGTCCTGGTCTGGAGACACATCTCCCCCCTTACAGAAGAGTGTCGTCATGGAGGAGTGGAAGAGGACTCCAGTGGCAACCTGTGAAGCTCTGGTGAACTCCATGCCCAAGAGGGTTAAGGCAGTGCTGGAAAATAATAGTGGCCACACAAATATTGGCCCTTTTAGGCAAATTTGAACATTTTCACTTAGGGGTGTATTCAATTTTGTTGCCAGCGGTTTAGACATTAATGGCTGTGAGTTGAGTTATTTTGAGGGGACAGCAAATTTACACTGTTATACAAGTTGTACACTCACTACTTTACATTGTAGCAAAGTGTCATTCTTCAGTGTTGTCACATGAAAAGGTATAATAAAATATTACAAAAATGTGACACCCTGTAGCAGTAAAACTAATATAGGATGGTCAGAAAGTGGTTAAAAAAAAAAGAAAACAGCTGCTGACAAGTGTGAAGTCTCTACAGTCACTGACATTAACTTTCAGTATCTCTTGCAGAGCAGGGCAGATATCCATATAGGGACTGGGGGAAAAGCTCTGGGGCCCAGGCGGAGAGCACTTGGTGCCCAGAGAGTGTGTTTAAAATTGGAGAACAGCAATAATGGTTCAGATTGCTGCTGCACAAACCCTGGTGGGAGTTTTTCTTTGTGCTTTTGAGACCAAATAGCTGGATTGGGCTTTTTTCTGGGCTGTGAGATAGTGAGCTCAGAACCACATGCAGTGAACTACTGGGAACCTGAGAGCCTGTGTATAGGGGCCCCAGTGCTGTATCTTGGCCTAGCTTGACAAGGTCCAGGCCTAGGGGGGCACTTTGCAGGGGGGCAGCAATAAAGCTGCAACCCACACTAAAAAAACAGCCTCCTCCCGGCTCCCGCATGAAAAGGGTCCCCGCCGGCTTGCACTACACTTTTAGTATAGTGTCAGTCTTACGGGGCAAATTGGGCCGGAAGGCAGGGTCCAGGAGGCAAGTCAGTCTGGCACCCCCATAAAGCAGTCACACTGCTATCTGCCAGGATGATAATACCGGCCAGGGAGGACATTAGGACAGACCACAGGCCGCCGACCACACCTAATACAACAGGCCCGACGGCCGCCAATGCTAATAAGTGTGGCACTGCAGCCTAATGCTCCAACTCCCCTCCTCTGCCCCCAGGTATGGCAGACATCATGTCAATAATATAATTTAATTTATTTAAACATCCTTGTCTTTGAGCGAGCATATTGAATTGCATCATATACAAATAAGACTTTTAATTGTATATGATGGCAATAATATTTTGGACCTGCTCAACTCATATGTGCTATCGCAATATGTCACTGGATTAGTAAGATTACTCCTTTCTTTTAGGATATTTGGACTTGTGCTTGCTGCCACTGATTATTTCACTTAGTTATATAATGACTCTGGACTTCCTATTTATTATACAAATAAGTGAAATAATCCTATGATTACAATCAGTGGCAGCAAACACAAGTCCACATTTCTTAAAAGAAAGGAGTAATCTTACTAATCCTATGACATGAGGCTGTACTAATGGGCACTGATAAGGCTGCACTGATGGCCACTGATGAGGTGGCACTAATAAGCTGCACTGATGGGACTGCACTAATAAGGGAGCACTGATATGCTGCACTGATGGGCACTGATATGTTGCACTGATGTGCGCTAATAGGCTGCACTGATGGGCTCTAATATGCTGCTCTGATGGCCACTAATGAGGCGGCAGTGGTGCATACTGATAAACTGCACTGTTTGGCAGTAATGAGGCAGCAATGATAAGGCAGCACTGAAATGCTGCACTGATGGGCACTGATGAGGCTGCACTGATGGGCACGAGGCAGCACTGATAAGTTTCACTGATGGGACTGCAATGATATGCTGCCCTGATGGGCACTGATATGTTTCACTGATGGGCACACTGATGGCCACTGATGAGGCTGCGCTGATGGCCTTTGATGAGATGACACTGATAAGCTGCACTGAAAAGGCAGCACTGATGGGCACTAATATGATGCACTGGTGGCCACTTATGGGGCTGTACTGATGGCCTCTGATGAGGCTGCACTGATATGCTGAACCGATGAGGCTGCACTGATGGGCGCAAATTTACACTGTTATACAAGCTGTACACTCACTACCAACAGAGCCCATCAGATTGTTCAACAACAGCTGCAGCGGACATCTTACTACACATAAAATATACATAAAATGAGCGTATATATAAATAAATACAGTGTATTGACATCTGTGATGCTGTTTAGATGTTACATTTTTAAAGCCTAAAGGTTTAGCTCTGAACAGTGCGTGGTGTATGGCCTCTGCCACCTTCCTACTGCTGGCATCCAGCTTGTTACAAAATGTAACATCAAAACAGGATCACACATGTCAAATGACTATATTTATTTATATACACTTATTTTATTGCTAAAATTACTCTGAAATTCAAGATTTAGCTGGATGTAGTAAGATGTCTACTGCTGCTGTTCTACCAGATTACCCCTACCCGTCAGATAATGAAGTGTTTGGAAAGCATGGCGCTGTGGAATGCATGTTGGAAGGCATAGTGCACGCTCAGTAAGAATGTTTTGATCGGCACGTCATTTCCATTACACAATCTGATGGGTAGCGGTAGTCTGATAGAGCACCGGGATTGCTAACTGTCACATTTGTTTGTATCCTCAACCAAACTGTCAAACCATCAAATAGCTGGTGTCATAACTGATCACATGTGCAGCACCATGGCAGTTGGAGTTTAACCACTTGCCGTCTGCTCACATTGCTGCTACTGCGGCAAAGTGGTTAGTTATCGTCCAGCGACGTAGACCTACGTCACTGGACTCCTCCCCCTGTGGGCGGCGTGCGCGTGGTGCCGGAGGCTCGCTCCCGCTGTGTTCAGTCACAGCGGGAGTCGGGCCAGGGGAGGAGCAGCGGCTATCGCCGCTGCTCTTCCCCGAACGTCGGGGAATCGAGTGTGGAGATCCGCCCGCTTGTGTAAACAAATCGGGCGGATCTCTTAACCACTTAAGCCCCGGAAGATTTTACCCCCATTCCGACCAGGGGGTATTTTGCGATTCGGCACTGCGTGACTTTAACGGACAATTGCGCGGTTGTGCGACGCTGTACCTAAACAAATTTGGCGTCTTTTTTTTCCCACAAACAGAGCTTTCTTTTGGTGGTATTTGATCACCTGTGCGATTTTTTGATCACGCGCTATAAACAAAAAAAGAGCGTCAATTTTGCAAAAATAGCAATATTTTTCACATTTTTTTATATGAAATTCCCCCCAAAAAAATGTAAAAATCAAAATTTTTTAACATTTTCGGCCAATTTGTTTTATGCTACCTATGTTTGGTAAAAAAATCGCAAAAAGCGTATTTTGATTGGTTTGCGCAAAAGTTATCGCGTTTACTAACAAAGGGAAAGATTTTTGTCATTTTTGTTGTTTTTTTTTTTTAACGCGTAATGCCGGCGATCTGCGATTTTTTTTGCGGTACTGCGACATTGCGGCGGACAGATCGGACCCTTGACTGACATTTTTGACACTTTTGGGGGTACCAGTGACATTACTGCAGTAATCAGTGCTATATATATGCACTGTTACTGTAAAAATACACTGGTAGTGAAGGGGTTAACTTTATTTGGGAGGGAGGGGCTGTGTGTGTCCCTAGGGGCGTGCTTTCTACTGTGATTGGCTGTGGCTTGAGCTGTAAGGAAACTGATCAACGGATCTACATAGTAGATCCATGTGATCAGTGTCTTTACAGCGAGGAGAATGACAGGCAGCTTGTTTACACAAGCTGCCTGACATTCTCCCTCTCCCCCGCCGATTGCCGAGTGGCCGGCGGACATCGGGTCCGCTGGTCACACGCGCGGGGGGGTCCGTGACCACGCGGGAGCGGGAGCGCGCCTCCGGGGGCGCGCGCTCGCTCCCTAGACCCTCACAAGCAAGCAACGTAGCCCTA
This sequence comes from Pelophylax lessonae, assembly GCF_965119305.1. Taxonomy (NCBI): domain Eukaryota; kingdom Metazoa; phylum Chordata; class Amphibia; order Anura; family Ranidae; genus Pelophylax; species Pelophylax lessonae. The sequence continues at coordinate 309,004,901 of NC_138772.1, read as the reverse complement.
CGTCACTTTGCCTGTGAGGGGCTGACCGCCGACGTAGATAGTCGTGCGGCGGTTGGCAAGTGGTTAAGTGACAGGCAGGGTCAGATTGCAGGGTTCAGCATAGCTGAACATGCGATCTGTCCCTGTGTCACTCAGTCACCTCCCCCCACACATTTCAGTAAGCACCAGGCATACATTAACCCCTCCCTCTCCCATAAAATTAACCCCTTCCCTGCCAGTGTCATTTTTACAGTAACAGTGCATATTTATAGCACTGATTACTGTAGTAATGTCACTGGTACCCCCAAAAGTGTCAAAAATGTCAGTCAAGGGTCCGATATGTCCGCCGCAATGTCGCAGTCCCGCAAATAAAATCGCAGATCGCCGCCATTACTCGTTAAAAAAAACCCACCAAAAATGACAGAAATCTTTCCCTTAGTTAGTAAACGCAGTAACTTTTGCGCAAACCAATCAAAATACACTTATTGCGATTTTTTTTACCAAAAATATGTAGCAGAAAACAAATTGGCCAAAAATTTAAAAAAATTTTGATTTTTACATTTTTTTGGGGGAATTTCATATAAAAAAACGTGAAAAATGTTGTTATTTTTTCAAAATTTACGCTCTTTTTTTGTTTATAGCGCAAAAAGTAAAAATTGCATAGGTGATCAAATACCACCAAAAGAAAGCTCTGTTTGTGGGAAAAAAAGGACGTAAATTTTGTTTGGGTACAGTGTTGCACGACCGCGCAATTGTCAGTTAAATTCGCACAGTGCCGAATCGCAAAAAGTGGCCTGGATGTAAGACAGCAAAATCCTCCGGTGGTAAAGTGGTTAAACAGAAACAGCGTCCTTGGCTGTAAAGTATAGAAGGGTTTAATTCTGCTTTAAAGCTGTCAGCAGATCGGTCTCTACAAACTCGGCAGTGCCTAAAAATAACTGAAATGGGAGAGCAACTGAGCATGTGCAGAGCGGGGTATAACAGTATATTACTGGATTTTAAACAGTATAGGCTCCCTTTTTAAAATGTTTTACTTAGCTATACCTGCAAAATGGGCCAGCCTGAAGGACTTCATTTTCTGACTTTACCATGGGGTAGGCAGTCTCCTCTGAGAATGCCCAGATACTCAGCAGCGGTAATTTACTGATGCCTAGTAAATTGAAACCAGAGTGTTTTACTGATTTTATGGTACTGTAATCTTGCTATGTCTCGCGAGATTCCAGAACCAGGAGGCCTTCTTCACAGTTCGAAGTGTTTGTAGATCGCCTCACTCCTCAAAAGGAAAAGCGATCTACACCGCTTCATAAGCAGGCATAATCAGAAATCCAGAGATGTATAGTAACTAAGTAGAACTACTTCTCTACTGTACTTAAGTACCGAAAGGCGGTATCTGTACTTTCCTAGAGTAGAATTTTTTTCTCCTACTTCCACTTTTACTTCACTACATTTTTTCGATGATTTCAATACTTCTACTCCGATATTTTTTTTTGTGCTGCATAGTTACTCGGTACAATTATAAAAATTACCACTGCCAGAACAGTAGATGGCAGGTTTCATGAAGCTCAAAACATGTGTATTATCAGGGCATATGAAAATAAATGCTACTGTATGTATAAATAAAAGCTGCATTTGAAATAATAAAAAACAATATGATGTTCAAACTTTTGGCTTCTTTCTTTAATAACTACATAACACAGTACTTTTACTTTTACTTTCAGTACTTGAGTAGCAATTTTTTTTTCAAAACTACTGGTACTTTTACTTTCAGTACTTGAGTAGCAAAATTAAAAAAAAAAACTACTTGCAATACTTAAGTACAAAAAATGTTGAATACTTTAGTACTTCTACTCAAGTCACTTTTTGATCGAGTGCTTCCACTTCTACTCAAGTCACTTTATGATCGAGCACTTGTACTTTTACTCAAGTATGGGTTTCGAGTACTTTATACAACTCTGCAGAAATCTTATCTGAGAAAGCCTGGGAACTAAGAAACGGATATTTTCTGCTGGTTGATAAATGGACACTCAAGTCTCTTAACGCCACACTCATGTTCCATCTTCTTTAATTACAAATGAGATAGCTGATGTGATCACTGAGATACAAAAATTACCCAGTGCCATTAATTCAAAAGCAGTGAGCCATATCTGAGAGATGCAACCCATCGCTTGTCCAAATGCACTAAAGCTGGCCAAGCACTTGGCAGTTTTGATTTCAGTTTAAAAACCTTCTATCAGCTTTCAAACATAATATTTGGCAACCAAGCTTTCATTTGTTTTCCACTTTTCAGGGCCCAAACAATCAAAATCACAGTGGAAGCCAATCTGAACCACTACAGTGCTAGTTGAAAGGCACTTTTAATCAATCTCCACGCAGATATTTATCATTTGGTTACTCAAAACTAGGAATCAATTAAATCTATGGGTGGGAGATTGTTGTAGTTGTAAGATGATGGAAAGCTGTGCCAATCAAATTGACAAGTATCTGACAATTTCATTTTGCACCAAGGGGCTGAAGGTAGGTAACACTTGTCAGGATGTGATCACGATTGTCAGGAGGTGAGGAAAGGAAATGTCATGTTATACTGCAGTTATCACATTTTTTCCTAGATAAAGGCAGTGACTACAAGCCCTTGAAAATATTTTAGCTAAACAATTTTGAAAGACTAAAAGCAGTGCTTTCTCCTGTCCCTCTCCAAGGTGCTAGTTAATGATGGAGGATGCTTCATGGAACTTGTACACATATGGAGAATAACAACACGAGCTTAGCTTTGTTTAAAATAATGAATGCTCTAAATGCTTTTCAGCTTTCGTAAAGTATATTCACAGGAGCCCATGGAAAAATGAAACTTTACTATTACAACCAGTTGTGTAGCAGTAGAATGAGCTATAAGCAATAAGAATCGTAATAAATATGCACATAAGTACAAATAGTAGAGAAAACATTTTCTGTAAGTGTATATGGTGACCCAACATTATTGCATTGTGCCTTCCGTGATTTATTCACCATACAGTACCCACGAAAATGCTCCGGATATCAAAACCGATACTTTGCGGGGCAATTTGCGTCAATACAAAATGAATGGGCATAAATTGTACTGCAAAAAATTGCACGCGCTTTGAACACGTATGTGGTTCAATTCCTGTCCGAGTCACATGCGAGTTCCTCCACCGCTCCTGTGTGTATGTGTATAGAAAGGGGAAAGTGCCATCTAGATGACAGTTTGCTAAAAATGTTAGAACTCACAGTACATATCTGACCAAATGCAAAATTAGCATAGTTGCCCCGGTACTGCCGATTATAGAAAATCACAGCACCTGGAGATGCTCAGAGGGCTGGAGGAGATGATTCTAGGACAATATCCCCCCAGAAAAATATCCCCCAGACAATATCTTACCGGACAATATCCCCCGGGAAACATCCCCCCTGGACATAATCTCCCCTGGACAACGTCCCCCCGGACAATATCCTCCCTGGACAATATCCCCCTAGACAATACCCCCCCCCTAACCCTAACCCTCTAACGCTAACCCTATGTCCAGGGAGATGTTTTCCGGGGGGATATTGTCCCGGGGGATATTGTCCCGGGAGGATATTAACCGGGGGGATGTTGTCACGGGGGGAGATTGTACAGGGGAATGTTTTCCGGGGGGATATTGTCCCGGGGGATATTGCCCGGGGGATATTGCCCGGGGGGATATTGTCCTGATACCGGAGGAGATGTAGAGGTGGTCTGCCCACATCACCTCTGCCCTATACCCATGGGGTCTGGGAACCTCTCCTCCAGCCCTGTGAGCACTTACAGTGGCTGTGATTTGTAATCATCCACGGCACTGGGATACTTATGCAGATTTTGCATTTGGCCAGATATGTACTGTGTGTTCTTACATTTTTTTAATAAACTGCCCACTAGATGGCACTTTTTCCGTTGTATACACACACACACAGTGAGGGCTTGGGGTGAAATTGCATGCGATTTGGACAGGAATTGCACCACATTCCTGTTCAAATCGCATGCAATTCTTTGCAATGCGATTTGCGCCAATTTTCTTTGCATTGACACAAATCGCACCCCAAAGTATAAGTACTCGGTATGGGCGAGTACTTGACCGAAAGTATCGTTACTCATACTATGGTATTGGTACAACCCCAGAATAAATAAAAGTAAACATGCCCTTGCTTAATAAATAGAAACCGTCCTACCACATCTGCTGAAGCTTCCATGAAAGAGGTCCATGTATTTGAGCACATCACCACCTATGTTTTTTGTTTTATTCCATGGTGAAGGTCAGCCCTAAAAGTCCCCCCCCCCCCCCCCCCCCCATAATGGATGAACAGAAAATACGCTTTAAAGTGCTTTGTGCATCAATGCCTTTCAAGATCAAATATTGGCTATACCTATGCACATCAATGCTGAAAAGACCCCTAGAGTAGCATACTGCTTTTCTGTGTTCTATAGTCCCAGACATAATAATGTATAGTGGAGCATATAGTCTCAATAGAAAAGTGTGGATTTGTCAATTTGATATGTGTATTGGTTGATAATGAAATCCACGGTGGTGCAAATTGTTATATTCTATAATATTCTGGAAAAAAATATTGAAGCTGAAATACAGGCAAACATCTAACTACACAGAATAAATACATACTGTATATGGGAACTATTTATTCACTGTCAAATAATGTTCATTTCTGTCTTTCTGGATGTACAAAGCTCTGACACACAACTGTTCTGTCCCAGGGCAAAAGAACTGGGTTTTCTTTGCTGCAGATGACTAAAACTGATAGTCATCTTGTGACTTGCAAGTGAAAGGAGAAGCAGCTGGCTGTGGAAGAAGGTGCTCTGGTCAGATGAGACCAAAATTGAACTTTTTGGCCTAAAAGCACAATGCCATGTGTGGTGGAAAACTAACACCCCCCACCGTGAAACATTGTGGTGGCAGCATCATGTTGTGGGGATGCTTTTCTTCAGCAGGGACAGGGAAGCTGGTCAGAGTTGATGGAAAGATGGATGGAGCCAAATACAGGGCAATTCTAGAAGAAAACCTGTTAGAGTCTGCAAAAGACTTAAGACTGGGACAAAGGTTCGCCTTCCAGCAGGACAACGACCCTAAACATACAACCAGAACTACAATGGAATGGTTTATATCAAATCATATTCATGTGTTAGAATAGCCCAGTCAAAGTCCAGACCTAAATCCAATTGAGAATCTGTGGCAAGACTTGAACATTCACAGACTCTCTCTATGCAATTTGACAGAGCTTGAGCTATTTTGCAAAGAAGAATGGGCAAAAATGTCACTCTCTAGATGTGCAAAGCTGGTAGAGACATTCCCAAAAAGACTTGCAGCTGCAATTGCCGTGAAAGGTGGCTCTACAAAGTATTGACTCAAGGGGGGCTGAATACAAATGCACGCCATACTTTTCAGATATTTATTCGTAAAAATGTTAAAAACTATCTTTTTCCTTCCACTTCACAATTATGTGCAACTTTGTGTTGGTCTACCACATTACATCCCAATAAAATACATTTACATTTTTGGTTGTAACATGACAAAATGTGGAACATTTCAAGGGATATGAATACTTTTTCAAGACACTGTATCACCATTGCTCTTTGCACTGGCTTAAAGCAGAATAAAACAAAAAAAAAAACAATGACAGGTAGGATTTTTATGACAGAAGAGACCCTCTTGGCCTCTTTTGTCATAAACCCTTCTTCCTGCCTGTCAGCATTTATTTTTTACAGAGCCGTGCATGTGCAGCTCAGCATATATTTATGACAGCACTCTGTGTGATAAGGTGACTCTTGTGCACATGTAGGGGAAGTTTTCATCTCTCCCATTGGGTGAGACTTGGAATGGTTTAGAAAATGGTTGTTTTTGTTTTAAAATCTAATCTCCACATTTTTATTATTTATTCCATAAAAAAAAGTTGTATACAATAGCATAAAAGATTTCACGTAGTAGAATGGGCACAAAATTACAAAATGCAATAAGGGGATGTGGCTGTTATAGCATAAGGACCTCAACTTTATGCTATGTGTGGGAGTGATGTCATCTGATCAATTTATACATTTTAAGACCAAAACAACCATTTTCTGAGCATTTAAAGTCCCACAAAATGGGAGAAATTAAAACTTTTGGTACAATTGCAATATAGGGAAGTAGCCATTATAGCAGAAGAACCTCAAATTTATGTTATGTGTGGGAGTGACATCACCTCGGCCCGGCTAATCAAACAGACGAAAAGTCTAAATCTGGAAGGAAGACCGGGAGAAGATTGAAGCATCCATGACAGCCGAGAGCACTGACTTTGCAGCACTGGAATGGATCACTTGGCATATAAATCTGCCATAATGTGCTAATATGTGGCCCATACTAGTACACCATGGCATAAAGCTTCTGGGGGCCCATTTTTATTGTTCTTTTATGTGGAGGTTCAATTCCACTTTAGTGGAGGTTTGTGTACGCAAACGAAGAAATATGTTTGGAGATATTAAGAAATATAAACTGTGCCTGCACTGTACACAAAGCACAATCAGTAGAAATATTGCAATAGATTTCCATTGTTCAAAAAAGTGGGTTTTGTGCCACAAACATAGCATGTGCAATTCATAATAAATATTTATATATATATATATAAAAAAAAATTTCTTTTTGTTTTTTTATTATTTATATTTATTTTTGTATTTGTATAATGTATAATGTTGGAAAATCAATAAAAACGTATTAAAAAAATAAATAGAAAAAAATAATAATCCCAAAGTTGAAATAAATGAATAAAATTATAAACAGTCAATTCAATAAAATACTGTGTACAAATATATACAGTATATCTACTGTATTTATATATTGATATATATAGTGTATATATATATATATATATATATATATATATATATATATATAGTATCTCACAAAAGTGAGTACACCCCTCACATTTTTTGGAAATATTTTATTATATCTTTTCATGTGACAACACTGAAGAAATTACACTTTGCTACAATGTAAAGTATTAAGTGTACAGCTTGTATAACAGTGTAAATTTGCTGTCCCCTCAAAATAACTCAACACACAGCCATTAATGTCTAAACCGCTGGCAACAAAAGTGAGTATACCACTAAGTTAAAATGTCCAAATTGGGCCCAGGGTGTCAATATTTTGTGTGGCCACAATTATTTTCCAGCACTACCTTAACCCTCTTGGGCATGGAGTTCACCAGAGCTTTACAGGTTGCCACTGGAGTCCTCTTCCACTCCTCCATGATGACATCACAGAGCTGGTGGATGTTAGAAACTTTGCGCTCCTCCACCTTCCATTTGAGGATGCCCCACAGATGCTCAATAGGGTTTAGGTCTGGAGAGTGGAGACATCACCTTTACCCTCAGCTTCTTTAGCAAGGCAGTGGTTGTCTTGTGTGTTTGGGGTCGTTATCATGTTGGAATACTTCCCTGTGGCCCAATCTCCAAAGGGAGGGGATCATGCTCTGCTTCAGTATGTCACAGTACCTGTTGGCATTCATGGTTCCCTCAATGAACTGTAGCTCCCCAGTGCCGGCAGCACTCATGCAGCCCCAGACCATGACACTCCCACCACCAGGCTTGACTGTAGGCAAGACACACTTGTCTTTGTACTCCTCACCTGGTTGCCGCCACACACGCTTGACACCATCTGAACCACATATGTTTATCTTGGTATCATCAGACCACAGGACATGGTTCCAGTAATCCATGTCCTTAGTCTGCTTGTCTTCAGCAAACTGTTTGTGGGCTTTCTTGTGCAACATCTACAGAAGAGGCTTCCTTCTGGGACGACAGCCATGCAGACCAATTTAAAGCAGTGTGCGGCGTATGGTCTGAGCACTGACAGGCTGACCCTCCACTCCTTAAACCTCTCTAGCAATGCTGGAAGCACTCATATGTCTATTTCCCAGAGACAGCCTCTGGAAATGAGGCTGAGTACGTGCACTCAACTTCTTTGGTCGACCATGGCGAGGCCTGTTCTGAGTGGAACCTGTCCTGTTAAACTGCTGTATGGTCTTGGCCACTGTGCTGCAGCTCAGTTTCAGGGTCTTGGCAATCTTCTTATAACCTAGGCCATCTTTATGTAAAGCAACAATTCTTTTTTTCAGATCCTCAGAGAGTTCTTTGCCACGAGGGGCCATGCTGAACTTCCAGTGACCAGTATGAGAGTGAGAGTAATAACACCAAATTGAACACACCTGCTCCCCATTCACACCTGAGACCTTGTAACACTAATGAGTCACATGACACCGGGGAGGGAGAATGGCTAATTGGGCCCAATTTTGACATTTTTAGTTAGGGGTGTACTCACTTTTTTTTTTGCCAGCGACTTAGACATTAATTGCTGTGTGTTGAGTTATTTTGAGGGGACAGCACATTTACATTGTTATATAAGCTACACACTCACTACTTTACATTGTAGCAAAGTATAATTTCTTACATGAAAAGATATAATAAAATATTTACAAAAATGCAAGGGGTATACTCACTTTTGTGAGATACTGTATATTTATATATATATATATATATATATATATATATATATATATATATATATCCATCAGTGTCTTGTGTCTATTCACATTTGTGTATTGTATTTAGCAGCAAAAGATAGTAGACAATACAAGTCCGTGCATATAAGGAAACTTGCTCCACGGGTAAATTATATTAGGCTTGCTGGTATTTGTAATGCACTTATTCCTCCACCGTTATAACACTGCTCTCACCTCAAAATACATTAGATCAGATGCGCCTTTTGCCCTCATGCATAGCCTTATTGCGCTCCTTTATGTGTATCTTTCCAGACACATAGATATGGCTCTTTTATAACTGGTGCAGGATATTCTTCAATGGTAATCCGTTGCCATCCTGATTCCTCTTGGCCTCATTTTCTGTTTTAGACCAAAAATAGGAAAATCTTTAAAGTGTTTATTGTTATTATGGTTTTATTTGTAAAATGTATACAAACATGCACTTACAAATTATAAGAAGAATATTCACCTGTGTTTGTTTAAATGGATGCAGTCTCTGTATACTCTAGAACCTCCAACAAAATGGCAGTTTGTGTACTTTTGGTCCAAGGCATGACGTCACTGGCTCCTCCTCCCTACGCGTTACGTCACAATGTCATGTGACTTGATCAGGGGATCCTTATGCATTAGGGCAAAAATCTTGTCCTAATACATTATTGGTCCATCTGTTAAGGGGGAGGGATAAGTGCACTACAACTACCAGCAGCCTAATATCATTCCTGGTTGGAGCAATTTCCTTATATGCACGCACTTGTATTCTCTATTATCTGTTATCTTTTGCTGCTAATACAATACATGAATGCAAATGAACACAATACACGGAGATATATATATATATATATATATATATATATATATATATTTTTTTTTTTAAAGAACTGTTTATTATTTAATTTATTTATTTCAACTTTGGGATTATTTTTTATTATAAATATTTATTATGAATTGCACGTTATGTTTATGGCCCAAAAAAAAACACTTTATTGAATAATTAAAATCTATTGTAATATTTCCACTGATTGCACTTTATGTACATCGTAGGCACAGTTTATATTTCTTAAGTTGTAACATATAGGAGAAGTGTGGACCCTATCTTTGTGCCAGCAGCAGTACTCTTTTTGATTGCATTTGTTTATTATTATTTTATTATCATATATAGTGTTTCTGATTACACACTTTCACTCGGCGCATAATTGTTAGCGCTGGAGTATTTTTCACAGTTTTTTTCTGGATGTATGGATATTGCTGAGGTCTAAAGCTCATATCCTAAAAATTTATAATTATCCCTTGCAGTGGGGCTGTGCCCGCACTGCAAGTACCAATAGTTTTTTTTTTTTCTAGGCTAAAGGGTAACTCCACTTTCGTGGGGAAATAAATTGCAAACAAAGAAAAAACATAGCGTATAAAATTGCGACACAAGTTATATTGTAATTGAATGTTATTAAAAATGACCTTCCCTTTTCAATCTGAAGCCGCTGTAATTTTCTGAAAATGCAATGCAATATGACTATCTGGAGGTGTTCTGTACACAGAATGTGTACTGACCACACCCCAGAAACATAATTTCCTGCTTGTGTGATTGGCTCACCAATTTTCCCAGAAGTCTGCACTAAGATACAAGTCAGATTTCAGGCATCCCCTGCAACAAAAATCTGTTGGTGAGATACTCCCAATAGGAACACGTCTAAAGGGATGCAGGCCCAGCAGATTTCCTCATCAGTGCTCTGCAGCTGCACAGCTGATTGATAATTATGAAACCACTCCCACTCACCTCACTGAGCACAGAGGAACAAACAGTGATTTCTTCAGAATAACAAAAGGTAGGAATCTGCAACTAAGGTTGTTATAATCCTTGCAATGTACATAGATCACCCAGAGGGGAATCTTTTTTTCTCAACAAAAGTGGAGTTACTCTTTAAAGAAGAAACAGTTTTACTTACCCGATCCTCCTCTCCTCCAGCAGATGGCACTGCTCCACGCTCTGGTGGTGGACTGTCCCTCAAAATCATTGCATCCATTGCAGGGCTTATACTTTGGTCTTGATGACAGGACACTAGACTGCTGGAGCACAGGGAAAAAGAAGCTTCAGGTAAAAGTGGAGGATCGGGTAAGTAGATCTTTTTTTTTTGTTCTCTTAATGACAAAATGAGTAATTCGCCTCTACAATTCAGGCACAGCCCCACTGAAAGGGATATTTTTTTTAGTTGCCCAGACTTGAGCCTTATCATTATATTGTGTATGAAGCAGAATGGGCAGAAACAAAACTGAACTTATGGAAAAAAGCGAGTTAAATAGTCAACTGCAAGTAGCTACTTTAGATTCAGATTACATACAATTTATTTATTATGGGTTCATTATGAGTTTATATCTTTTCTCACTGTGCTTCAGTATTATCTTTTTGCAGAGTTGCCAATATAAATGATTTTCCTTCTCTTTCAGGGTTCACAAAACCTATTGTTAGGTAAGAACATGTTAAAACTGTGTGTTATGTTGCCATGTCTTTAAATAACTGTAAAAGAAAATCATTAGAAAACTGTGAATTGAATACATCAGTGCCAAATTTAAAATTATATAAAATTTGCGATTCAAAATCTAATTGTGTTTTTTTTTTTTTTGGGGATTAGAGGAAGAAAAATAATGTTCACAGCAGGGTGCTTGCACTACCAGTTACAGTATAATTCTGCATACAAAAATTACCAATAAGTAGTAAATACAAAATAATGTCATCTTTAACAACAATGAAGTTCTCAGCTGGAACACCTTTTTTTTTTTACCAATTTTGATTTATTTCTAATTTTGTTAATCTAATAAATTTGCATTGTCTATCTGGGGCACACGACGGTGACGCACAGTTAATGTACTCCTACCAGGAAAGCAGTCAGGATGGCATCAGTTTCAATTTATGCTCACAAGTATTTTAATTAAACAGAATCAATATAAAAATACATTATTTTAGGAGTTTACAGTGGCAGATTACAACATGAAAATGTCTGATTCATTTAGCTCAGTGGAATTTTAATAGCACATAGCATTTTTACATACTTTAGAAAGCAATTAAAAACTGACACAATAAACACTTGCCTGGCTTTAAAAAGCTGCATCTTTACAAGTATTAGCAAATTAGATTTCCTTTTTTTTTTTTTCATAAAATGAAAAATACATATTCATGAGTTGTCTCTACATTAACATATTGGAATTTATTTTTGTAAGCTTAGTCATACAAATCACCAAATGTTTTATAGCGTGTTAGCCTTCCAATGTGTTGAAGGAAGAGGGCTTATAGAATTTGGTTAGGGTATATGTAAATCCTTACTGGATGGCATTTAAAGTAGTAGTCAACTTAGTACAAACATCCATACTAGCACATTATGGCAGACTTACTTTTTAAACCAAGGGTCTTCAAACCATGTGACTCCAGTTGTTCAGAAACTAAAATTCCCATCATGTCTAGTCATGTCTGTGAATGTCAGAATTTTACAATGCCTTATGGGATGTGTAGTTCCACAACAACTGGAGGGCCGTAGTTTGAGGATCCCTGTTTTAAACAGAGCCCTCCTATGGTGTGTTGTTACCACTGCAGATGCTTCCATCCAGAGGTGTACCTAGCACATCTGACCCCCCTTTTTTTTTACCCCCCCCCCCCCACCAACCCACTGCCAAAAAAAGAACTGTTCTGAGGAAATAAAGATGCTCACATAGCGCACAGTGGCTAATTGTAGGCATAGTCAATTTGTATTAAATGAGTGAGGGGCTTAAAGAGGCATTGTAAAAAAACACCTAAACAATAAGCATACTTCCCCTATACTGAGCACACATATGCCTTTTGTCCACAAAATACGCTTTAATGACCAAGCCAAAAGCAAGGATGTAAGAAACGTACAAATCTCAGCAAACTAATTTTTATGAAAAAAAACTGTTCCATTACATATGCTTTTCTGCACAAATCCAAACTTATAGTAGATGTAAACCCTCACATATACTAAGTGAAGTGAACAGCTTCAGATGATACACAGATATGAAACAAATCCCCCTACATAGTTTTTACATGTATATCTGCTGTCCTCAGCTTGCCATATTCTTTAGAAAGTGCACATAGTGTTAGAATTTCTCTCTCCCTGTTCAGCATTGGGAGTGTAGTCTTGGCAGACACTATGAGACAGCTGATTGGAGGAAAGGCACACACCCAACTCCACATAGGCAGAGGAAGGAAGGAATGTGCTGTTAATAGACAAGCTCTCTGCTAATCGATTAATAGCACCCACCCTGACACAAATTTCAGCTTGGTTTTATCTTGGTTGTCGGAGAACTTGTCAGAAGTTATCATGCTGATAAAAAAAGAACGAGCAGGAGAAACACACGGGACTCAGGGCTTTGGTGAGAGATAAGAAAACACTACATGTGTACACTATATGTGCTTAGGTCAAATTTCATGAATTAGGTTTACATCCACTTTAATGAAGAACTTAAGAATTTAGAATGCAGTGGTCAGGACTATCAAATGTTAAACACGGTAAAAGAAATGTATCAAAACTTGGGCAGAAAAAATCTGCATGACAACAAATCAGCCTTGATCTTTAGCTTGTTCAGTCAAGCTTTGAAAATGTAAGCTATGAGCGGATTGGTTACTATGATAAGCTTCTGACTTCTCCAATTTGATACATTCCCCTAAGTATCTATAGTGCAGGGGTCAGCAGTGCGTAATGCACAGGCCAATTTACAGTGTAAGACCTAAATGATCCCCTCTATCCAGTACAAATAACCCCCACAGTACAGATCTCCACTAACATTGCTAAATCCCCCTCCCTAGTATATGCCCTCAGTACAGATCCCCTAGCACAATACCTTCAGTACAGTACAGACCCCCCCCCCAGCACAGACCCCTCAGCACGGCCAATCCACTACTCCAGCAAACACCGCTCCCCAACACAAACCCCTCAATATAAATTCCTGACTGACCCTCCAGCACAGCCTGACCCTCTTAGAGTACCTATGCCCCCCTAAGTACCTATGCCCCCCCATCCCCCAGCACGAACCCCTCAGGGGACAGCACCCCCTTCCAGAACAGACTATTCCCCTCTAGCACAGACTGCTCGCTCCAGCACAGACCCCTTAGTACAGACTGATCCTCCTAACATTCCCACACTTGCCTTCCTCAACAGTAAAGAAACCTAAGACATCTTAGTACAGACATCCTTCCTCCCAGTACAGACCTCCTATTCTTCAGTGTGCACCCCAAAGTACAGAAACCCTTGCCCCTCCCCCAGAACAGACCCCCCTTCTCCAGTATCCAGTATACACCAGATAGTACAGAAGCTCATGTCCCCTCCTCCCCAGTAAAACCCCCTTCCTTCTCTCCCCCCATCCCCAATCCAGTACAGACTCCTCGTTCTCCAGAATACAACCCACAGTACAGCAACCCTGTCCACTCCCAGTACAAACCCCCCTCCCCTTCTCCAATATACACCCCACAATACAGAAACAACTGCCCCTCATGTACAGACACCCCTTTCTCCTGTATAGAGTCCAGAGTAAAGAAACCGCTTACCCTCTCTCCAGTACAGACACCCTCAGAACCACTCTCCCCCTCCCTAAACTCACTCATTATCATATATTTACTGATCACGTAAAGTGGGAGCTCAGAGTTAAAGTCTGGAGAAGGGGAAATTGATGACCAGAGCAAGGGAGGACACATATTTCCACTCTAAGCTTGTGCTATACCTGAAGTTACAGACTTGTTGGGGATGGTGCTGGTGCTCCTGTAGTTTCCCTTTTGTATTGCTGGGTGCTGTGGGACAGCACAGTGCAACACAAAAAGATTTACATAAGGCAGCCAAAGCACCCCCCCCCCCCCATGAGTCTGCACCAGGAGCAGACTGCACACCGCTTAGTACACTGCTGCCTCCATCTTCACCCGAATCAACTTGGTTTGCGCTCTCTGGTTGTTTGAATGGCTGGGCCACAATAATGTCACTCCTGCATGGGAGTTACAATCATGGAACAATGTTCTCTGCATTGATGGCACATTTAGTGTTCCCTGAACGTAGACCAAACAGTAATGTAATCGGCAGGAGTCAATGTGAATATCTCCTAAACAAAGTGCGTTTTATAAGATATTCACTGTACGTACAGGTAAGCTTTATTATAAACTTACTTGCAGGTACAAGTTAAAAAAAAAAAAATTAAGTTAACTACGGCTCTAATTTGTTAAAGAAACAATGCGTCAAAAACAATTGACTTTTTAAATAAGGGATTACTGTTTTCACCCTGTTGTTCATCCTTCTTTGTTGCATTTAACCACTTGCCGACTGCCTCACGACTATATACGGTGGCAGTCAGCCCCTCACAGGCAAAGTGATGTAGGGTTACGTCACTAGCCTGTAAGGCTCTAGGGAGCGAGCGCGTGCCGCCGCAGGTGCGCTCCCGCTCGCTCACGGACCCCCCCCCCGCATGTGTGAGCGGCGTACCCGATGTCCGCCGCTCACTCGTGATCGTCGGTTACAGAGGGAGAAAGGCAGGCGGCTAATGTAAACAAAGTCGCCTGTGATTTTCCCTTGTGTAACAGCAGAGATCATACGGTCCTGCTATGTAGGATCGTATATCTCTGCTGTTACATGAAAAGCCAAATCCCACAACAGTAAGAAGCACGCCCCTAGGGACACACATAGCCACTGCATCTCTAATAAAGTTAACCCCTTCCCTGCCAGTGTCATTTTTATAGTAACAGTGCATATGTATAGCACTGATTACTGTAGTAATGTCACTGGTAACCCCAAAAGTGTCAAAAATGTCAGTCAAGGGTCCGATCTGTCCGCCGCAATGTCGCAGTCCATCAAAAAAAATCACAGATCGCCGCCATTACTCGTTAAAAAAAAACAATAAAAATGACAAAAATCTTTCCCTTAGTTAGTAAACGCAATAACTTTTGCGCAAACCAATCAAAATACGCTTATTGCAATTTTTTTACCAAACATATGTAGCACAAAACAAATTGGCCTAAAATGTTAAAAAATTTTGATTTTTACATTTTTTTTGGGGAATTTCATATAAAAAAATGTGAAAAATATTGTTATTTTTGCAAAATTGTCGCTCTTTTTTTGTTTATAGCGCATGATTAAAAAATCGCACAGGTGATCAAATACCACCAAAAGAAAGCTCTATTTGTGGGAAAAATAGGACATCAATTTCATTTGTGTACAGCATCGCCCAACCGCGCAATTGTCCATTAAAGTCACGCAGTGCCGAATCGCAAAATAGGCCCTGGTCAGGAAGGGGGTAAAATCTTCCGGGGCTTAAGTGGTTAAAGTGATTGTTATTTAAAAAAAAAAAACTAGACTTTACAAACATGTTAGACTTACCTGCTCTGTGCAGTTGGTTTTGCACAGAGCAGATCCTCCTGGATCCTCCTCTTCTCGGATCCCTCTCCGGCTCTCCTGGCCCCTCCCTCCTGTTGAGTGTCCCAACAGGAAGCAGCTTGCTATGGGGGCACTCTAGCTGAGCCATAGCTCCATGTGTCCATTCAGACATGCAGCCACTGCCCAGCCCCACCCCCTCTTTCTCCTCATTGGCTCACTGACAGCAGCGGGTGCCAATGGTGCCCCGCTGCTGTCGTAGACAATCAGGAGGTAGAGTCCCGTACAGCCGCTGGATCGAGATGGTCTCAGGTAAGTATTAGGGGGGGTTGAGGGGGGCTGCTGCACATGGAAGGTTTTGTATTTTAATGGATAGAATGCATTAAGAAAAAAAAACTGCCTTTACAACCACCTAAAGTGCTGCTGGTGAATAGAATCAGTATATACTTCTAAATGCCATATGCCTTTAATTGCATGTGATTATGTGTCAAAATGAGCAAATTTATGCTGGGTTTTCCTGTTTCTTTTATTGTGCCTGTGAGCACGAGGCCCTAGACTTGCAGCAAGATAAAAGCAAGGCATACCACTGGGCAGTATGACTCCACTGCTCATTTTCACCACTTTTTATATTCTTATCCTGAAATGTAGAGAATCTTCTATGGCCAGCACATGTATATACCCTTTGATATTAAATGTTGAAACATTTTTTTTCATACTATATACACCCCCCCCCACCCCCCCCCCCCCTTCTATAAGTTACATCACAGAATACATGATACTTTATACATAGCTTCAATAAATTGCAGATAAAACATGTTATAAATAGTTCAATTGTATTCTGGCGGATCATTCTTTCCAGGTATAAGGTCACAACTATTTTCTCAGTCTCTTCCCTTCTAATTAAACTACGCCTCTTTTATCACATGCCAAAATTCTCAAATCTGACACTGTCACTTTTTCTTTCTGCTCTTACAACTGTCTCCTCTTCTCCTAGCTCTATCATCAAATACTATGCTCTCTTTTTATTCCCCATCCACTGCCCATCACTCAGTGTAACTTTGCAGCCAGCTGCTTCAAATATTGTGCCTAATTAAGGTCCCTATTCCATTCTAGCTTGCCCTCACCAATGCTTAACGTTCACCTCTAGCAGCAAGTAGAACAGCGGTATCTTGACGCCTGCTCCCTGTCACCCAGAAGTTCTACTAAGTGCTTATTTGCCATATGTAATACTCGCCTGCTATACATTTGTCTCTCTGATGCTGCATGCCTTCATTCAATGGAGCAGTGAAAAAATTAACAGCTCAGAAGACATTATCAGGGAAAATGATATAATACAACAATGTCATTGAACTAAAAATATCCAAACACTGCTAAAAGGCATCCTCACAGCAGGATGTATTAATAGTAAAAACTATTTTAAAGGTCATTTATGTAATGATAGAAAAACTTTTGTTTTATCTGGCAGCTGCAAACTTATGCCATTGCACATAAAAGAAACCATATATATGTGAAAACACAGAAACGGAGATGACCTCCCATATTCATGCCAAACTGGAGTCTGGTGTGTGGATACCAATGGATCACTACACCTTTCGCTTTGCAGCTTCCTCAGGAGATCCTATTGGTGCTAGGAGATACAGACCAATTACCATATAATTTACGGTACATACAGCTTTCTTTACAGCAACAATATACTATATTTCATTATCGATTCAACATATAGCAAATGTCCCATTCAGAGGTGTATATAGTGTATATTTTAACAGATTCGTCTGACCAATAATAGATACCTACCCAGACTCAAGGGAAAGGACAAAAGGCACCAAAAAAAACCGAGATGGAGCGGAGGGAAGGCACCCACAAGAGCCGTGCTAAGAGAAACATGCACCAAGCATTGGGCAGCCATATAATGGGAGTCTCGCCCAGGGGCCACATAGACCTAACAAAAAATATAATGTGGGTATTGATAATTGTGTATATATAATCATGTCTTTCCTCCCAGCATTAGGTATGCCTCCAAGCAATATGGATGATTCAGGCCATTCCCAAGTAAATAATAGGACCTTGAAATCAAGAAAGATCTACATAGATCATTGGTGACATCCCCAGCGTAATTGTGTAACCATATAAAAAAGCATACAGTATCTCACAAAAGTGAGTACACTCCTCATATTTTTGTAAATATTTTATTATATCTTTTTCATGTGACAAAACTAAAGAAATTACACTTAGCTACAATGTAAAAGTAGTTAATGTTCATCTTGTATAACAGTGTAAATTTGCTGTCCCCTCAAAATAACTCAATACGCAGCCAATAATGTCTAAACCACTGGCAACAAAAGTGAGTATACCCCTAAGTAAAAATGTCCAAATTGGGCCCAAAGTGTCAATATTTTGTGTGGCCACCATTATTTTCCAGCACTACCTTAACCCGTCTTGGGCATATAGTTCACCAGAGCTTCACAGGTTGCCACTGGAATATTCTTTCACTCCTCCATGACGACATCATGGAGCTGGTGGATATTAGAGACCTTGTGCTCCTCCGCCTTCCATTTGAGGATGCCCCACAGATGCTCAATAGGGTTTAGGTCTGGAGACCAGTCCATCACCTTGGCCAGTCCATCACCTTTACCCTCAGCCTCTTTAGCAAGGCAGTGGTCACCCTGGAGGTGTGTTTGGGGTCATTATCATGTTAGAATATTGCCCTGTGGCCCAGTCTCCAAAGGGAGGGGATCATGCTTTACTTCAGTATGTCACGGTACATGTTGGCATTCATGGTTTCCTCAATGAACTGTAGCTCCCCTGTGTTGGCAGCACTCATGCAGCCCGTGATCATGACACTCCCACCACCACGCTTGACTGTAGGCAAGACACACTTGTCTTTGTACTCCTTACCTGGTTGCAGCCACACATGCTTTACACCATATGAACCAAATAAGTTTATCTTGGTCTCATTAGACCACAGAACATGGTTCCAGTAATCCATGTCCTCAGTCTACTTGTCTTCAGCAAACTGTTTGCAGGCTTTCTTTTGCATCATCTTTAGAAGAGGCTTCTTTCTTGGATGACAGCCACACAGACCAATTTGATGCAGTGTGCGGCGTATGGTCTGGGCACTGACAGGTTGAACCCCCACTCCTCTAACCTTTGCAGTAATGCTGGCAGTTCTCATACATCTATACATTTTTCATCTATTTAGACAACCTCTGGATATGATGCTGAGCACATGCACTAAACTTCTTTGGTCGACCACGGAGAGGCCTGTTCTGAGTGGAACCTGTCGTGTTAAACCACTGTATGGTCTTGGCCACCTTGCTGCAGCTCAGTTTCAGGGTCTTGGCAATCTTCTTATAGCCTAGGCCATATTTATGTAGAGCAACAATTCTTTTTTCAGATCCTCAGAGAGTTCTTTGCCATGAGGTGCCATGTTGAACTTCCAGTGACCAGTATGAGAGAGTGAGAGTGATAACACCAAAGGTAACACACCTGCTCCCCATTCACACCTGAGACCTTGTAACACTAACAAGTCACATGACACCGGGGAGAGAAAATGGCTAATTGGGCCCAATTTGGACATGTTCACTTAGGGGTGTACTCACTTTTGTTGCCAGTGGTTTAGACATTAATGCCTGTGTGTTGAGTTATTTTGAGGAGACAGCAAATTTACACTACTGTACACTGACTACTTAACATTGTAGCAAAGTGTAATTTCTTCAGTGTTGTCACATGAAAAGATATAATAAAAAATGTACAAAAATGTGAGGGGTGTACTCACTTTTGCGAGATACTGTATAAAAGATCAAGTAAAAGTGTAACCGCGCTTAATAACTGTAAAGAAAGCAGCAGCTTTATAGTGAGATAACACCAAGCAGAAATATAAAGAAAGAAAGCTGCGCTAATGTGAACAACGTCTGAATTGTTGATAAATTAAATCAAAAAAGAATGATAAACCAATATCAAGTGAGATAATATGAATCACAAATAGCATGTGAAAGACACCTGAAATGTTAATAAATTACATCAAGAAAATGCTAAAGTAATATCAAGTGACTGCTAGGAATCACAAAATAAATGAATATTATATAAATTTAAATAGTGTCCATTTAATGATGTAAACATATATTATAGGTCCCAATGATAAGAATCCAAAAATGATAGGAGTAGGTGGAGTGGATGAAAGATAGGAAGCCAATGCCTGCTGTCACCACGGTGCTCCAACAAGTATGACATGCATATCAGCTTACCAGAATCAGGTATAAAAACAGCCTGTACAGACAGTCTCCTCACAGCACCACTTTTCATAGGAGATCCCTTGCTTCAGTGAGCCTAAACATGGATGGCCAAAAAGAGAGGGATTGAAATGATCCCGACACTGATCTCAGATGAGATCTCCGGTGACACCATACAAGAAAAAAATAGGCTCGATAGTGTAATAACGCAAAACCAGTTTAATAGACAAATAAAAGGTTGCACTCACATGTTGATGAATGAAAACCGCTAAAACAATTCAAAGGAAGCCGGCCGTCTCTCGTATAGCCCGTCCGACGGGCAGCGCAGTGACGTCAGCACGCCGTACCCTACGCGCTCGTCTGAGAAGACTTCTAATGGGGATGCGCCAGTCTGGCCCGAATATGGGAGGTCATCGCCGTTTCTGTGTTTTCACATACACCAGATCCTGGCACGCTATGGGCATGTAACGGGTTCTTCTGGTCTAGGAATATGTCTTAGAGCACTTTTTGTATACACTATTGATGTGTTGGTTTTAAACACTTTTATTATGTTGTTAACAATACATTTTGTATTTTTATATAAATTTTGAGCACTGACTTTTTCCTTATTGGATTAATGGTGGCTACCTTTAAAGTCCTATATAAATATACGGTTTCTTTTACATACTTACTAATTGGATGTGGAACCACATAATACAGGGTCACATCTCTACATTGTTTAAATATTATGCCATTATACATACTGTAAATGATTTACAATTTCAGGTTTCCATTGCTAAATGATGCATATGTCTAAATAATCTAAATCTGTATACCTATGCTTATACTCGTTTAAAGATATTCATTTTCCAATAGCTTACCAATTTGATTGAAAAAAGAAGAAAACCTATTCAGTTTAAGAGTCAACTGCAAATGACGCCCTCAGATGCCACTCTACCATAGATTCATCAACTTGGCACTGGTCGGCATTCTTTCAAGAGGAGAAAACCACTGGCTGTTTTGTTCTGAAATCCATTGAATGGCAGGTTTACTGAATCATGTGTGTTGTTGGCTGCAAAAAACTATTGAAATGGGCAGGTTTATTGAAAGAGCTTATGGCTATAAAAACTCACTGACATTGATTTATTTTCAGCAAAATGCTTCTAGGATAGACAAAGCATTGTATCTAGAGGAGATCAACCAGTGGTCCTTGGTCCACACCATAGAGGCTATAAGTTGGTAAAACTAAAGAGGCCCAGATGAATGGGGACCACAGTAATGTACACAAGGATGATGATTACATTAGCCTGATGTCTTTGCATTCAAAGAAAACTAAAGAAAGTAACTCTGGAAATATTCTATATTGTCATGATATTAAACAATATTCCCTTATGCAAAAGCAGGGAAATGGTCTGTTTCCTTAACCACGTGACCTCCAGAAGATTTACCCCCCTTCATAACCAGGTTTTGCTTTAACTGACAATTACACAGTCATGCAATGTTGTACCCAAATACAATTTATGGCCTTTTTTTCCACAAAGAAAGCTTTCTGTTGGTAATTATTTGTCCAACTCTGCAGTTTTATTTTTTGCGCTATAAACAAAAAAAGGCTGACAATTTAAAAAAAAAAAAATAATAATTTTTTACTTTCTGCTTGGAAACCTATCCAATAATTTTATTTTTTTTTTTAATCTAATTTTGTCATCAATTTAGGCCAATATGTATTCAGCTACATATCTCTGGTAAAAAAAAAAAAAAATCCCAATAAACGTGTATTGATTGGTTTGGGCAAAGGTTATAGCATCTAAAAAATATGGGATATTTTTTTTTTACTAGTAATGGTGGAGATCAGCGACTTATAGCGGGGCTGGGATATTGCGGTGGACATTCTGACACTAACTGCCACTTTTGACACTTTTATGGGACCAGTGACACTAATACAGTGATCACTGTACTAAAAAACTGTGGAAAGGAGTTAAACATCAGGGGCCATCAAAGGGTTAACTGTGGCTAGCCAGTGTTTTACTGTGCTGTGTGAGGTGCTTTTACTAGGGGAAGAGATTAAACTTATTCCCAAATTCCATCCCTTCCCTCCTGTCAGAACGGCGATCTGCCTTGTTTAAAAAGAAACCAATCAGCTTCCAGTTTTTTTTTTGTCAAAGCTTAATTGAACAAGCTGAAGTTAGAAGCTGATTGGTTACAATGCACAGCTGCACCAGGTTTTGCACTCTTCAGTTTTAGTAAATCAACCCCAGTGTATCTACAGTACTTAAAGTAGTACACTGATACTCTTTGTTTTTTTAGGCACTGTTCTCCAACGTATAATACATTACCATTACCATTGTGGTAAGCAGAGCAAAATATATCTTTACTATGGATCTGGGGGTACAATATACAGGCAGTCCCCGAGTTACAAACATCCAATTTACAGACAACTCATACTTATAAATGGAGGAGAACAACCAGACGTGAGAGGAAATCTACCCCTAGGAAGGGAAATTCACTCCTGTAAGAGCTCTCTGAAGGGCCAGATTAACATAGGGGCTATTGGAGCTACAGCTCCAGGCCCCTACCTTTATATAGGCCCCGGGTTGGCCATATTCACTGTTACCGCTCTTCTGTCACTTGTAAACACAGAAGTCTGGCTTCTATGCTCGCTTCCCCAGGCAGCACCCTCAGAACCTCCCCACACAGCACGAAGGCCGGACAAGGAGGGACAGTTGCCGATGCATGGATGTGTTTATGGGCTTCAGAGACAGCATCCCATGTTGAATTAGGCATGCATGGCTGCACCCTTCCTCCTCTGGGTGCATGCCAAGGCACGGCCCTTAAGGCCCTTCAAAATCCTCAGCACCAAGCCCATGATGCTCTTAATCCGGCCCTGCAGACAGCAAAACAAGTGTTACAGGGGTCTTAACACTTCCCTTTGCTATCCAGAAAAACATAAAAATTATTTTTTGGCTGGAGTTACACTTCAAAAATGTACCTGTTCTAACTTACATACAAATTCAACCTAAAGTGTTAGTAAACCCACAACAGTGAAATCAGTGTGTATATGCAGTAAAGCATGCTTGTTATACTCACTGTGGAACCTAAGGGGTTAATCCTCTGCATTGTGTAAAAAGGTTGTTTGATCCTGTCTTCTCTGCTCCTTCCCTTCTTCCACTGTGCTCAATGTATATCCTGATAGAACAGAGTCAGGGGAGAGGCTGCACATGCTCAGTTTGGTGTGTATTGCTAGAGAGTTTTTTTTCTTTCTTGGGAGGGTGCATGTGATCAGCACAGGGCCAATCAGCACTGTCCAGACAGAGGGTCAGGGGTCCTGCAGCCTCATAGGGCAGCCATGGGAGAATGAAAACTCCTTCTACAAGCTTTAACCAGACAGTGGTAGAAGTCACACGACTGCTCTAACTGCTGATAAAAAAAGGTATTTAGCAGTTTATATTTACTAAAACTATTGCATTTCTATGTATATCTAGGAGCCCAGATATAGTAAGTCCTGGGTTTAGTAACACTTTAAGAACAAACCTACAGAACCTATTATGTTTGCAACTGGCACAGTGGTGTAGTGGCTAGCACTTTCACCTAGCAGCAAGAGGGTCGCTGGTTCGAATCTCAACCATGACACAACCTGCCTGGAGTTTGCATGTTCTCCCTGTGCCTGTGTGGGTTTCCTCCGGGTACTCTGGTTTCCTCCCACACTCCAAAGATGTATGTATGTGAGTTAGAGACCTTAGATTGTAAGCTCCTTGAGGGTAGGGACTGATGTGAATGTACAATGCACAGTATATGTAAAGCGCTGCGTAAATTGACAACGCTATATAAGTACCTGAAATAATAATAACCCGGGGACTGCCTGTAACACTTGAAAAAGAAAAAACAAAACCAGTCACCTTGGTGAAATACAATAAATGCATTGCACAGACTGCACAGTCTGGAAGTCTGTGAAATCTTACCTAATCTCACTTACAGCTGAACTCTAGGCAGATACAGAACACACGAAGTAATGCAGTTCTGTAATCATTAATATATCAGAAAATGTATTTAGAAAATGCAAGCCGTTTAAGTACCTGAATTTCACCTGGTATCTGCCTCTTGTAATTACCATACAGCAGGGCTTGGGTGTGAGAGGAAGAAGCAGTACAAGACGGCAATCAATTCATGTGCTTCCAAGTAGTATGCTGATGGGTATAAAAGAGTGACAGAGGGCATCACTGTGCTGCCACTCATGTAACTGTCCAGTCACAGGCTGGGGCGGGCCCATGATGACCTGGACTTGGAAGAAATTTTTGAATGATGTTGACCATCAGCCTGAGTGAGGACATCAAGTGGCACAAAGAAGTACTGCGGGGGGGGGGAACCTCTGCACTAAAAGTGAATTTTTCCACAAAAGTTTGTTTTGTTATTTTATAGTTCAGTGGGGTATTTATTTTTATCTTGTTATTTTTGGCTGGAGTTTTTACATAAAAAATATAAAGCCAGCCAGATAAATAGAAAGTGAAATATCTGAGGTTAGTCTGTACACAAATAGACTTCCCAGCAGCTGCCGTGGTTTTGTGTATTTTTAATAATTGGCCAATTATGTTTTATGAGATAGATAATGGGTTTTGTATTGTCTAGATAGTTGGGTTTAATAAGGATGATTTCTACATTTCTATGCATGTGTCAGATCACTGGGGAGGAGCTCCAGTGTAGGTTCACCTTACAGAATTTCTGTAAAGGTGAACTGTCCCTTTAAGTTTGAAGTATAAAGGTCAATTTTATTGCCAGAACTTAACATTTACCATGGCAAGGGTGCACCTGTGATAATCTAAATTTGGGCACAACATACTAGCACATTAGGGGGACTTACCCCCTAGCTTGACTCCACTTTCTCTGCTGCTTCTTCCAGAACAGGTGTCTTCTTCTTTTGTGTATAGAGAGAAATAGCCGCACTCCAACTTGAAGGTGAAAAATATAAAATCAGTTTTATTCATATCCAAAAGATAAAATCAATTCAAAGTGTATCCATAATATAGTCAGAGACAATAGATGAACGCATAGTAGTTGACGCGTTTCACGGATAAACGTCCGCTTAGTCGTAACCAACTAACATGGTTACGACTAAGCGGACGTTTATCCGTGAAACGCGTCAACTACTATGCGTTCATCTCTTGTCTCTGACTATATTATGGATACACTTTGAATTGATTTTATCTTTTGGATATGAATAAAACAGATTTTATATTTTTCACCTTCAAGTTGGAGTGCGGCTATTTCTCTCTATACATTATAGTTGCCTGGACTGCGGATCCTTGCTGCACCTTATTTTGATGGTTGGGATTACCTTATCACTGGAGCGGTTCTTTTGCCCTTTCTGCTGATCTGTGACTGCTATTCTTCTTTTGGCCAGTGAGTGGCCACTGATTATGTACTGTAACTCCCACAAATTAGTTTTTTTGGCTGTAGAGTCACACAAAGTCTTTTCTAGCAAAAAAAAAAAAAAAAAATGTATATATCAGTTGTACAGGTTTTATTTTTATTTTTAGCCAGTGGAGTTTTCCTTTAAGTTCTGAGGCTAGCCATTTTAGGAGATACATAATTTAACTTTAGTCTCATACATGCTATATATACATAATAGGAGCTTTTCCTTTGTGGCAATGTTCAAAGTTTACTTTATTGTTAATTTTAAACAACACGTTCTATAAATACGGACCGCAAAGCGGTTTAACAAATCTTTTGTTACTGTAGGAATAGTGTTCAAATGTCTTTCCTTGTTTTAAGAAAGAACAAAAAGAAAGATGTACTAAAATAGAATTTTCATTCTAGTGTAATGAATAATACATAGATCCAGAACTCAAGAGAATTGCCCCTTTTCAGCTGCCATACAGTAAACCTAATACACCTTTTATATCAATGGATAGGTGCAGCAGAAGATAGAAAAATTGTGCATGCTTGATTCTTCTGTCCTTGACCCAGAAAGGTGAAGCTTGCTCTTTGAAATAATAAACATAATGACAGCAGCAAATTACAAACATCTCTATTGAATAGCTGCAGAAATATTCTTCAACCAGTAGTAAGAAATAAAATATTAAAATTTCTGCTCTTTTCCACAAAACTCTCAAGAGATAATACAGATATAGGGCTAACCTCCATCAATAAAGTATATGCATTAAACCTCGGATAGTGTAATCACCTAGTATATTGTTTAATGAATGATTGAAACAACGGAATCGAAGGATATAAAAGAGTCATCCGGTAGATATCTTGAAAAGAGAGTGTGACCTTTGATGATTTTAGTTGCATGAATATTTGGTAAGTTTCTTGGATGCACTAAAGGTGATGGATGTGGGAAGTTTTTCATTGGAGTTTTTATTTGCACAAACTGGAAGTGGTAAGCTCTTACAGACACACATAAACTTTAGGACAAAAAATAAAACATTTAAGAAACTCTTTATTACACATGCTTTTCTGTCTGAGCCTACCTTAAAGTGATATTAAACTCTTAGTTCTTTAAGCAATTTCAACAGCTGACGGAATCACTTACTGAGTATGAAGCTTCTTTATCCTTTAATCGTTGCCTGTATTCCAGTTTAAGCTGGTGGCATGAGCGCTGCCTCAGGTTTTTGTTTTAGGGTGGCTCCTTTCTTATGCACTGTCTTATGGAGCCACCCTTGCATGTGGAGGCTAGAGCTGTATCTCCCTACCAATACCAGGACAAGGTCATCTAATGCCCAAGGCGAACATGCCAAATTGTGCCCCTCCCTACGATGTATAGGCATTACGTGTCAAAGAAAATCCCCTCTCCCTCCAATTCCCCCTCCCTCAATCCTCCAACCTAGCACGAACCCCCCCCCCAAATGTCCCCCTCCTAGTACAAATATCCCCTATCATTCCTACTAGAACAACCCCCCCCCAAAAAAATATATATTTTCTCTCTACCATACAGGACAAAACATTCTTCCCCCACCCCCCCTCCCGACACAAATCCCCATAAATCCCCCCTCCTAGCACAAATACTCTTCCCCCACCCCCTTCCGACACAAATCCCCCCACTCCTCACACACCTCCCCACATTTGCCCTTCTAGAATAATTTCTACTCTCTTCTGCCCCCATATTCCCCTCCTTAACACAAATTCCCCCCCCCAATCTCCTTGTGATGCTCCTCCACCTCATATGATACCACCATGCCCAGGGAAGCCTCCCCTCCTGCCCACCCCTTGTCACGGCCCTGCTCCCTACACTGTGTCTCCCTACAATAGAGAGGCACAGCTCCATAGCCTAGAATGGCAGGACAGTCCCCTGCACCTTCTTCCTCTTCCCCCTCCCTTCTCAAAGCTACCCCACTGACTGGAAACCAGGTTTAGGAATGCATGCAGGATTCTCCTGGCAGCGTATATGTCATCAGATGAGGTGGTTATCCTCTGGCCGACATACACGTACATATAGCCAGGTACTCCTGATCTCTTATGGGAACCACAACCTGGCTGGGGTCAATCAGCTGGTAGGTACTATCTACTGTAAGCTTCACTTGCATGGCAGGGTGGACCCAGGCCAGCAGACTTGTTAGGAGCCGATACACGAGACAGGAGCTACTTACTGCTTCAGGCTGATATGTTATATAGCGAGCCTTAAATGGAGAAGACAGATCTGCACCAGGGCCGGACTGGGAATAAAAACCAGCCCTGGAAATAATTTAATACCAGCCCCATAGCATTATTGAGAAAATTCTGGTTATAAGTGGTAAAAGTGGAGCAATCATCAAGGGGGAACCCAGGAACTCTGGGAATGTGGGAGAGGGGGGTTACTGATATAAGGGGGGCCTTTATATCAATGCCCTCCTACAACACTGTATTTACTCCCCCCTTACATCACTGACCCCCCCCCCAGACTGGCCTGCGGGGCTGTCCCTGACCTCCTCTCAGGTGTACTGTGCAGGGCTTAGTCAGTCGGCTCAAGCTTGGTGGCTCCGGTTTTATCCCATAGTCTCCTCTCCACAGTCCACATATGTCTGACTTCTCCTATGGCCCCCATCCTGGCGGCACTCCAACTCTTGACTCCTCTCCAGACTCCCCCTCAAAAAATGCAGACATTATTAAAGACAAGAGATAGTCAGAGGCTGCAGACATGGTACAAAAGATGGTTAGAGACTGAGAACATGATACAGGAGATTGTCAGAGACTGCAGACATGATAGAAGAGATGGTCATAGACTGCAGACATTATACAAGCGATGGTCATAGACTGCAGACATGATCAAAGACTGCAGACATGATACAAGAGAGGGTCATAGACTGCAGACCTGATGCAAGAGAGGGTCATAGACTGCAGACCTGATGCAAGAGAGGGTCATAGACTGCAGACAGGATACAAGAGATGGTCAGAGACTGCAGACATGATACAAGAGATGGTCAGAGACCACACAGACATGATACAAGAGATGGTCAGAGACCACAGACATGATACAAGAGATGGTCAGAGACCACAGACATGATACAAGAGATGGTCAGAGACCACAGACATGATACAAGAGATGGTCAGAGACTGCAGACATAAATACAAGAGATGGTCAGAGACTGCAGACATGATACAAGAGATGGTCAGAGACTGCAGACATAAATACAAGAGATGGTCAGAGACTGCAGACATGATACAAGAGATGGTCAGAGACTGCAGACATTATACAGAAGATGGTCAGAGGCTGCAGACATAAATACAAGAGATGGTCAGAGACTGCAGACATGATACAAGAGATGGTCAGAGACTGCGGACATAAATACAAGAGATGGTCAGAGACTGCAGACATGATACAAGAGATGGTCAGAGACTGCAGACATTATACAGAAGATGGTCAGAGGCTGCAGACATAAATACAAGAGATGGTCAGAGACTGCAGACATGATACAAGAGATGGTCAGAGACTGCGGACATAAATACAAGAGATGGTTAGAGACTGAGGACATGATAGAAGAGATGGTCAGAGACTGCAAACATGATACAAGAGATGGTCAGAGACTGCAGACATAAATACAAGAGAGGGTCAGAGACCAGTGCCCACCAAATGCAGCCTTATCAGTGTCCACCAAATGAAGCCTTACCAGTGCCTGGATCACACACATTAGTAATCTCCTGCAGGATCAGGGAGCTTGGATTTGAATTGCCTGGATTAGCCATTGTAACAACGTCCTGCATCCTAGACCAGCTCCTATGATACACATTACACAGATTCAATTTCACAGCATTGGATCAGTAATCCATTTATCACAGGAGACGGTCTAGAAGGCGGGACTTTGTTACAGTGGCCGCCGAACATTTTAGACCCAAGCCTTGTGTGCAGGGGCGGACTGACAGCTCATGGGGCCCCCTGGGCAATAGGAGATTGTGGGGCCCCTGTGTCTCTGCCCAAACTCAAGTCCACCCACACAAAGCCCCACCTACATATTGCAGCTCAGCTGCATAGAGGGGGCATTTAAATATCTACTGCTGCATAGCTTGCATTGAATATCCAGGCTAATATTCATAGAAGCTGCTGGGCACTTTCAGGTTTAAAGATGGCTGCTGAAGAGAGGAGGGAGCGAGGGAGGAGGGAATAGGAGGGAGAGATGGGGGAGATAGGAAAGTAGGAGTATAATGGGGAAAGGGGAGAGAGGAAGATGGGAGTGAGAAACAAAGAGGGTGAGAGAGTAAATAAAGGGGAGGCAGGGGAGAGAGAGGGGGTGAGAGAGAAGGGGGTGGGGGGTATTAAGCAGCAGTAAATTTAAAGACAAATTGTAAAAGTCAGTGATTTTTTAAAACTGTTTGCAAATATTCAGGGGCTGATAATTATTCATGCTGTAGAAACCAGGCAAATTACATGTTATAGGTATTGTCAGTGTTTCCATATTGTGTTTATAATGTTTAAATATCGGTTGTCTTCATTTTTAAAAGGAGTTCTGTCATTTTTTTAGGTTGTCAGTATAAAATTTGCTATGTCAGTAAATATTCCAAGTTTTGTCAATAAAACAATGATGGGGGAGGTTGGCAACACTGCTGGGGACTGAACTGTCCCCATGTCAATTATTTTCTTTAAAGACTGGAGACTGGAGATTCAGAGAAAAAGCACAGAGAAACCAAGAGCCAGGAGCACTGAAATTCATAAACAGCAAGCGATTTAATAAAAAAATATTTTTTTATCAATTTTCCAATATACAAATAGGTATATATAAATGTATATACGTATTTAAATAAATAAAAAAAAAAGGCGTTACAAACATTTTTACAACAATCATTCCAATATTCCCTCTCCCCCCCTGTCTCCTGCAGTTACAGTTTGTGGTCTGTGGGAGAAAAAATGTCCAGCATCATCAGTTAGTGGGAGAAACACGACTGGGGTTATTGGTCAGTGGGAGGGAAAACCTGCAGCATCATTGGTCAGTGGGAGAAAAATGGCTGGCGTTATTAGTCACTCAGGGCCGACGCTACCTATTAGCATGGTAGCCTAGAGTGTACATCAGTAAGGGGCGCTGTAGTCGGGTGAGGGGCCTCATGGGGCCTAATTTGCCTACTGTGTGTGTGAGTGGGAGTGGGAGGGAATGTCCCCCGATCAGTGTCCGCATGCCCGAACAAGAGCTGGCTTTTCCTGGGCTCCACTTCCACTGTTTATGGCTGCTTAGACACTGGGCGCCCACTACACACTCTGCCAATCAGAGATTACATCCCACTGCAGAGCTCTGTTCCCTGTATCCAATTAGGGCACTGCAGACATCTCCTTCCTCATCCACCACGTGGGCCTGGCTTGGAGAAGCATGAAGATGCCGGGAGAAGCCATCAATCTCTGACTATCTCCTGTATCATGTCCACACAGTCTCTGACCATCTCCTGTATAATGTCCGCACAGTCTCTGACTATCTTTTGTATAATGTCCACACAGTCTCTGACTATCTCTTGTACCATGTCCGCACAGTCTTTTACCATCCCCTGTATATTGTCTGCACAGTCTCTGACCAACTCCTGTATTATGGCTACACAGTCTTTGACAATCTCTTGTACCATGTCCGCACAGTCTCTGACCATCTCCTGTATCCTGTCTGCACAGTTGCTGACAATCTCCTGTATAATGTCCACACAGACTTTGACCATATCCTGTATTATGTTTGCACATTCTCTTACCATCTGCTGTATCATGTTCACAATGTCTCTGACCATCTTCTGTATCATGTCCGCACAGTCTCTGACCATATCCTGTATTATGTTTGCACAGTCTCTTACCATCTGCTGTATCATGTTCACAATGTCTCTGACCATCTTCTGTATCATGTTTGCACAGTCTCTGACTATCTCCTGTATCATGTTTGCACTGTCTCTGACCATCTCCTGTATTATGGTCACACAGTCTCTGACCATCTCTTGTATCATGTCCACACAGTCTGTGAACATCTCTTGTATCATGTCCACAAATGTTAGCAGTCATTAAAAAGGTGGGGTATATATAGACAAGGCAAAGTGGGTAGAGTCAGGGGCGGAACCAAGGGGTGGAAAAATGAGGTTTCACCTAGGGTGTCAAAAATCCTTGCACCAGTCCACAGGAATGTATGCTGGACACTGACCTTTTGCTACACATCAAGATGCCTCGGGTTCATCACTCTAAATATGACTAAGTGCTTTTTGTCAGATCCAGACTGTATATAGGAGAAGTTGTCCCTGAAGTTGTTTGAAGTCAAGTGGGCATCCCATAATTCCCATTCCCAAGTTCTAATTCCTCAGTAAAACGAAAAAAAAAAAACAAAGTACTGGACTGTTCTCTAAGTTTGGAGCGGCTGTGAAAAATCGGTGTGCCTGGCTGTGCAGGGTGGGTGAATCCCTTTCTACTTGTGGCTCTTTAGGGGTGCACTACATCAATATGGACCAAAATCTCTGAGAAATGTTTCCAACACCTTGTTGAATCTGTGCCACAGAGAATTAAGGCAGGTCCGAGGGAAAAAATGGGTCCAGCCCTGTACTAGCAAGGTGTACGTATTAAAGTGGCCACCAGTGAGCAGTGAGTGCTTATATTTATACATACATATATATATATATATATATATATATATATATAATATATATATACTGTATACAGTATATAGATATGTATACTTTTTCCCTCCATCAGATTTTAGATCAGTTCTCCTAATATTCACACCCCAGCTCTGCCCCCTTAACATTTAGACTTCAGATGAGCCCCATTTAACATTCAATTGCCAAATCATGTCCCCCACTCCTCAACATTCAGATCTCAGATCATGCCCCTAAACATTCTTTTTTCATATCCCAGATTAGCCCTCCTTAACATTCCCCTCTTCTGACTTCAGATCAGCCCCCATTAAAATTCAGACCCCAGATCAGCCTCCCTCAACATTGTAACCCCAGATCAACCTTCCCGCGCACCTTATCCCTTTATAGACCAGTAGACCAGTCTCTTTAATATTCAGGTCCTAGATCAGTCCCCCTTAACATTTAGACCTTAGATCTGTATCTCTTAACATTACCCTCTTTAGACTTCAAATCAGTACCCATTTTTATTCCTGTCTTCAGCCCCCTGGTGCCTCCCTCCCTTCCCCTTCCATCTTATCTCAAGAACCTCCAGAAGGTTCTCGGGGAAGATAATTCCTACACTCAAAAAATGTTGGATTCTTCCTACTCCTCTCTCTTTTCACCAGAGTATGGCTCTGGTTTACTATTTATATTCCATTTTGGGTACTGATTTCCTATATGAATTTCTGAACTTTAGCTGCAATATGAACTTTAGCTGCAATATTTGGTTATATATTGGAATTAACAGTGAAGCAAATACCTATGCCATATTATGCTTAATGTGATATGACATATTTGGATATTTGTACCTATTTTGTTTATATTTTTAAAACAACTTAATTGCAAAAAGCATTATGTAGTGTTCTTACTCTGTAAAAAATAGGAGTCAGAACATACCCTGTATTGTCAAAAGTATTGGGGTGCCTGCCTTTACATGCACATGAACGTTAATGGCATCCCAGTCTTAGTCAGTAGGGTTCAATATTGAGTTGGCCCACACTTTGCAGCTATAACAGCTTCAACTCTTCAGGAAGACTGTCCACAAGCTTTAGCAGTATGTCTATGGGAATGTTTGACCATTCTTCCAGAAGCGCATTTGTGAGGTCAGGCATTGGTGCAGACGAGAAGACCTGGCTCGCAGTCTCCACTCATCCCAAAGGTTTTCTATTGGGTTGAGCTCGATTCTGTGCAGGCCAGTCAAGTTCCTCGACCCCAAACTCGCTCATCAATGTCTTTATGGACCTTGCTTTTTGCGCTACTCTAAATCATTTGGTGTGGTGTGGGTTTGTTTTTTAGGTGTTGGGCTTGGCCCCTTACTTCCAGTGCTTTAGCATACCAAGGCATTTTGGACAATTTCATGATCCCAACTTTGAGAACAGTTTGGGGATGGCTTCTTCCTTTTCCAACATGACTGTGCCTTAGTGCACAAAGCAAGGTCCATAAAGACATTGATGAGTGAGTTTGGGGTGGAGGAAATTGACTGTTCTGACTTCAACCCAATAGAACACCTTTGGGAAGAATTAGAGCAGAGACTGCCAGCCAGGCCTTCTCGTCCACATCCGTACCTGACCTCACAAATGTGATTATGGAACAATGGTCAAACATTCCCAGAGACACACTCCTTAACCTTGTGGACAGCCTTACCAGAAGAGTTGAAGCTGTTATAGCTGCAAAGGGTGGGCCAACTCAATATTAAACCCTACGGACTAAGACTGGGATGCCGATAAAATTCATGTGCGCGTAAACGCAGACGTCCCAATACTTTTGACAGGTTTTATTGTTCTCTGTGCCTTCCTGTCCTGGTGACAATTTCACCCTTTCATTTCTTGTTCTAGTGTCATCCGAACAGTGACTGGAGGTAGATCTCCCTAATGAGAAAACAGTAAAAACCTGATAGAAGTTCTGACTTATACTCACTCTGTTAAAAACAAACAAAGAATGTTTTTCCTGGAGTGGGGTTTTAATGAATAATTTGAGGTTTTGCATGTTTTATTTCATTTTCAATGAAAGTTTTACATGAATCTAAATTCCCAAAGTATTTTGGCCAAACACATCACTGGCACATGTAAAAGTGTTCTGGATGTGCTAACAATGTGTTTCGTTTTCACAGAGTTATTATTATTATTTTTTTTTTATATCATTGCTTGCTCAGAATGCACAGAAATAGATCTGAAAATACCTACAAATAGACTACAACACAAAGCACTGAAAAAACATTGATTTTGCCTTGTGTGAACTCATACATAAAACCAATGTAGGCCATTTTACTGTACAAGCAATACTGTACAGCTGGATATATCGGAACAACTGCAGGAGTGGATCTGAACTTTTCTTTCCTAAGTTTCGCCATCACCTTTCCCATGATTTTCGATTTTTTAAAGACTAAGAAATACAGCCTAATGTATAAGACTCCTAATTACGGACACCACGCCATACCACCACTATGGCAGGAGGAGAATAGCAAGAACTTTAATTTCTCACCAAAGAAAAATCCCTAAACAACAAATGCTGACAAATGACAACGTATTTCGAAGCTGATTGGTTGCTATGAGTAAAAAAAAAAAAAAAAAAAATGTTTTTCTTAAAGAATGCTATTCATCCATCATTTCAGGCAATGGACATTTTAGCAAATAATCTTACCATATGAAGCATGAATGCCATTAAAAACTCTTTTACATAAAGTATTTTTTAAAAAGATGTCATTTATTATGTTTAGTGGTCCTTTAAGGTATTTGCCACTCATGAACACTTTTGCTCATTTGCTGCTGGTAATTAACTGTAAACCTACCATCGCTTGTGATGTAATGAACCCAAGCATCAGGTTGTGCCTGGTCACCCTAAAGTGTAAAATGCAAACAATGAACTTTTCCTATTTGCTCTCTTTTGGTCTGTTAAGTATACCATAAAAAGCATTTTGTTTTTTCTCTTCGATAAGTGTAAAAATATTAATTGAGAACTGGTTCACACCACAAAAACACACTCCGGATGCATTTCTGCATGCCGGATGCATTTCTGCATGCACCCTTTTAATGTGTTTTGGGACGTTATGCTACCTTTGTGATGTGAGAGAGAGAGAGAGAGAGAGAGAGAGAGAGACTTTTCTATGCTGATTGGTCTGTAGTGTAGTGAAGAAAGGGTTAAAGCAAGTGGTGAGCAAAATATACAATACCTTCTCACCACCTGTCAAATGCTCCCTGAAGAGAAATTCGCACTTGGATCACTCTTCAGAGACCAGAGTTTTTTAGTCTGATTTCCTAAGTCTGGGGGTTAGTTGGGGAGTGGTAAAAGCACATGCCAACCATGGGGGGCACAGGAGTTACCACCCATCAACCGCTAGTGTGAGTGAGCCCTAGCTAAATGTTTTTATGTATAATGTTGGTTACAAAAAAGAAATGTTTTGAATATTCAGTAATGCGCCAACTCCCCCACAGCGCTGCAAGGTTCCCCCCTCCCCTCTTCTGCCGGCTGCTGTGGGGGTTCTGATCTGGAGAGCGAGGTGGGGGCTAGTAAATATGTCATTTACTGGCCCCTTCCTTGTCTGAATGGTCAGTCAGTCAGTGATTGGTACTAGTCCCATTAGTTTTCTATTTCCTTTACGAATGGTACCGATCACTGACTTTGTTCGTTCATACCTGAGGAATAGTAAACTGCGTTTACTATACTTCAGTTTATGAATGAACAAGAAGCTCTGTACAGAGTTATTCCTGTCCATTCATTATTTTCCGCTAAAGCTGCATAGATGAAGATTGAGAGCTGTGTCCTCAATCTCTTTTCTCTGTCTCAAAGGTGAGATGTCAGGGGTCTGTTTAGACCCCTGATATCTCACTAAAGCCCCCAAATCAGGCTCTTAACAAACATTGTAAATATTAAAAAAACAAAGTTGTAAAAAAAATAAATGAAAAAATGAAATAAAATGGAAAAAAATAATCCAAAAAATAGAAAACTACTTATACCAGTGGCAGAGGTACCAGGGTCTTGCGACCAGGCCCTGGCATTCCACCACCAGGCTCCAAGGGCAGAACCCCTGGGCTCGGGGTTGCTCAGTCTAAATTGCCTGGGCCTAGTTTTTGTCCCAGTCTGGGCCTGTTTGTGTGCGTGGTGGGGGGTCTGCAATCCTATTCTATGGTGATAACACTGCATTTCCATAACTACAGTAAGTGTTTGCTGTCCTCAGGTTTACTCATAGGATGGCCAGGTTGCAGGAAAAAAAAAGGCTGTAACCACATTTTACATTTTATTCTTGTGTTTATATACACTTTAATCATAGTAATATATGTCAAGGTCATATTTTGATTTACTATAGGGATGATTTACTAAAACTGGAGATTGCTAAATCTGGTACAGCTGTGCATGGTAGCCAATCAGCTTCTAACTTCCCCTTGTTCAATTAAACTGCGCCCAAAAAATAAAAATAAAAATAAAATGGAAACTGATTGGTTTCTGTGAAGAGCTATACCAGATTTTGCACTCTCCAGTTTTAGTAAATCAACCCCTATGCGTGAGTAGCCAGGTGGAGAAGTAGTGCTGCGGTATAATATAAGCCTGGAGTAATATTAAGAACTCCAAGTAATATGGGTTTCTCCTGTGAGAAGGGTGAACTGGATTATGGGGAATGTAGTTGGAAGAAGTGTGAAGACTGCAGGATTGGACTGCCTGAACTACACCCCCAGGGAGCCGAAGGATCTGCAGAGGATTGGGGGGAGGAAGATAAATTGGGGGCGGAGCTGGATGTGCACTCTTGCTTCAGGGACCTCGTGGAGAGCGGAGGACTGGTAGAGGAGCAGGACCGATCGTGCAGAGAGAGAGAGACTGGAGGCTGAGGCCTGTGTTGAGAAAAGGGGGGACGCATCCCAGAGACAGCGGGAGTCACAGTGAGGTGACTAGCCCTGTGTGGAGGCCAGCAGATCGGAAGCGGTGCGGAGTTGGGTGAGAGAGGCCTAACTGCCACCAGTGCTGGGAGAGAGTCTGTGACGCAGCAAGGAAGAAAGGAAACCCTGAGAGGCTGTGACGGTTGCCAGTGAACACTGCCCAGATCCTAGAGTGCATGGAGATTAGGAGAAAGTATATTTAAAGTAGCACACACTGTTTACATTTAAAGCAGACCCTAGATATACTCATACCCCCTTTTACTGTGGATTACAAATGTCCCTTAGTTAAGTGACCGGAGCTCCAACTGCCGGCGAAGAATTGCAAGGCCTTGCTAGGACAGTGACTCTAGTGATTCATCCTCAAAGGGGGCCCCCTACAGGTTTTAGAGTGTGATTATCACCATATTTGGAACTGAATGCTAAGAGTGCATATAATTGGATAAACTGATATTGCTGAGTTATACCGGTAGTTCAAATTTTGAAGTCATACCAGATAGGGTTGTCTGTCAGTCACTCTCACTACTTCCTTAGGAGTTGGTATATACATATACATATATTCATAATCTGTTATATTGTTGTTTAGGGGTTTTGTGTCTTAAGGCCTCATATTAATATTTGGGGCATAGGGATTCAAAATCCTGTCATAACCTTTCGTTACCAATCCAGTTGTGTGGAACTTATACCTGATACCTTTTTGCTTAAATTCAGTAAATTATTATACTGATACCTGAGTATCACAAAGAATATTATTTCAAAATGTCTGAAGCTGTAGTGCCTAGCGGGTCGGAGTTACCTCAGGGTCTAGGGAGTGCGGAGCAAGTGCAATTATCCAGCAGCCCCCACGGGGGTTGTGCTACACGTGTTATAGAAAGTCTTGTAGCCAATGTATTCAAAAGTCCCCTGCATTGGTATTTTTTTTTTTTTTTTACTTTTAGAGAATTAATGTATTTCCCCCTTATATATCAATAAATGAAGCAAGGTTTGCTTGTTAAGCTCTAACATATGACTCTACACACTTGCACTTACGATGTAAGCTAATGAATGTAATAAAATAATATTAGCATGTAAGTTTTGAGAAAATTAAATGCCTAACTGCCTGTTGCATTTCTACTATGCAATCACTCATGGGAAAAATGTGAACTCTTTAATTGTATGCACTTTTGCCTTGTTAAGTGTTTGCATTAATGATTCATAATAATTAAAATGTGAAAAAGCTTGTGTTATCTCCACTTAGTTTGACTGTAGGACACTCACGGAGAATTCCTCCCTAGGGATTTTTCCTAGCCTGAGAAGGTGAATTAAACTTGATTTACAGCGTTTTCTAACAGCTGTTGTTCTGCTTTCTAAAAAACATCAAGAGTAGACGGGGGGCACAGAGACTTCAACGTGTAAAATGCCAGAGTGGACTCCACATAGACCAAGCTGGTAATACCTTTAAGGTGATCGACAATGTCTTTGGGAGATTTAGGTAATGGAAGTGAAGGAGCGGGAGACAGCTTGAGAATGCATGCCTGGCTTTGTGAGTTGTAGATTAGCTGTTAATATACAGTCATCAGCTAAAGCTTGAACTTATCTTCTTTCCCTCAAACAAGCATTACCTGTGGAGTAAAAACACTAGGGGGTTGAAGGAAGACTGCTTTTCTACCTACGCGCTGCTGGTGCTTCTAATATATCATCTTTTTAGCTGTCAGAGAGGAAAACGTACAATAATTAATGGGAACAAGGGAGCTGTGATATGCGATTTAATATCCCTATAGTGTTAAGTGCTAAACAAACATTAAATGCTACATACTGTACCTTACTAAATTCAATAAGCCTTTAAACATCCCATACAAAGGAGTTTACTTTGATTACTTTACATTGTAGTGATTATTAACATTTAAAAACCAGATACATCATTTTTAAATTATTTGTCACAATTTCTGCCAGCAAATCCTGTGTCATATTGATTTTAGTTCTCGGACTAGTTTTGTACAATATATGTTTTTATTTTTCATAAATCTTTTGAAAATATGCATTGCTATTTTGAGTTTTAAAAGGGAGATGTAACAGTCAGTTCGAGTATCAAGCAAGTATACTAATTGGAATATATTGAGGTTGTTTTACTAAAGGCAAATAGGCTAATCACTTTGCAAGGGAATTTTTCCCAGAGCTTAGTGAATTTAGTGATAATTCACCTTCCAAAGAATACGCAATCACCTACAAGGAAATTAAAAATAAACTGTATTTTTGCTTGCACATGATTGGATGATGGAAGTCAACAGAACTTCACGTGCGCTAAGCTAAGGGAAGATTCACTTGCAAAGTGAACAGCCTATTTGCCTTTAGCAAATCAACCGCATGGCCTTCTTTGGCAAAGTGTGCAAAGAGATGACTGCACTCCGATCTTCAGAGAAAATATAGCTTTATTCCAAAAAAAACAATTAAGGCTGACCATACATGTTCAATTTTCTTGTACAATTTTGTGTTAGATTTACCACAAACCACCACATAATATGAGGTCAAAGCTAAACAGCACTTTCACTTGTATCCAATTTGGTAGGTCTTTGTACTGCATAGTTGAAGGTAAATTATAAGAAAATTGTACAGAAAATTGTACAGAAAATTGTAAGAAAATTGTATAATGTATGGCCAGCCTAAGATATCAGGGAAACATGATGCATGAGGACAAAAAGCAGCATGGTTGATGCTTAATCATAACCTTAGAAGCATTTGCAGGGCTAACCCCTAAATACCCAAATAGCAGCTGAAAAAATTAGGTGCCTAATTACACAAACATTTTCCCAATATGCTTTGACCTCTATTACCATACATTTTTCCAAGTTGTGAAACAACAACTTAATATAACCGGAACTTTCCTTGTTACCCATTTTAAAGGTATTTATGTGCGTCCATTCTGAGAGGATTATTCTTCAAGGTTCTAAATGTTTGACTGGTCAATTGTCCATCTGTATCGTGAGTATTAACGTTAGACATAAAGTAAACTCCAACTCCAATATAGTAAGTCAATGACGTGATATACAGCAGGGGAAGTAAAATATAAATATCTCACCAAGCAGGTGTCCAAACATTGAATCCAACAGCAGTAATGAAAAGAGCAACACCGCTCCAGGTGATGTAATCCCCTCTCTGATGTGCAGGTGGTGGTCCAGTCCAAGGTCTGGATACAACAGGCAAAGTGTGTAAAAAGATGACCACACTCCGATCTTTAGAGAAAATGTAGCTTTTTTCCATAATAGCCATTAAGACATCAAGGAAACACGATACATGAGGACAAAAAGCAGCATGGTTGACGCGTTTCATGAAGTAAATCGATTAATCGTAATTCATAACCTATAAAGCACCTGTAGGGTTAACACTGCCTCAGACAAAGAATTGACACGACTCCTATCCATAAAATAACAACAGTTATAAAAAGACTGTCAAAAACATTAAGAGATTTTTTGATTTTGAGAGTTTGATTCCATGGCCACCATAGTCTGAGAAATTGTAATGGAAAAATATATATTCTTAAAAATATGTTCATAAAGGATCAATCCACCTAAGGTAATATATCAATTTTGGTAGATTCTGGAGAGTTAAACTGCTTGACCGTTTGGATTGCTGGGTCAACACACTTGCTGTAACTATTTATTCAATATAATGGAAAATGTAATGTGCAAAGTGCCGAAGTGTGCTAAGGTGGGTAGAGCTCCCAAAATGTGCAGTTATAACAAGAATAATGTTGGAAATTATGAAAGATCTCAGTGTTAGGCTGTGTTCATTTGGGCAGCAAATTTCGATTTAGTTTTAGTCATAGGGGTTTATTTAGTAAAGGGAAATCCACTGTGCACTACAAGTGCTCAGCCGCTGTAGATCTGAGGGGAAGCTCTGCTGATTTCTATCATTCAATCATGTGCAAGAAAAAATGCTGTTTTTTATTTTCCTTGCATGTCCCCCTCAGATCTACAGAGACTGCACTTCCAAGTGCGCTTGCAGTGCACTTGTAGTGCAAAGTGGATTTGCCTTTAGTAACTCAACCCCATAGTCTTTTGACTAAGATGCCATTTTAGTTTTAGTCGCACTTTAGTCATCTGTAATTGTTTTAGTTTTAGTCGTATTTAGTCAAATAATATCTCCAGTACATTTTAGTTGACTAAAGTCCATTTAGTCGACTAAAACAAATTTGAATTTTCTAAAACCTAATGGGTTTAGTTGAATTGTAATGCATTATTTAACCACTTTACAACCGGAGGATTTTGCTGTCTTCCGTCCAGGCCACTTTTTGCGATTCGGCGCTGTGCGACTTCAACTGACAATTGCGCGGTCGTGCGACGCCGTACCCAAACGAAATTTACGTCCTTTTTCTCCCACAAACAGAGCTTTCTTTTGGTGGTATTTGATCACCTGTGCGATTTTTACTTTTTGCGCTATAAACAAAAAAAGAGCGTTTATTTTGAAAAAATAACAATATTTTTCACATTTTTTTATATGAAATTCCCCCCAAAAAAGATGTAAAAACCAATTTTTTTAAAAGTTTTTGGCCAATTTGTTTTATGCTACATATGTTTGGTAAAAAAATCGCAATAAGCGTATTTTGATTGGTTTGCGCAAAAGTTATTGCGTTTACTAACAAAGGGAAAGATTTCTGTCATTTTTGGTGTTTTTTTTTTAACGCGTAATGGCGGCGATCTGCGATTTTTTTTGCGGGACTGCGACATTGCGGCGGACAGACCGGACCCCTGACTGACATTTTTGACACTTTTGGGGGTACCAGTGACATTACTGCAGTAATCAGTGCTATATATATGCACTGTTACTGTAAAAATGACACTGGCAGGGAAGGGGTTAATTTTATTGGAGAGGGAGGGGTTAATGTATGCCTGGTGCTTACTGACGTGTAGGGGGGGAGGTGACTATGTGATTCATGGACAGATCGGATGTCCAGCTATGCTGAACAGTCCGATCTGTCACTCCCTGTCACTATGGAGATCCGCCCGCTGTGTTTACACACAGCGGGCGGATCTCCAGACTCGATCCCCGACGATCGGGTAAGAGCAGCGGCGATCGCCGCTGCTCCTCCCCTGGCCCGACTCCCGCTGTGAATGAAAACAGCGGGAGCGAGCCTCCGGCGGCGCGCAAGCGCCGCCCAGAAGGGGAGGAGTCCAGTCACGTTAATACTACGTGACTGGACGGGAACGAGCCACTCTGCCGCAGTAGTATTACCGTGAGCGGTAGTAGAGTGGTTAAGCATTTCTCTACAATTTCCAAACTCATTATATACTCCTGGGGTGAAAAAAATGTAATATGTTATTATTTATGGTATTAAGGTTTGAACATGCACTGCAGACACAGATTTACTCATTATATACCGTCTTTAAGTAAAACCAAATTTTGTTACAAGAATATTATTTTTTTTAAAGTGTAATGTAAAAATAAAAAATAAAAAATGTTTGCGTAATGATGCCACCATGCAGTGCACATTTACATGAACTTTAACAGATCAAGTAACTAAACACAACACAACAAAACATTTCAGGATCTGCAAGCACAGGCACTATCACTGGCATAACATAATAAACCAATACTCGTGGGTAATGCTTATTTCTCCAAGGAGAATCAGTTTACTATGTTAACTAATCAGTTCAACCGTTCTAATTCTCAGATACATTCAAAGAAAAAGTACACAGTGTACAATAATGCCATTTTTGTGGGGATTATATCACCACTTTTTATCAACTCCCCTCTATCTCACCATTAGCAATGACAACAGAGGTAAATATCACACTGAGAAGAATACCCTGGGGCACGACCCTGACAGTTACCGATCTATTTTTTCTTTTTCCTTATTGTGATATTTACCTTTATTGTCACATTTGTCAATGCTAAGAGATAGAGGAGTTATGTTTTCCGGTGTCCTCACTGACTGTAAGGCACAGTGCCCTGGATGGTGGTCTGAGAGGTCTGTAATGCTGCACAATGCACTGGATGGTGGTCTGAGGAGACCTGCAATGCTATGCAGTGCTCTGGATGGTGGTCTGTACTCAGAATGGTCTGGAGCTGTGGGTGGAGAACTCCAAGGCTCTGTCATGGAGCCAGTTCAATTTCATGTATTTATAAATAGTGATGAGCTGAACATCCCCCGATTCTATTAGCACCAGAACACCGCGAACAGGGGAAAAGTTTGTTAGAACATGCAAACTCCATTAAAGTCTATGGGACTCAAACATGAAAAATCAAAAGTCCTAATTTTAAAGGCTTAAATGCAAGTTATTGCCCAAAAAAAGTGTATGAGGTCTGGGTACTGCCATGGGGGACATGTACCAATGCAAATTTTTTTTTAAAAAAATGATCGTTTTTACAGGAGCAGTGATTTACTGATTTTATTTATGCTTAAAGTGAAACAATAAAAAAGAAAAATTCCTTAAAATGTCGTGCCTGGGGGGTCCTCTTGATGTGCCTGTAAAGTGGCGCATTTGTGCGATGTATGTAGCCTGCTGCAGCAATACTGACATTTCTAAAGGAAAAAATGCAAACTTGCTCGCGGCTGTTATGTATTGTTGGCTCCCAGCAATACAGATAAAAAAACCCTGGAAAAATAGAAAAATAAAAATAAAAACGCGCCTCTTGAGACGCCACTGACGTAATGAGCTGCTGGAGCTGTGACAGCTCTTTTATAGTAAAAGGGGTGTGCACACCACTTGGAGGCACCACCCCTTATGACCTGATGTCAGTAATTTATTCACTACACCTGAGGAGTGCATTATGGGGCGGCTGGTGATGTCAGATTCCTATAAAAGAGGTGTCACAGGTCATTGCGTGGGAAGCGTCCGAAGAGGCAAGAGCTTCTTTTTTTTTCTTTTTTTTGGGTGCGGCGGCGGGCGACGTGATTGACCACGTGGTTTTTTACATTTTTTTGCTGGGAGCTGACAATGCATTACAACCGCGAGCAAGTTTAAATGACATTTTTTCATTTAGAAATGTCAGTATTGCTGAAAAAAATGGCGTGGGGTCCCCAAGCCCTTTTTAAAAAAAAACATTTAAAACCATTGTTTTTACAGGAGCAGTGATTTTAATGATGCTTAAAGTGAAACAATAAAAATTTCCTTTAAATATTGTGACTGGGGGTCCCCTTACTGTGCCTGTAAAATGGCGCATTTGTGCGATGTATGTAGCCTGCTGCAGCAATACTGATATTTCTAAAGAAAAAAATGTAATTTAAACTTGCTCGCAGCTGTAATGTATTGTTGGCTCCCGGCAATACAGATAAAAAACATGAAAAAAAAAAAACTGCATGGGGTCCCCCCCCCAGTCCATACCAGACCCGAAGATCTTACAGATTTTAAGGGGAACCCCACGCCAAAATTGAAAAAAAATGGCGTGGGGCCCCCCCAAAATTCATACCAGACCCTTATCCGAGCAAGCAGCCCTGCTGGACAGGATAAGGGGGGGGACAAGTGAGCAGCCCCCCCCTCCTAAACCATACCAGGCCACTTGCCCTCAACATGGGGAGGGTGC
The DNA here is from genome assembly GCF_965119305.1 of Pelophylax lessonae. Lineage (NCBI taxonomy): Eukaryota > Metazoa > Chordata > Amphibia > Anura > Ranidae > Pelophylax > Pelophylax lessonae. The sequence continues at coordinate 308,960,420 of NC_138772.1, read as the reverse complement.
TTTCGTGTGCCCCCCAAAGCACCTTGTCCCCATGTTGATGGGGACAAGGGTTTCTTCTCGCCAACCCTAGGCTGTGGTTGAGGGGGTCTGAGGGTGAGGCGCTTATCGGAATCTGGAAGCCCCCTTTAACCCCAGATCCTGGCCCCCCTCTATTTGAATGGATATCGCGTATATCGTACCCCTACCCATTCACCAGAAAAGTGTACAATATAATAAAGACAAAAGACAGGCTCCCCAGACCCTCCCAGGCTAGTGACGTACCGATACGTCACTCTGCCTGTGAGGGGCTGACCGCCGCAGTATATAAGTGGTTAAGAGGACACACGGACACTCAATGAAGTTAGACGAAAAGCGGTTTAACCTTACACTGCGTAAGTGTTTTTTTTCTGTCAGAGCGGTAAGGATTAGGAACTCCCTTCCACAGATGGTGATGTCTTAGATGGGCATCTTAGACAGTGCCAGGAGAAGGTCATCCAGCACCCAGAGCAAGGATGCCAAACTCTGCCCCCCCCTCCCTTAGGGTTAGGGTCAAGGCACCCCCCCCCACCCCTGCAATAAATCATTGCACCCTGGGCAACTGTCCCTCCTGCCCACCCCTTGTCCCGGCCCTGATCTTAGAGAACACAGTATATACAGGAATATTGGAAATGGTACTGACATAAACACACACCCATATAGGTTGAACTGGTGTCTTTATTCAATCTTACCAACTATGTACGTAACTATGTAACACTAATTAAACCCAGGGATGTCTACAGATAGCCTGGGTGGGTAGTGCTTTGGATGGGAGGATTCTTCCCCTCACTGCCAATGATGATGGGGAATTTTTTTCAACCAATGACCACAGTCATTTTTTCTTCCACTAACTACCAAAGTCTTTGTGTTTTGTTTCTCCCACTGACTGCCAACACCATGACATTTTTGCCTTCGACTTGCCAGCAGACATGTTACATACTCATAACCTGTGAACTATATATTTTGTGATGTGTGGTTTACTCCTGATTCCTGCTGTGCTTTTCCCTTCCCCTTGTGAACCACATAGTCTAAGTCCACCCATGAGGATATCCATACCGTCTGCTTTTCTGTGCAGTTGCTGTGCAGCAATTTTGCCACAAATGAACCGCAGAGTGGATACACAATGTCAGCCTTTGTCTATCTGTAAAAAGTATGCTAGTGCCTGAATTGGGAATCTCACAGTATGTCCACAATAATGTTCTGTAGTCTGTAAAGCCAGCTACAACATGGAAATATTGGGAGTAGACAGCTTTCACGGTTGCCTAAATGTGCATATATCCTCAGATCATTCTAAAGGAAACAGTTCGAATTTATTAATTAGCCAGTTGCATTCCCTCTGTGGTGGATACCTTCACAGAAGATGTAGCCTAAATATATCCCAAATCAATAGATTTATTGAGACAAGTTCACATTTAAAATAGTTATGTAACATTTTTATTCTGTCAGCTTATGTATTTCTACTTATGTTAATTTAATGTGGGTCTGTAAAACGCATCCAAACTATGTTAAAATGCATTAATAAAAAATGTTTTCCACTGGGCTTACTCTAAACAAATCTCTAGTCTATTAACATGTTTCAAACTTGTCCACAATTTTGTGATGCTCAGAAAATATGGTCTAATTTTCATCGATGAATAATGATTTTCAATGTAAGCTTTAAAAGGCTAATGATTTTAGTCTCTTATAAAAATTGCCTATTTTGCAGAGAACGGCCATTATTATTTTCAAAAGGAGGGAAACAAAAAAGTTTATACTTTACAGGTGGTGAAAACATCCGGACTTTCAGTTAATGAGTGGATCAGCTCAGAGAAACATTTTTTTTCTACTGTTTCCATGTTCCATCATAGATTAATGTCTATTCTTAATTTTTGAGTTAGAAAATTAGAACTATAAATCTATATAGATAGATATGTAAAAATTGACCTGCACTTATCAATCCACTAAAATAAAATAGCCAGTTCATAAATCCTAAGTGGCTGTATTCATTAACAAAAAACAGTATATATATATATATATATATATATATATATATATATATATATATATATATATATATATATATATATATATATATGACTCACCTGTTGTTACCAGGTTAATATCTTGGCCCTTTTTAAATATTTACACCAGGTTAGCATTTTGCCAATTAACTGGTACCATTCCAGTCACTAAGCTTTCCTTACAAATTTGGAATAATGGTCTGGCTATAATCTGGCTAAGTTCTTTGAGAACTCTTGGGTGTACGCCCTCTGATCCTGATTTATTTACAGTAAGATTTTCAAATCTTTTTTAGATACTGGCTTCTCTTAATCACAGGGATATATTCCATGTTATATTACTAACAATACCGTCTTGTTTATTATACTCCTCCTTTTTCTTTGTGGTAACTGAGGAGAAGAATGCATTTAGTACAATTGCCTTCTCCTTGTCATTTGTAACCAAATTTCCCTGATCATCCTTTATGGGGCCAATATGCTCTGAACTCACTTTCTTACTATTAATATATTTAAAAAACATGAGGTCATTTTCTTAAAATCTCCTTCATGTGTCTCTCATGGTCTATTTTAGCTGCCCTGATTGCGCTCTTACATTTTGTATTGCAATACTTGTAGTGTTAGATTGCTGATGCTGACCCCTTAGCCTTATATGATTTAAAAGCCATTTTTTCTATTTTTTAGGGCTTTTTACGCTAAAGTTTAGCCACCCAGGTTTACCCTTAGCCTTACTTTATTTGTTGTCCATTGCAATGCACTGGCTACTACCATTATTCAATATATTTTCAAAGCACTCCCATTTTTTTTTTCAATGTTTCTAGAATTTGATCCTATGTAATATTTTGAAGTATGGGACCCAGTATAGAAATGTTGGCTCTTTTGAAATAAGTGTTCTTGCACTTCTCTTGTGCCTCTTTTTCCTACGATTTATGCTGAATATAATTACTTTGTGGTTGATGTTTGCCTAAGTTATCCATTTTTTTTCTACATATACAATCAGATCTGTATTGTTTGTTATTAGTCAATCTAGCAGAGCATATTTTCTAGTTGGGGCATCTACAGTTGTTTTGGAAGGCATTTAAGAAATGATGAGCCCTAAAGTGACATTAAAAGTTAATTTTTAAACAAATAACAAACGTGTCATACTTACCTGCTATGTGCAGTGGTTTTGCACAGAGAAGCCCTGATCCTCCTCTTTTCTGGGCCCCTGTTGGTGCCCCTGGCTCCTCCTCTTCAGCCAGTACCCCCAAAAGCAAGCCTCTTGCTCTGGGGCACTGCTGCATTCTCGGTCCCAAGCCCCGCTCTATGTGTCCATAAGACACACAGTGAAGTGACTTGGCCCTGCCCCTACTCTCTCCTCATTGGCTCACTGACTGTAATTGACAGTAACAGGAGCCAATGGCTCATGCTGCTGTCTCAGCCAATGAAGAATGAGAGACCCAGGAGAAGTTTAGCTCTGGTGCATATCGCTGGATCAAGAGGGAGCTTAGGTCAGTATTAGTGGGGGCTGCTGCACACAGAAGGTTTTTTTACCTTCATACATAGAATGCATGAAGGAAAAAAACTTGACTCTTTAAAACCACTCTAAATGGATGAGCAGCTCTGTCTGCCAGTCAATATCTGCCCTGCCTTGCTGCTATTCTTAACTATGACAGGGGATCAGCCTCCTTCTCCTCCTTCAGGTTAGGGGGCTTGTAGCATTTGCCCACTATTCATTTCCCATTTATTTCCTCCCTTTGAACCTCCAGCCACAGGGATTCCCCCTCCTCCCTTGCCCAATTAGCATTGTCATTCCTCATGTTCACTAGCAAATTATTCTTGAAAAACAGGCACACCCCTCTGCCAGCTATAGTTACTTTTGATCCCTCCTCCCCACTGCCTAGTTTAAAAGTTACTCTATTTGCCCATATTCTCTCCCAACAGAGCTGCAACCTCCTCATTTAGGTGCATTGCGTACCTGCTATAGAGTGGGTAACAACTCGAAATGTCAGCTCAGTTCTCCAAGAACCCATATCCCTCCTCCTTTCACCAGTTCCTCAGCCACTTGATAAGTTCCCTAAGCCCCTGCTGCCTCTCTGGTGTGGGTCATGATACAAGCTGTATTTCTAAAAATACTGTCTTACAGGTCCTTTTTTTTTTACTATGTTCCTGAAATAATTTTTTATAATCCATCTTCCTCTAAATTTATCATTGCTACCATATGTACCATGACAGATGAGCCCCCCCTACCCAACAATCTGTCTATCCGATCTGCAATGTGCTAAACCCGAGCGCCCAGCATACTGTTCGATGATCATAGTCTTTGTGACAGATTGCACTATTTGTCCTTACAATAATTGAATTCCTGTATCTGCCTATCCTTTCCTTTAGCCTTGACCCCATCTTCACTGGAGTATTTGTTCCCTTGGCAGCTAGTGGAGTCACTCTGCTCCAGCAATGTCACTCCTGTACTGACATTCCCAACATCACACAGCCTGGCATATTTATTGGGATGTGTCAGCTGTGGACTGGCCTTCCTAAAGCTTTCCACTCTACCCTATCTAACTGTCACCCATCTATCCTGCTCTGGTGCCTGCACCTCCGTGTCTCCACCCACCTCTATACTGGCCCCTTCCAGAACCTGACAGGTACAGTCCAAACTCCCATTCAGGTTGGCGATGCTTTGCAGTGTTGCCAGCTGCTTCCTTAGATTCAGGATCTGGGTTTCCAACATTTTGCCCAGCAGTAATAACCCTTGAACAGTTGTTCTAGGCATGGTTATGGTACCCATTAATGTAATGGGGATAAATCAGGAAAGATTAGGATTTATATTTTACACAAATTAGTGTAAACCTTTCTTCCTGACTCTTTTATCCTGAGCACTAGTTGTTCCCTAGCTGTTTGATTCCTCACTGATTCCTGTCCTCTTGCACCCTGATCACACGACCCCCCCGGCGTCCTCTCCTCCTGTTCCAACTCACTGATCCTCTCCCTCTACTTCTGACCACTTACCACATGGCCGCTAGTATTCCCTCCTCCTGCTCTTTGATCACAAGATCCACAGTGTCCTCTTCTCCTGCTCCCTGTTTCATAGTCATTCTCATTTTGCTCCCACTCACCTCATATGGCCCCCAGCGTTCACTCCTAATGCTCCTGCTTGCTGATCACCTGACCACCCGGTGCCCCCCCCCCCACTCCTAATCTTGCTCACAGTGTCCCTGTACTCTGTGCCCAAAATACTTGCTTTGCCCTATACTCTCAGTGCCCCAGTCACTCACAGCACCACAGTACTCACAATGCCTCATTTAATCACAGTCCTCAATACATACAATTCCCCCTTTACTCACAGTCCTCAGTATTTGCAACCCCCGGTACACACAAGGCCCCCAGTTACTCAGAATCCTCAGTATTTACAGGTCCCAGTTACTCACAGCCCTCATTACTCACAGCCCTCAGTTCTCACAGTCCTCAGTACTCACAATGCTCCAGTTACCCACAGTCCTCAGTATACACAATGCTCCAAGTTACTCAGAGCTCTTAGTACACACAATGCCCCCAGCTACTCACAGTCCTCAGTACTCACAACCCTCAGTACACACCATGACTCCAGTTACTCACAGTCCTCAGTACTCACAACCCTCAGTACACACCATGACTCCAGTTACTCACAGTCCTCAGTACTCACAAGCCTCAGTACACACCATGACTCCAGTTACTCACAGTCCTCAGTACTCACAATGCTCCAGTTACCCACAGTCCTCAGTATACACAATGCTCCAAGTTACTCAGAGCTCTTAGTACACACAATGCCCCCAGCTACTCACAGTCCTCAGTACTCACAACCCTCAGTACACACCTTGACTCCAGTTACTCACAGTCCTCAGTACTCACAACCCACAGTACACACCATGACTCCAGTTACTCACAGTCCTCAGTACTCACAACCCTCAGTACACACCATGACTCCAGTTACTCACAGTCCTCAGTACTCACAACCCTCAGTACACACCATGACTCCAGTTACTCACAGTCCTCAGTACTCCCAATGCTCCCAGTTACCCAAACTTGTCAGTACATACAAAGCTCCCAGTTATTCACAGTCCTCAGTACTCACAATGCTTCCATTTACTCACAATGCTCCCTGTTGCTAACAACCTTCAGTACTCTCAATGCTCCCAGTTACTCACAATGCTCCCAGTTGCTCACAGCCCTCAGTACTCACAATACTCCCAGTTACTCAGTCCTTATTATTCATAATGCTCTCACTTACTTACTTACTCGTGCGTGCTCACTCCCGAGCCCTGCTGCTGCATCCATTGACATAGACAGTGGGACTCGGCTCCGCCCCCCACTCCCTCATCACTGGCTTTGATTAACAGCACTGGGAGCCAATGGCTCCCGTTGCCCCAGCAAAGACAGCAAGACCCAGAAGTGAGGGGAAATAAGAGCTGCAGATGTGCACAGTGCTGGATCAAATGAGGGCTCAGGTGAGTAAAAGGGGGTAGGTGAGGGGGGATGCTGCCTAAGCATTTTATACCTTAATGCAAAGAATGCATTAGGTAAAAAATGTTTAGGCTTTAGAACTACTTTCTGGGTGAGGCCACAATAAGCTGCGGGGGACACAGGCATCCAAAGATCCCGTAAGTGTTGAATGCTGAAACTTTTATGGAGCAAAGTTAGATGACAACCCTTCTTTTGCAGGGGACTGCCTTTAGGATTTTTTTTTTTTTTTTTTATGATTGATACAGTTGCTTTGAATTCATTAGACTGTTTACAGTAGGTAAACATAATTATTAGTAAATGTTGCGAATTCTTCTACTCTGAAATCGAAGGTAAATCTAATTTGTGTGTGTCAACCTTTACAGCCATTACCTCTGTATTCACTTATTCACAGAACAGCCTGGTGTGTCTAACTAATGGGGTGGAGCTCCTCTTAGTGATGTTGTATTTTATTTTTCTTATAGTAGAAATATTTAAGACAGCAAGTAGCTGCAATCAATACAGCCCCATGCTCACTGCACCTCTTGGGATTCTGACCTAAATCAAGCCAACTAGCTAATTACATGTATACTCATGGCTAAAAAGGGGTTTTACATGATCAAAAAATGACATATATACTTGGGGGAAAAGATAATGCTTAGGGTCTGTTTATAAATGTACCACTGCAGTTAGCATATTTTACCACTTCAATACAAGCCACTTTCACCCCCATCCTGCCCAGGCCAATTTTCAGACAATTACGTGGTCAAGCCACCATGTACCCACATTCCTTTTTTTTTAAACATTTTTTTCACTACAAATAGACCTTTTTTTTTTGTTTTTGATCACCACTGGGTTTTTCATTTTTTTCTAAATAAAAAAAGACATCTAGGGTTATCAAATGGTTAACTGTGTGCCTAGCCAGTGTTTTTCTTAATTTTTGTTAGATTTTGTGAATAATTAAGTTTACTCCTTCACTGACAGGCACTAATGAGGCTGCACTGATGAGCACTAATGAGGTGGCACTGATGGGCACCAATGAAGCGACACTGATGGGCTTTGATGAGGCAGCACTGATGAGGTGGCACTGAAGTGCACTAATATGCAGCACCAGGGCCGCTGATAAGGCAGGACAGCCAGCCCTCCTATACTGGGCCCAGGCCTCATCAGTTCAAAAGGGGGGCTGGGCACTTTCTGAGCAGAAGGGCCAGCATTACTTCCCTTTTGCTTATATAATTGACTCTTGTGTAGTACTATTGGCTTCTATTTTTCTTTTCTTCTTCTGGATGCACTGCAGAGGGATCTGTTATTGTATCTGCATCCCCTTCCCCCTGTTGTCTGGGACCCCTGTGTGCCCCTTTTTCCCGTTTCCTTCCTCTTCTCTCCTGCCAGCAGCTGCTGAGGGCACACAAGCTGGTTATTTCAGGATAGTAAGCGGGAGGCTTGCCATTATGAATGAACACCCCCCCCCCCCTGAATGAACACAGTGAGTGATCATTACCAACTGTGGGGTGCAGATATTGCCTTCGTGCTGCTATCCACTTAAATGGGTTTTGTTCAACGGGGGTATAATTTCTGCCATGGCTCCAAAGCATAGCATCAACGGCGTTGCATTTTAGCAACAATATAATTTGAGATTTTCAAAGGAGGTGAGCCCTGTCAGGTAGGTTGTACGGGGTTCTGTGATTTCTACCAGCAGCACTGATAGGCTGCACTGATATGCAGCACTGATGGGCCCTGATAGGCGGCACTAATGTGCAGCACTGATTAGCACTGATAGGTGGCACTGATGGACGCTGATAGGCGGCACTGGTTGTCACTGATAGGTGGCACTGATGGGCACTGATAGTTGGCACTGATGGGCAGCACTGATGGGCACTGAAATGCAGCACTGATGAGGAGGCACTCTAGGTGGGCACTAGTGGGCATCCTTGTGGGTACCGCTGATGAGTCTGCACTGATAAACAATGCACTGATTATCAGTGCATAACCCACCTGTCAGGAGAGCCTCTTATCAGCCCTTCTCTACTCGCACCCTGTCAGCGCGAATAGAGGAAAAGCCGATAACCGGCACTTCCTGGTTATGATGTGATCAGCTGTGATTGGACACAGCTGATCTCATAGTAATATGCCTACGTCATAGGTTCTTTACCGATATCGGAGATGCGGTGTGTCACACAGTGCACTACTGGTCGCCACGCTGTGGGCCCTCGGGAGCGTGCGCGAGCAGCTTGTCCTGTTGGACATCTTATCACGCCCAGTCAGGACAATGAAACCACTGCCTGGCCATCATTCTACTATAGGCCGGGTGGGATGTGGTTAACATAATGCCCTGTTTGTAAAATGGTGCACTCTACTCTGTTTTGTCAATGTTGACCAGGGTACAGTCTACCCGTATTCTGATACACAGTTTAGCTGCATGAATGGGACTAAAAGAATGAAGCTAGTGTTTCTTTAGAAACTGACCCGACACCTTTATGTTGCCTATTTGTTTTAATTAAAGCATTACAATAAGCACTGCATTACTTTTTTAATGTTTTTATTTGTATAACCCATATGAGCATCAAAAAAGTTACTATTCAAGGCCCTCTCATCCTCTCCCAGGGGCGGGTACAGCCATTAACCTGTTTCAGTTTCACTGAGTCTAAAAAAGATCTAGAATGCTGAACTACAAGTTACAGCATTTAAACTTCTATCAATTAAAAAAATTGTTCTATAATAAAATTTCAAACTATTAGTTTATTGCATGTTGTGCTCTATATACTTATACATGCATGAGCTTTAACCACTTGCTGACCACCCTATAGCAGGTTCACTACCACAGGACACCTGTTGAGCATGTATCTGCGCCTGCAGAGGGTGTGCATGCTCCCCTGCTGGGCCGCTTCTGCTGTGATTCTTCACTCGATGTCCTCCGGCATCCACTAATTGTTGGTAAACAACACAGAACGAGGATGTAAACAAGGCAGACCGCCGTTCTAATTGGGGGGGAAGGGATGGATTCTGTGTTCCTGCAGGAACTAGGATCCATCTCTTCCCCTAGTAAAAGCAGCACATGCAGTACATATAAACACTGGCTAGGCACACAGTTAACCCTTTGATAACCCTAGATGTTTAACCCCTTCCCAGCCAGTGTCATTAGTACAGTGACAGTGCACAGTTTTAGCACTGATCACTGTATTAGTGCCACTGGTTCCTGCAAAAGTGTCAGTTAGTGTCAATTGTTCATCACAATATCACAGTCCTGCTATAAGTCACTGATCTCCACCATTACTAGTATAAAGAATAAATAAAAAATTCCATAAATATATCCCATAGTTTCAGGATGCTTTAACATTCGCGTAAACCAAGCAATAGTGAAGGTATGTGAAAGTCACCCGAGGGTGTAAGAAAGTGAGGTAAGTAGAAGACATCTGAGGCTGTAAAGAAAATTTAGGTGTAGTAGGCAGGGCTCGCTGTATATATAGTTGTTGGAGAACTGGAATCCCCATCCCTGAAGACGCTTGATTGGCCGGCGAAACGTGTTGGTCAGGACTATCCGGTGACAAAATTTCCAGCCAGTGGAACCCACGCTGCTGCGGTGCTTCCTGATTTTCCTGTGCTTTTTTACCCTTACACAAGTAAGTGTAATGACATGGTTTTAATGGTTTATTTTTTAATAAAACACTATTACACTATGCGGGCTCCCTTTCTGTTCCTCTATATGGTGGCTGTAGCATGAGGAGCTGGGAGGAGATTGTTGGTGGAGTGGAGCAGTGAAGGAGAGGTGGCGCAGATTACCCTTGCAAAGACCTGGGAGGGGACTATCCACAGTCCTTGGGGACTTTGATGCCGAGAGGCACAAAGTCAAAAGTATCTGGGGAGTGACACGGGGCACAGAGTATTGCATGCAGCACTGAGAAGCCAGACCAGTTACACTGAAGCACTTTTTCTATATTTGGAGCCCCTTAAGATGTTTTTTTGCAGCACTTTATACGCTTTTCATTTTTTTATGAATATATTTTTTGGGACTCATTATACTAATTTCCTATTAACTTCACAAATGTATATATGATGAAGACATGTATGGTATTACTGCTGTGATAATAGAAGCATGAGACAGACAGCGCTGTAGACAGAGATTACCAGTATAAACAATTGCCTAAGATTTTGGTATTTGGGAGACATTCATGCTCTTAACATGACAGCGCTGTGGTAAATTGGATTTTTTATAGTTTTTAATTGGGTAATGTTTCATAGCAAAAAGTAAAAAAATATTGTTTTTTTTTTTTATTTAACCGCTTGCCGACCGCCGCAAGTAGATTTACTGCGGCGGTCAGCCCCTGCCAGGCAGAGTGACGTTAATTAACGTCACTAGCCTGGGAGGGTCTGGGGAGCGAGCGCGCGCGCGCCCGCGGAGGCGCGCTCCCGCTCCCGCGCGGTCACGGACCCCCCCGCGCGTGTGACCAGCGGACCCGATGTCCGCCGGTCACTCGGCGATCGGCGGGGGAGAGGGAGAATGTCAGGCAGCTTGTGTAAACAAGCCACCTGTCATTCTCCTCGCTGTAAAGACACTGATCACATGGATCTACTATGTAGATCCGTTGATCAATGTCCTTACAGCTCAAGCCACAGCCAATCACAGTAGAAAGCACGCCCCTAGGGACACACACAGCCCCTCCCTCCCAAATAAAGTTAACCCCTTCACTACCAGTGTATTTTTACAGTAACAGTGCATATGTATAGCACTGATTACTGTAGAAATGTCACTGGTAACCCCAAAAGTGTCAAAAATGTCAGTCAAGGGTCCGATCTGTCCGCCGCAATGTCGCAGTACCGCAAAAAAAATCGCAGATCGCCGCCATTACGCGTTAAAAAAAAAACAACAAAAATGACAAAAATCTTTCCCTTTGTTAGTAAACGCGATAACTTTTGCGCAAACCAATAAAAATACGCTTTTTGCGATTTTTTTTACCAAACATAGGTAGGATAAAACAAATTGGCTGAAAATGTTAAAAAATTTTGATTTTTACATTTTTTTTTGGGGGAATTTCATGTAAAAAAATGTGAAAAATATTGCTATTTTTGCAAAATTGTCGCTCTTTTTTTGTTTATAGCGCGTGATCAAAAAATCGCACAGGTGATCAAATACCACCAAAAGAAAGCTCTGTTTGTGGGAAAAAAAGGACGTCAAATTCGTTTAGGTACAGCGTCGCACAACCGTGAAATTGTCCGTTAAAGTCACGCAGCGCCGAATCGCAAAATACCCCTTGGTCTTTTAGCAGGAAAATCCTCCGGGGCTTAAGTGGTTAATAAAATTCGGTCACAAAGCTGCATCATGTTAGATTGTAATAAATTGGCCACACAGGGCATGTTCTTAATTTTTTCCATAACAAGTAAGTTTAATATCAATATACACTTATTGGGATTTTTTTTTTTTTTTTTAAAAACATGTAGCAGGATACATATTGGCCTACATTTATGAAATAATTAGATTTTTTTTTTTTAATTGGATATGTTTTATAGCAGAAAGTAAACAATTATTGTTTTTTTTTTTTATCAAAACTTCGGTCACAAAGCTGCATCATGTTAGATTGTAATAAATTGGCCACACCGGGAATGTTCTTAATTTTTTTTCCATAACAAGTACGTTTCATTAATATTTTGCTAAAGTGGCTTTATGTAAGCAAAAAAACAAACTCTCTGTTCATGTTGTATGCTTAACCACTTTACGTCCGAGGTAATTTTTTAATTTTTCCCACACATTAAAATCAACATTTGTTTGCTTGAAAATTACCTAAAACTTCCAAACAATGATATACACGATATGGTCAAAAGTATTGGGACACCTGCCTATACACGCACATGAACTTTAATAACATCCCAGTCTTAGTTCGTAGGGTTCAATATTGGGTTGGCCCACCTTTTGCCGCTATAACAGCTTCAACTCTTCTGGAAAGGCTGTCCACAAGGTTTAGGAGTGTGTCTATGGGAATGTTTGACCATTCTTCCAGAAGCGCATTTGTGAGGTCAGGCATTGGTGACAACATAATTTGACAACTTTGTGTAAAAAAAAATGCGTTTTCATTTTCTTTCTACATTTTCCAAAAACTTGTGGAAAAAAATGACATGTTCAAAAGACTCATTATGCCTCATAGAATATACGTTGGGGTGTTTGCTTTCCAAAATTAGGTCATTTTGTGGGGGTTTCCATTGTCCTGGTGTTCCAGGGCCTTCAAAAGTGTGATAGGTTGTTTAATTATATGTGTAATTTATGCTCCTAGAACACCTGACGGTGCTCCTTGAATGTTGGGCCTCTGTATGTGGCCAGGCTGTGTAAAAGTCTTACACGTGTGGTATTACCATGCTCAGGAGGAGTAGCAGAATGTATTTTGGGGTGTAATTGCAAGTATGCATATACTGTGTGTGAGAAATAACTTGTTATTATGACAATTTTGTGTAAAAAAAAAAAAAAAAAGAAAAATTATTTCTTCATATTCCCAAGAATTGTAGGAAAAAGTTACAAATTCAAAAAACTCACCATGCCTCTTACTAAATACTCGGGAATGTCTACTTTTCAAAAAGGGGTCATTTTGGGGGGTATTTGTACTGTCCTGACATTTTAGGGCCTCAAGATATGAGATAGGCCGTCGGTACATCAGGTGTGATTAGGTGTGATCAATTTTCAATGATTGGCACCATAGATTGTAGACTCTATAACTTTTACACCGACTAAATAATAACCACTAATTTGAGTTATTTTTACCAAAGATATGTAGTAGTATAAATTTTGGCCCAAATGTATGAAAAAAAAGTTAGTTATTTGCAAAATGTTATAATAAAAACTAAGACAAAATGTTTTGTTTTTTTTCAAAATTTTCGCTCTTTTTTCACTTATATCGCAAAAAATAAAAAACCCAGTGGTGATAAAATACTACCAAAAGAAAGCTCTATTTGTGTGAAAAAAATGCAAAAAACTTGATTGGGTACAGCGTTGCATGACTGAGTAATTATCATTCAAAGTGTGAGAGCGCTGAAAGCTGAAAATTGGTCTGGGCAGGAAGGGGGTGTAACTGCTCTGTATGGAAGTGTTTAAAAGAGTTTATAGGTTATCAGTTTAGAGTGAATCTTGAATTATGGCCCTACAACTATTGCTCTCACTCCAATGTTCACAGCGATACCTCACATGCATGGCACAATTTCTGGATACATGCATTTGCTTGCCCTATGCATGCATTCCCATTTGCATGCATAAGTGAGGGGTGGTGTGTTGTTAACATTTCTTCATTCATTTAAATAATTTTGTTACAATTAAATTTTTTAAATATTTTTATTTTGTTTTCATTTAAAGTTATGCTCTAAATAACCATATACAGTATACTATGAGACAATAGCACTTACCACTGCCTGGATATAAAAATAATAAAATTATAATATGCACACATCATGTTGCACTGCCTATTTAAATATTAATTTCAAAAAGTGTACACTTTCATATGCAAAAATTCATATAATCCTTTTAGCCATCACTCAGCACACATAAATGTGCTCCGCATATGTAATTGATATATACCTGAATAAAGTCCAAAACACGTGAGTGACACAGTACTATTGGACATGTGATTCTTCTATGCAAACATTTCTTTGCGTGCTCCACCTGCACACAGGGGTCTTTATCAAACTATTAGACCCCACAAACGTAGAGGTCTAATAGCGCTTACTACTCTCCATATACAGTATAATAATGGATGGATAGATTGTGCATTCCCCTATTAGGCATCTAGTATCAGTCTCCATGACATCACCACTAACCTTCGCCCCCTACGAGTTTCGTTGCAAAAGATGTCTTCTGGGGGCAACTGCTTAAAGAGGAGCTCCAGGCTCCTTCACAAAAAATTAAAAGTCTGCAGCTACAAATACTGTAGCTGATGACTTTTAATATAAGGACATTTACCTGTCCGGGAAGCCAGTGGCATCCTCCCCAGAGCCGATTTTTCAGTCAGCTATCTGGTACTGCCACCGCTATCTCCACTAAGGGAAATCGGTAGTGAAGCCTTGCGGCTTCACAATCAGTTCCCTATTGCACACACACAAAGTGCACTGTGCTCTGTGAAGGGGGCATGGGGGAAGGAGGAGGGGGTCAAACTTCCAGCTGAGTTTGCTGCAGTGCTTGCCTGAAAGTGGGAGCAGGTATCTGCCATAACCAGGTACCCTTCTCCCACCCCCCCAAAAGGTGTCAAATGTGGCAATGGAAGGGGGGGAGGCAAACAAGCAGAGCTTCCTGAAAGGTTGTATCAACGTGCCTTACTGAAATATTATACTTTCATAATATATTTCAGCTCATGCTCATTCTACGATGGAATGTGGGCCCCTTGCTAATGTCATTAACGAGCCAGACTAACACTCATTCATCCACCCTGGACAGCAGACAGCTGTATTTTGCATATAGATTACAAGACGTTGATATGTTAAAACACCTTTCCATTCATTCATTTGAACACTTGACAGTTGGATATTTTGCATAGAGATTACTGACACCACCCATAAACATTTGACAATTGCTTACATTAACACATGACAGCTTAACACAGACAGAGCGGCTGCCCCACAAACACAATCTCCAACACACGACACCCCACACATACACAGGTGTATAGGAAACAAAAGCCTTTCATGTACTGTTTCTGTGAGACATGTTCTATTGTCAAATTGACCGGTAAATTGTAAACCAGTTTAAAGCAGTTTTTTCCCGCTCAAACTTGCCTTAAATATAAGCTAAACTTGTAATAAAATTAGATGTGTCTACACCTTGCTTCGGTGCGCTGTGTCCTCGCATCTCCCAGCTGGAAGAGGGAAAATTCACTATCCGGGAGAGTTAGCAACTGAAGGGTCGTATATCATCTTGTAAATTGCCTCCTGATGAGATTTTGAGCTAACACTTCCCCTTTTGGGTGGAGTGCACTTTAAGGAAAGCAAGTGATTAAAAAAAAAAAAAAGGAAACAAATCCATATCTTGATATTTTTTATTCGTTTCTACATTTAGCATTCTCTTTTTTATCCATCCAAACCCTTACTTATGTTAAACACGTAAAATGCTTCAATTAATTATGCCCTAACTAATTAAAATGTAAAAAAACAAGCATATTTTTAGAGAATTTAATGATTTTGGTGTGTACATAACACATTAATGTTAATGTATAACATAATGTAATACTATAAAAAGAGAAGAACACTTTCTGCTTCCTGTCAGCAGCATTGCCGGGTTTTTGCAGAGATTTATCTTTATACCCTTAAAGTGATTTTAAAGTTTATTTATTTATTTTTTTTTAAATAACAAACATGATATACTTATGTGCTCTGTGCAATGGAATTGCACAGAGTGGCACCGATCCTCCTCTTCTGGAGTTCTTTGCCAGAGTTCCTGGCTCCTCTTCTTCTTATTATTGTGGCACCACTGTGGGCTCGATCCTGAGCTGCGCTGCCTGCGTGCATAGACACAGACAGCATGACTCCCGCTCTTTCATCACAGAATTTGACTGACAACAGGTGGAGCCAATGGCACCCGCTGCTTCAGCACAGCCTGTAAGAGCAGAGGGAGTTGCTACAGATGGGTGAAGTGAGGCTTCAGGTAAGTATAAGGAGGAGGGAGGGGGGGGGGGTGAAGGGGCAATATTACTACCTAAACATTTTTTACCTTAATGCAGGAAATGCATTAAGGTAAAAAATGTTTACATTTTAGGACCATTTTAAGGAAAATTCTGTATCTCCCCAGCTGCCCTCCCCCCCCCCCCCCGCTGTTGCATTCCCCTCAACACACCTGCTTTCCTTTCCAATATTAAATTCTCCTCCTGTGTTGACACTAAAATACAAAGACTGTGAATTGATTGCACTTCCAGGCAGTCGAGGCGTTGTGCCAACCAAACTGATAGCACACATCAAATATAGCCTACACAAGGACAGCGTCAGAGCATACACACAGACAAAGCACATGCAGACAAAGTGCAAACAGTGAGGGAGATTTACTAAAACCGGAGCACTTAGAATCCGATGCAGATGTGCATGGTAGCCAATCAGCTTCTAACTTCAGCTGCTTCAGTTAAGCTTTGGCAATAAAACCTGGAGGCGATCGGTTTCTATGCAGAGCTGCACCAGATTTTGCATGCAACAGTTTTAGTAAATCCCCTTCAACTAGATCACACACATATGTACACAGAAAAACTACACACACAGAACACAGACACTATATACGAAGTGTGACAATTTAAAGTGGTTGTAAAGCCTAAATATTTTTTTAACCTTAACCACTTACCGCATATCGACGTAGGGCTACGTCGGTAAACTTTGCGGGCTTATACCGGGATGATGCCTCTAGCTAGAGGCATCATCCCGGTACCGTGGTTTGAAGCCGATGGTCGGCTTTCCGTCGGTAACGACCGATGCGGCTCAGGAGCCGCTCGATCGTTACCCGGGGGGGCGGGAGGGGACGTCCGCCGGCTGGATGGAGTCCCCGATGAATGCCTGGAAACGGCATCGATCGGGTCTCCGATGACGTAACCCGGAGGCGGCGTCCATGACGTCACGTCCGGGTTACTGTGCTGCAAAAGGCGGCAAATTTGAAAAACGGCTGTATGCAAAAATGCAGTTTTCGGCGTTTTGCATACAGGGAAGTGTAGTGGAGGGGTCTAGGGTCTTTTAGACCCTCAATCCCTCCATAAAGTGTACCTGTCACTACATATTGGTGTCACAAGGGATGTTTACATTGCTTGTGACAGCAATAAAAGTGATCAGATTTTTTTTTTAAAAAAACCTGTAATAAAGTTAAAAAAAAAGAAAAAATAAATAGGAAAAAAAAAAAATGTAGTCGCCCCCGTCACCGTTAGCTCGCGCACAAAAAAAAACGTATACGCAAGTTGAGCCGCGAATTAAATCGCTGTTCAACCCACACATGTCAGGGAACACCGCGATCGCCAGAGCGTGGGCAATAATTTAAAAAAAAGAGCTACACTCTAACTCTGAACTGCTAACCGTTAAATAAATTTAAAGCGTCGCAGATTGATATCTCTATTGACCGTAGTTTGTCGCCATCCCACGGGGGGGCGCAATTTTAAACCGTAACATGTTGGGTATCTATTTACTCGGCGTGACATCATCTTTCACATTATACAAAAAAAATGGGCTAACTTTACTGTTTAGTATTTTTTAAATGCAGTGAAATGTGATATTTCAAATTTTTTCCAAAAAAATGGCGTTTTAAAGACCGCTGCGCAAATATCGCGTGACAAAAAATTTTGCAATGGCCGACATTTTATTCTCCAGAGTCTTTGCTAAAAAAATATATATAATGTTTGGGGGTTCTAAGTAGTTTTCTAGGAAAAAATACTGGTTTTAACTTGTAAACAAAAAGTGTCCGAAATAGGGCTGGGGCTTAAGTGGTTAATGCATTAAGGTAAAAAAAATGTAGGCATCAGCATCCCCTTTTACTAACTGAGCCCCCATTCCATCCAGCGCTGTGCATGTCTGCAGGTCTTCTCTCCCCTCACTCCTGGGTCTCCCTGGCTTTGCTGGGGCACTGGAAACCATTGGCTCCCAGTGCTGTCATTCAAAGCCAGTGACAAGGGAACAGGGAATAGGCCGAGTCCCTCTGTCTGTGTCAATGGACGCAGCCACAGGGCTCGGGTTCAAGCACGCACGAGTGCCCCTGTGGGAAGTGGCTTCCCATGGAGGGCACTGGACAGAGTGGAGGGTCTGGGAGTACCAGCGGGCGGACCTGAAAAGAAGAGGTGGTCACTTGGCTGATGAATGGGCCCTGCAAGGCTCCAAAATGTTGCTGTATATTTACCATGTGACCACGTAATAGTAATACCACGTAATAAATATTTGGACTCTTCTGAGGAATCCTTGGTGTGCTGATGACATTTCTTCACTTTGAGTATCCATGGTTAACAGCCTATGGTCATTGCAGCACCCAGCAATACTGAACAGCCAGTTTTCTTGTATGTGTGTGTGGGGAATATTGTGTTTCTGAAAAAAAGGATGTTCGCGGCTGCTCTGTGCAATTCCATTGCACAGAGCAGGTCGGTATCGACAAAAAAAATGTCCCTTTACAATGACTTTAATTCCCGGAATGCCTGCAATGTAGCACTATGTCATACAGCCATTTGCGTTCAAGCATGTTCCGACATGTTCTAACATGCACTCGCCTGGCTCGCAAACCAGTTGATTCAGTCTTTATGGAATAGTATAAGAAATAACATGTGTGTTCGTTGTGCTGTTGGCAGAGAATGAGTGATAGGAATCTGGAGCAGCAGATTACAGTAACATCAAATTTTGTGTGAAAATTTGCAAAAGTGAGTGAAACTTTGGCTCTGTTACAACGGGCGTATGGTGAACATTCCATGAAGTAATCATGTCTTTTTGAATTACGTAGGCGGTTTAAGGAGGGGTGGGAAGATGTCCACGATGATGCAAGAAGTGGACAGCCAATAATACAAAGGACGGATGCAAATTTGGCAGAGTGCGAACCCTCGCACACTCAGATCGGAGATTGAATGTGTGAATGATGGCAGACGAATTGAACATGAACAGGGAAATAGTGTGACAGAATCTAATGGAGGATCTGGAAATAAGAAAGATTTCTGAAAAAGAGGGCGCCTAAAATCTTGACAGAATATCAGAACGAACGGCGACTTCAGCTATCATCTGGTCTTTTGAAGAATGCAGAGGTGATGAAACATGGAGGATTTACTAAAGCAAAATGTACTGTGCACTGAAAGTGTACTGCAAGTGTAGTTGCGCTAGATCTGATGGAAAGCTCTGAAATGAGTGGAAGCTCTGCTGGTTTCTATCATCCAATCATGGGCAAGCAAAAATTCTGTTTTTTATTTTCCTTGCATGTTCCCCTCAGAGCTAAAGCAACTGCACTTGCAGTGCACGGACTATTTAGCTTTAGTAAATCAACCCCAAGGTGTTTCCACTATGATCTGGGAACAAAACACCGGAGCATGCAGTGAAAAACAAAGAACACACCTAGTCTGAAGAAAGCACACATGCCTCAAAACCATACTGGTGTGTTTTTACAAGGGGGATAGTTCACTACAAGGAAACAATAGTACAATGGTCAACCAACAATGTTACTTTGAAAATTTGAAAAGGTTATGGGAGTTTGTTTGGAGGAAAAGACCAGAACGCTGACCTGACAAGTGGATTCTCCACCCAGTGATGGGACAAGGTCATCTAGAGCCCAAACATGCCAAACTGCACCCCCCCCCCCCCCAAGATATATGAGCATTATGTGTCAGCAAAATTCCCTCTACAAAAACAATGAGCAAGAATCTGCATGCTTACCCCTAAGCATAAATTCTCCCTCCTCCCAGTACAATTCCGCCCCCATGCTGAAATCCCCCTCTTAGCACAAATCTTTGCCCCTATCCCAAAAAACCCTCCTACCACAAATCCTCCACTGGATCTCAAAATTTGTTTGTATATGTCAGTTAGTTTGGAGAGCATCCACCCTGTCCATGTTTTGATATGTGAGGTCATGCTGTCATTGCTGATGTATATCAACTTCTTCCATTTCTGCCACAGTATCTATCCATCAGAACCAGCCCTTCATGTCAAGACACATATCAGCGAGTATATGTGGAGGATGGCATGTTTGTGTGCTGTAGCAGAAATAGAGTCGGGTGGAAAGGCAGGGCATGGCCTGAGATGTCTACCCGGGAGCAGAATGGCTTGCTTGAAAGACAGATCCACCAAATATGGAGTAAGCTACCCTTACCTTTGGGACACCTCTAGCAGGTGTCAGAAGTAGCTCCTTAGATTCTATGTAACAATTTTGGGTTGCCTTACCATTTGCTGCAAAATTTGCAGTTCATTTCTTGTATATTGACATTGATGGAACCCTTTAAAAGGATCATGTTTATTTGTTCCCAATTTTCCTCTGGTAGGGCAATATCTAGTTCTCTATTTCAACCCACTGCTGTGGAGTCAACATTGGTATGTAGTCCTGAAACAAGCTATAGTATATCTGGGATGTGCCAAAGCTAAGCAGAATGTTGGAATTGCACAACTTGAAACTTGTAAGGTTCCTAGAATGGTGTTGTTGACTATCGGGTACTTTTGTATGCCTCAAAATGTCCTTAGTCTAAAGGCCTGCATCATGAAAAAAGTTGTCCCAGATGGTGAGTGACCCATGATTACCATCATCCCATAAAACATTTGAAATACATGTTGGTTGTTCTCCTCTTAAAAGGGGGATTTTTAAGGCAATCAAAAAGAGAAAACAAAAATATATATAAAAATATAAATGTTTATTGAAAACTAGTTAAAGACATAGAGATGCAGACACTGAATAACCACATAATCTAGTCCTGATCATAAAGTCAAACTGGAAGAAACCAAAATTGACCATTAGCAGGTAGAACCACATATATTACTAAATTGAAAATATTAACAAAAAGGAGAAAAGGGGAAAACATGACTCCCACCAAGGGGAGAGGACCCCCAAAGGTTCCTCTCCACTCTCCTCTATGGAAGGAGGTGGATGTTTATACTACATACCACTTTTGAACTGACTAATTGGGAGTGAATCTATGGCCATCCCGCGAAGGCAGTTGCTGCACTTGACTATTCAGGATACAAGCATACAGCTATACTTTTTTATGTGAGTACTTTTAAGTTATTGGTCCAGTTTTCCATCTTATATTCCTGAGTGCTATGCAGGCTCTGCTGGGAGTGACCTCTTTGATTCCTTTTAGACTGTCTACTGAATCTCTTCTCTCCCATTTATCAGAATACCAATTTTGCATTTTTTCTTTGTTTTAAGGCACCTCAACTTTTTTGGGGGGTCTTTCGAACCTCGCACCTCTTGGCCCTACTGGGATTAGGAGCTCATCCATCATATTGGGTGTGGATTGGCATTTGGCTTCTCCCTCCCCTCTCCTTGTCTGAATCTACTATGGTATTTGGATTTTGACATGTTCTTGGAAGAAAATATGGATGAATCAAGACAAGAAGCCTGGTGGGTAACCGCTTATGTGCTAATGTGTGGAGGATTCACATCTATGGCCACCCATTGTCAATCAGTGATGTAATATATATATATGTTTTTCTTTCTTTTTTTGTCTGTCTGTTCTTTGTTTAGAAAGGATATTACAACATGCATACATCCCTGATGAAGATTTGAACTCAAAAGTTCGCCAATTATTTTGAAACGCGTTGGATTTACCATTCTCCCCCCTTGGGGGTCCTCTCCCCATGGTGGGAGTCATGTTTTCCCCTTTTCTCCTTTTTGTTAATATTTTCAATTTAGTAATATATGTGGTTCTACCTGCTAATGGTCAATTTTGGTTTCTTCCAGTTTGACCTTATGATCAGGACTAGATTATGTGGTTATTCAGTGTCTGCATGTTTTTAACTAGTTTTCAATAAACATTTATATTTTTATATATATTTTTGTTTTCTCTTTTTGATTGCCTTAAAAATCCCCCTTTTAAGAGGAGAACAACCAACATGTATTTCAAAGGCCTGCATCATGAACCCCACTTTCTTTAAACCTGTCCCAGCCTGTGACTGGACAGTGAAAGGGGAATGCTGTATGGTGATGCCTCTCTCATTCTGCTTTCTATATCAGCATCTTGTCAGCATTTGAACTGATGATTCTTCATGCTGCTTCTTCTGTTCACACTCAAGCCCTGCTATGCAGGGACTTTGAGAGGCGGATACCAGGTCGAATTCAGATACTCACACTGCTTGCATTATAAAATATATTTACTCATGCAGATTACAGCGCTGCATTATTTTGTGTCTTTATATCTTTCTAGAATTCAGCTTTAAAGAAGATATGTGTATCTCAGTCTTACCCAAATGCATTCTTAAATATAAAATGTGGGATATTGATGCATATTTACCAGTGATTTGTTCAAAGCACACAGTGTTACGTGGCTTTGCCTTTAATTAGGGTATTTTTTGAGATTGTTCGAACAACATCGTTTCCCTTGGTTCTGTTGATCAATATATGAATTTTTGTATGTCTAATTTACAGTTTTAAATAACGTCTGGTGACACTTCCATTTCTTTTTTGGATTTAGGTGATTATGTCTGATGGGTCAGTTAATAGTGCTATTCAAAATGAATTGTGCAATTCAAACTATTGCAATCTTTAAGTGTTGATCTCCAAAATCCTTTAAGTCAATGTATATGTAAAAGCACTGCATAAATTGACAGCGCTATATAAGTACCTGAAATAAATAAATAAATAAATAAAAGTCTGTCCAACGTAGCCACGTGTATCATGCTGCATGTATTTACAGTAAAGAGGAACAACAATTAGTTGCAAGAAATGCAAATTAAAATAGCTGCCCATAGTCATATGTGTGCAAGTAGGATTCAAATATTCTCTGAAAGCTTCTAGGGATTCATTTCTGACATTCCATAATCATCTTTATTCATATGGGAAACCATTTATGTCACAATGCATGCACATTCTCAGTATATTGTTTCCGTCATTAAAAGACACTGTCATCTAGCAAGAGACTGAGAAATGTTTAAAGTCCTCTTTAACAAGCTTTTAGATATAGCTAAGGATAAAATTATTAAACCATTTGCAACAGTTAAAAAGATCAAAAATAACAATATTTTTAGACCTTCATTTGGGAAGCCTGTGTCTATTTTATTTGCATTCTTTGCTAATTCCTTTTTTGATTGGCATGGTGATTGATCAACTAACGTCAATGGCTTACCAGATAACGCTTTAAAACATATTTATTAAAATCTCCCTGTGGCTTTTGTTGTGTTGCCAAGGGATAGACAAAAAATGTTGTTAGAAACAAACAAAATTAACAATTTCATAACATTTTCTTGAAAGTAAAATTTTAAACCTAAGGCTCCTTTCACACGGTCCACCTCCATAGGCGGATCCGTGCTGCTCAGCGGGGGATTGATACACAGATCCCCCGCTGAGCAGGCAGGTGACAGTTCCCTCACCGCTCTGTGTGCAGAGAGGGAGGTGTCAGAGCCCCATGCATCTCTATGGGGGAATCGGATGAGAGCGGACCGCCTGTCCGCTCTCATCTGATCCCATCTGATCCAATCCCCTGGATTGATGGATGGAAAATAGGGTTTCTATCCGTCCCGATTTCACAGACAGGATTGATGCGGATGGCAACAGGTGTCAGTGGACATGTCTCCGCTGATATCCACTGCCCCATAGGGATGCATGGGGAATGCGATCAGATCCGCCTAAAAAGCTGACAGGCGGATCTGATCGGATCGCTCGTGTGAAAGGACCCTAAGTTTAGTAAAATAAAAAAAACAGCGCAGAGGACATTACTTACAAATAATATGATGTGTGTGTGTTCTCTTTGCTACTGGCTCCTCCATTTATTGAAATCTTCCTCCATCAACCCCTCCTTCCCCCGCAAGTATGGCGGGGTTTGATAGAGCTGACAGACCTGTCACAAGCACTCATCAAAAGTGTCCGACTATGCCTTTCCAGCTCCTATATTCATAGAGAAGAAGTGGTACTATAGCTTCTACGAATAAACGGAGGGCAGGGAAATAAATGAAAGATCCACCACCTCTATTTATAGATTACTTTTTTCCCAATCTGAGCTTTTCTGTACAATGCATTGCATTAGGGCTAATAATTAGGCATTAGGCTGATACCAAGTATAGATTGGCTAATTGCATTGATTGCATTCAGTGATGTATTAATAAATAAGGAGCTGGACTCATTTTCTGCCTGCTTGAAGTTCAGCTTTAAGTTGTCTTGAGTCATAATATTTATTTTCAAGGTTCTGGTTCCAGGGCAATCATGCTTATTCTTGCATCACTATTTAGTACATTTCTTATCCAGAATAAGCTTGTGCACATTAGGAGTCTCAATCTCAGATATGCCTATGCTTATTCCTGGCTAATAACTCAGTAAGCATAAATAAAAGTAAAAAGATAAAAGTCCCAGAGCTTGTACCTTCAGAAACAAATAAACAATGACAGCTCCCATATTACTGTCCTGATGCCCCTTCATGCCTTTGTCGAAGTCTTGATGATAAAACACATCAAGGGAATGAGGTGACATCATCATGGGTTTAAGCCATGGTCTAGTGAGTCACTTGTGATGGCTTGTCAAGACATTAGCAAAACAGAGGAGTGCTATAGTGAACAGTTTATAATGCTTTCCACACTATTAAAATAATTGTATTAAATGTTTTCAGGCCTTGATTTTTATTGGATAAATGGTATTAAAGCATTGAAAGTTCTCTCTTCTGTCTTGATTTATGATGCCATGAAGGAATATCGGAGGATAAATGAGTGGTCGATATGAAATAACAATGGAATTTTGATGAGAGCATTAGATCTAGTGAGAAAGAAGAATATGTGACCTTCTTTTATATTAGAGGTTATATAACCTGGTTGAGTTCCTTTTTAATGGTTGGTGGGGGTTGGAAATTTGTATATTCACTTCAAGATTGGCATATAACCTTTAGACTTTTTACATTTAGATTATGAATAGCTGTTCACTCTGTTTACTTTTTTTTTTCATATAGACTGCAGATTTTTTTTCCTAAATAGGGCCACACTTTTTATCTCACTGTCTTTTCAGAACTATGGTACAAATTTAACATACTTGTTTTCTTCCATTTAATGTGTGATACAACTGAATATTCCTATTATTTCATTGTGTGTTATGCCCTTTATTTGTTATATCAGAGCTATGGTAAAAATGTAATATAGAGTATTTTGTTTTTCTTTCTTTTAAAGTGTGATACAATTTAATATTCTTATTGTTTCATTTTATGTTATGCCCTTTATTTGTTATATAATGCTTATTAGGTATAGGCAGAGTTGTATAAAGTACTCGAAACCCATACTTGAGTAAAAGTACAAGTGCTCTATCAAAAAGTGACTTGAGTAGAAGTGGAAGTGCTCGATCAAAAAGTGACTTGAGTAGAAGTTCTAAAGTATTCAACATTTTTTGTACTTAAGTATTGCAAGTAGTTTTTTTAAAAAATTTTGCTACTTAAGTACTGAAAGTAAAAGTACCAGTAGTTTTTTAAAAAAAATTGCTACTCAAGTACTGAAAGTAAAAGTACAAGTACTGTGTTATGTAGTTATTAAAGAAAGAAGTCAAAAGTTTGAACATCATATTGTTTTTTATTATTTCAAATGATTAACCTAAAGGACAATCACAATTCCTTTGGCTATAACTTTTTGTAAACAAAAACAGATAAAGTATGTCCCTCCTTCTCTTCCCTGCATGTTTTTTTTCCTCCACAGCTTATTGGTGCGCAAAATCATATATAAACCAATGTGATATACAACAATATATTCCAATAATGAAATAAAGGAAGAGTGTATGAAATCAAAGTCAATAAAAAGTCCAAAATATTGTGAATCTTCAAATATATATATATATGTGACAAAACAGGAGGAATATATTTTCAACGGTGTAGGAATCAAACAGGTGCTATTCCAAATAATAGGTGCAGACTTCCACCACAATTATTTGATCTTCATGAAACCTGCCATCTACTGTTCTGGCAGTGGTAATTTTTATAATTGTAAAGAGTAACTATGCAGCACAAAAAAAAATATCGGAGTAGAAGTATTGAAATCATTGAAAAAATGTAGTGAAGTAAAAGTGGAAGTAGGAGAAAAAAATTCTACTTCAGGAAAGTACAGATACCGCCTTTCGGTACTTAAGTACAGCAGTGAAGTAGTTCTACTTAGTTACTATACATCTCTGGGTATAGGTATGTATATTTACACTGTAACCATGTCTTTTCCAATAATCAATAAAATGTGTGGTCATTTTGGTATACCTATTTGACCATTGGTTTGAAAGATTTGAAATGAATGCCTGTGTGTCAACTGCATAAAGTTTGGAATTTTGAAGTAAAAATACTTTTAGCATTTTGTGTGTTAAATTTCTTCTGTATGTTAAAGCACTTGGGTGTCCCTCTGTTGTTGGTTTAGCTACTAAGTCTGTTGTCCAGCCTTAGTCTCTACTGTTTATCTATATATGAAAGTGAAAGTAATGTTAAATTGCAGGACTTATATATATATATATATATATATATATATATATATTAGTGATCGACTGATATCGTTTTTTTACTGCATCGGATATCGGATATCGGTATCGCCCGATACCTGCCGATATTTTCGGACATTAACATTTTTTTTTTTTTTTTATTTATGTCTACAGGTACTGTGGTGGAGGGATCTGGGGGTCTAATAGACCCCAACCCCCTCCTCTGCACTTAAAAGCATTCAAAACTTCAAGTTTGGCTGTTTTGAATGCTGTACGTTTTTTTAATTCGGCGCCGCCAGTACCCGGAAGTGATGTCATCTCATGACATCACTTCCGGGTATGCGTCGGCGCCGAATTCAAAGAAATGGAGACGGAAGGCGGCGGGAGGGGGGCGTCCCCTCATGCTCCTTGGAATGACAGCCGAGAGGCTTCTCAGCCGCATCAGTTGTCATTACAAGACAACCGACCGTCGGCTATGGACACCGGTACCGGGGTAATGTCTCTAGCTGCAGGCAACACCCCGGTACAAGCACTTTCCCTGAAATATCGGCAATATATATTGACATAGATTTATTTTGTTGATATTTGCAAGGCACAGTACACACTGCCAATGAAAAGCAGATATCACACTATAATTATATTTTAGAAACTTTGCCATTATAAAGAATCTAGTCATCTTTGGTAGTAGAAATAGTGAACATATTTCAATATCTAATGCAAATGTAAAAGTGAAAGAAACTAGTCAAGATGTCATGGTGACAACAAGGAGGATACTGTACATGAGTATGGATATCCACCCATCAAGAAGAATCTGTGAAAATACTACAGTCTACAATTCAAGTGGCAAGGCGTTGATCTTGTCTCAAGCACCCAGGTTGTTCTGTTCTGGCCCAAGCATAATGTAGGGTGTTGGTGGCAAGAGGTGTAACAGCAACTCTAGAGCAGTGTAGCACTGTAGCATTGGCTAGAGTTTTTGGGTCTCAGTACATTGTAACTGCAGAACTATGTGAGGCATGCAGGCCGACAGTGTAATGAAAACTCTTGGACAATGTAACAAAGGCTATGGAATGTTGCTTTTATTTTGACTTAGCTGTGGTGCTTAGCAGAGTTTTGGTGGTAGGCAGAAAGGTGACAACTCTTAGGCAATGTGCCTAAGTCTTCTAAATTTTGCTTATAAGTTCTCCTGGCTGTAGCACTAAGCAAAAATTTGGTGGTGGGTCGGAAGGTAGCAACATTTTGGAAATAAAATGTAGGATAAGGTCTCCTTTTCTCGCTATGTTCTGTCCACAGCATTACTATGTATAACAAACAACCAGCAAAGGCCAGGAACAGGACCTATTCTCTTTATATTCTTTTTTGGTCACCTAACAGGCTTGTCACCAATGCTTTTTTTGTCAGAAAGTCTGTTTTCCTCCTCATTATCCATATCAATTTCAATTTTTTCCCCCCCCAAACTATATATTTTTTGCCTTAGGGTCCAAAAATCATTCAACATTTCTCAGCTCCGAGCTGTTCGTATCCCCTTGCCTTATTCACTTCATCAAGCCATCATTGGACAGGTCAAGCTGCACACAGCTGTTTATTCCACTACTTTCCTATGCTCCTGATACTGTATCCTTGAACCCCTGCCACCACAGACCAACTAACCACATTGTCCTGACCTCAGCCTGTTGCAAGTGCCTACTTATGCTGCTATATCACTCTTCTCCGTAATCTATAAAACAATTCCTCATTGTTTTCCTCTTTTAGTTATTTGTCTCACTACCTGGTCCGTAATTCGTGTGTTATTGATGCTGTCACATTTATAGGTATGTGATTAAGATAAACAGGTATACACTTTGTGTGAAGACTCAATAGGGTCAATTTTCTTTTTTTGGGGGGGAGAATCCAAAACAACCCAATTAAAGTCAATACTGATAAAATATTTTAAGTTTTTATGATATATAAACTGAAGTGAATTTCAAAGGTCTACTTTAAGATATTTCCCTATCTATGCTAGAGATCAAGAATTCAATGACCACAAAACTCCAAGATATTGTCTTTTCATTGACAATAACATCCTCTAGTATAAATTCCCCAGTCAATGTTCAGCAAATCCAAAGATACTAAAATTTACATCCATAGTCATACAGTATATATAACCTGCCAAATGTTCAAGAGGTATGGTTACCTAATGATAATGATTAGTTTTTTTGTATAGTGCATGTAATACAAAATTTTGTTTTATACATTTTTTGTTGGTTTAAGTCAGCCTTTTTTCAACCAGGGTGACCAGGCACCCTGGGGTGCCTTGAGGTTTCTTCAAGGGTGCCTTGGCAAAATGCCTAAAAATTGATCAAAAATAATATACAAGCCAGCAGGTGGATCAAGCCTGCCTTTTAGTTGCCCAAAACCACGGGTTTTCATTGTGCACCATTACGACTTTCTAGACACTGGCATCCTACTAACCAATGATGTCATCAGTTGAGGAGGTCTGCTGCCTCCACAGAATCCTTGTTTGACCCTCCTGTGCCCCTATCCCTCAGCACTGGGGCTGACATTAGCTGACTGATAGAGAAAAATTGAGGGAGAAGAGAAACATTGGAATACTAGTTAATATCAGTGTGCAAAAGTGTATTTGCTTTGGAAGAAATCACCTCTAATGTTGGGTGTCTTACGTGTGGATGTTGCTGCACTGTGTAAAACTATTAGAATAGTTTTTTATATTTTAGAATGGGGTGCTTTGAGACTCTTCAAAATTTTAAAGGGTGCCTTGAGATTGTTTATAATTTTAAAGGGTGCCTTGACTGAAAAAAGGTTGAGAAACACTTGTTTAAGTAATACTCATCATTCCTGGCTAATCAATGATTATAGAAAGTCGATCATTTTTAAAATACTCCATGTACAAGAGGTAAAGCTTACCAAGCTTACCTCTGGGATGCCTCACAAGCCTGATGTTGCATGCAAATGTTGCCAGGTGCAGGGCTAAGAATAAGAGAGAGGAACACTGGCTGCAGCTGCTCTCTGTAGCTGCTGCCCTGTGGTGCTGAGTTGGTTAATTGCTATTTTAGAAAAAGGAGGGAGCTGCTGAGCAGGAAGAGTTCAATAGACTGAGTCAGGCAGCAATGCACAGTGGGGACTGTAGTCCTGAGGAGATACTGTACTGTGTAATCAATAGCTTTTGGACTACATTCCCTAGGGAAGAGATTCCTGGGAGGATGGGAAAGAGCTATGTTTTCCTAGGCTGTACAGAACACAGCTTCCTCTTGCCACGAGGGAGCCTGGAAAATGCACATCCCTGTCCAGTGTGCAACACCACTGCTACATTTCGGAGGCTTAAGCCATAGTGCCGAGTTTGGGGTCCTGACAGGGTCACCTGGCTGCACAGCAAACAGTGGACTAATCGCTGCTTGTGACAGGATGGTTAGCTCCAATATCACTGGGACTGCCAAGATGCTGCTGTGGAGATTTACTGTCTGTTGCTAGAGAAACTGAGCCCTTTTGAAACTGACCATATAGTCATTTAGGAGCCTTATTGCTGCCTGCATTACTGGGACTATTCTCATGTGCACCAATTGTACAAATGTGCCCCAGCGCTAGCCGGCTAAAGAGTTATTATTAAAGGCTGTCCCTTTACAACTGCTACAAAGAGATCTTTATTTATTGCTTATACTAAGAGGTGCTTTTCAGGAAATTATATACACTATGCAAATATTATTGGATTACTTATGCGCTGCTATGTGAGAAACTAGATAAAATGTGCAATGAGAGGAACTGGTGCACCACTATCAATGATAAAACACCTATCAGTCAAAGTGAATATATGACAAGAAGTAATGGTGTGCTGTTCAGACAAATGTAATATAACAAACTCTAATAAATATCATGTGTAACACAAATAAAGATTCCTTATAATATTCTGTGTGAAAAAGTGCTCAGTGATATCATACACATATGCATAAATATGAAAAAAAACTTTATAATAAACATCTGTGAAAAAGAAAAAAATCTATAGTTGTAAAAGTCCACTATATAGACAGAATCTGTATTTCAAGGATGAAAAAGTGAAACGTGATGTCCATCCATAAAGGGACAGCTGTGTATTAGAAAGCCATCACCCGACACCTCTGGGTGCAGTACCTGCTCACCCTAAACTATGGCCCATTACAGGTCTTGTTGCGCCTTTAAGCTCTTATGTTGTTTGCCTGATATGCCTTCATTTAAATGACCTCCGCCTATGGTATACGTTTGGAACTGGACAGGCTCTGCTTGAGAAGGAATGCTCAGGGTATATAAAAAGAATATGCTCATAACATAATATGCCTTCTCAATTGTGTCTTTTTAATGCCTCCAATTTCTTTCTATATATATATATATATATATATATATATATATATATATATATACACTGTTAATTGCTGAATTTGCTGATTCATGAGTTAATATCAGTCTAGGGGGGCAGAACTCTATTATTAGTTACATTGGCATATTATACTGTCTAGCAGACTGTGTCTGAATCTACCTTCTGTGTATTCTTTTATGCTCAAACCACTATTTACTCTAAGCCATACCAATACATTGATTTAATTTACCACTAAATGGTTTTGTGTCTATTTCCTGGTGCTAATTCACAACCAAGGAAAGGGTATCTATACTCATGTTCTTTTAAGTGTTTGCAGTAACTTTCATTCAACCAGGAGTGTCAGAGGAGCTGAGGTTGTTCTTGGAGTCGAGGCTCAGAACAGAGAACCCAAATTACCAAGTTGCCCCTGCAGGGGTCGTGCTACACAAATATGGCCACATTAAAGTGTGTGTGCATCCAAAACACATTTTTATCATGAAAAAATTAGTTAAAGTGAATGTAAAGTCTTGTTTCTCTTTTTCTATTAAAATAACATATATGCCATACTTACCTGCCCTGTGTAATAGTTTTGCACAGGGCAGCCCGGATCTATGGCTGGAGCTCCTGACCTGCCCTCCAGTCAAGTGCTCCCAGAGCAAGCAGCTTGCTTTGGGGGCACCTGAGCTGAGCAGCAGATTTGTATATCCATTCAGCTCCTTCTCTCTTCTAATTGGCTAACTGAGTTTGATTGACAGCAGTGCGAGCCAATGGCGTTGCTGCTGTGTCTCAGCCAATCAAGAGGAAGAGTCCAGGATGACTGAGGCATTCGTGGACATCTCTGGATCGAAAGGGGGCTCAGGTAACTATTAGGGGGGATGAGGGGGGCTGTTGTACACAGAGGGCTTTTTATCCTAATGCATAGAATGCATTCTATGCATTAAGATAAAACAACCTTCTGACTCTACAACCACTTTCATAGTAAAGAACCCCTGTTAATGTTTTTTTTTTTTATGTTTATGTCCTGTCAGGGTAATTCTCTTTACCTCAGGTCCCAGAGACACAGCAAGAAGTCAAGAAGTAAAAGGAGACGTTTTCAAAGCAAGGGGAACCCTATATTAAACAGTTTTCATTTAAAGAGAACATGCTATACTGTATGTTCCACCTGTATATAGGGTGGAATATGTAACATATTTTAGCTGCTGCTCCCTCTACCATCAATCCCCCCTCTCTGTGACAGCAGGCAGGGGTTCTTCTCCCTGGACTCACTGTCACCATTTAAAAACAATGCAGCTGTGCATGAGTCCGCCTACACAGCCTAGTCATTCATTCGCAGATTCCAATTAATGAATAAAAACAAGTAAACAAGTACCGTCTGCCACTGTGGCAGATGGACTTGTAGTTTCAGTGGGCTGCAGAGGCACTCATAAGAGCTCTCATAGTCCATTTCTATGTCCTTCGGCTTTCAAACAGAAAAATTTGAGTTTTTACTGCAAAATATGTGAATTTATTATTTTTTCTGAAAAGGTAAACTTACCTTTTAAGCAGGCTGACCTATTGGAAAATTTAATCTCACCTTCCTTCAGGTGACAACTTTAAACTTTTGTATTTCTCATCAATTTCTCTATCGGAGACAATGGTCACCAGATCCAATTATGAGCGTTCTAACCCTTCCAAATTCCTTCTAACACTAAATAAAACTTGAACTTTACATAAATTTGAATGCGATGCCCCATACTGATTCCAGACAGGTGACATCATCTTGATGATAGAACTAGAGCCAGCATGCGACTACCACTCACTGAAATTACATTTGTATACAGCTTAGAAGTTTCTCAAGCCCCAATGCAAGTGGGAAGGGAGAGACAGATGGAGCTTTTGCACGGTAAATAGCCTACTAGGAGCTGTGTACATATATTGATATCTTTGGATTGAAAGGTAAGTTAATAGGCATGGTTATAATAAGTCTAAAAATTGTTGCAATGTGTGTTTTTACAGAAAACTTACACAATGTTAGCTCCTGTGGTTTCTGTCAGGGAAAGCAATGGAAGAATAGCACAGGCAAACAAGGCACAGAAAGCAGAATGTAACCCAGCAGATCTGCACATTCTTCTGGAAATTGAGTGCCCTTGGGGTCATGTGGCTTGTGGTTTAATTTACAGTACAGAGATAATAAGTGATGATTTTCACGGTTGGAGTAGTGTGCCAAACTTGTGTTCAAAATAAGATTGCTTCTTTTGTTAGTGACGGCGATGTTTGTTATGCAATGGGTACATGTTGACTTCCCATTAAGGTGGATGTTTGCATTTTCCAGTTGAGCTTGCCATCAGATAAGCTCTTTTATATGTGTTTAGCAATAGTTTAAAAAAGATATATGCAGACGCCAATACACAATCCAGCAAAAGACTAAAGGTTCCCAAACATCGTCTAACTTTTCAGATGAAATAAAAAGGATTTTAAGCGACAGTACTCTAATAGTGTATGAGTAATGAAAGATTTGTAAAGTTTTATTATGAAACAATAGACTTCTCAAGCAGTTGTTATAGAAAAAAATGTCTGGTGTTCTGCAAAATTTCTGCTGTTGAATCATAAGACTGGTAGTAAAGCAAGATGAAAAGAAAAATATTTAATAATCCTTCCAATGTGCAGAATATCTGAGGTTACACCACATGTAACACCATACTTGAGAAAGCTTGTGATTGTTGACTGATCTAAGCACAGACAGGAAAGGGTGTGGAGATCCTTAATGAGAGCAGCAAGGATGGAAATGTAAAGACTGGCATTTGTGACTTAGTTTTTGAAGCTGCAGACCGCCATCCTGATCCTGCCAAATGTTGAAGTAGGGAGGGTTATAAATTTATAATCCATGTAAGTTTTATTTTTGAAGAACAACAGCAAGAGAAGGGCGCACCAACCTTTTGCATTACCACTAAAACAGTTTATTAAAATCCAAGATGCAAGACCTTAGGTGGTGTGTACAAACCCAATTCCAAAAAAGTTGGGACACTGTACAAATTGTGAATAAAAACAGAATGCAATGATGTGGAAGTTTCAAATTTCAATATTTTATTCAGAATACAACATAGATGACATATCAAATGTTTAAACTGAGAAAATGTATCATTTTAAGGTAAAAATAAATTGATTTTAATTTTCACGGCATCAACACATCTCAAAAAATTTGGGACAAGGCCATGTTTACCACTGTGTGGAATCCCCTCTTCTTTTTATAACAGTCTGCAAATGTCTGGGGACTGAGGAGACAAGTTGCTGAAGTTTAGGAATCGGAATATTGTCCCATTCTTGTCTAATACAGGCTTCTAGTTGCTCAACTGTCTTAGGTCTTCTTTGTCGCATCTTCCTCTTTATGATGCGCCAAATGTTTTCTATGGGTGAAAGATCTGGACTGCAGGCTGGCCATTTCAGTACCCGGATCCTTCTTCTATGCAACCATGATGTTGTAATTGATGCAGTATGTGGTCTGGCATTGTCATGTTGGAAAATGCAAGGCCTTCCCTGAAAGAGACAATGTCTGGATGGCAGCATATGTTGTTCTAGAACTTGGATATACCTTTCACCATTGGTGGTGCCTTTCCAGATGTGTAAGCTGCCCATGGCACACTCACTCATGCAACCCCATACCATCAGAGATGCAGGCTTCTGAACTGAGCGCTGATAACAACTTGGGTTGTTCTTGTCCTCTTTAGTCCGGATGACATGGCATCCCAGTTTTCCACAAAGAACTTAAAATTTTGATTCGTCTGACCACAGAACAGTTTTCCACTTTGCCACAGTCCATTTTAAATGAGCCTTGGCCCAGAGAAAACGCCTGTGCTTCTGGATCATGTTTAGATTTGGCTTCTTTTTTGGCCTATTAAGTTTTAGACGGCAACGGCGAATGGCACGGTGGATTGTGTTTACCGACAATGTTTTCTGGAAGTATTCCTGAGCCCATGTTGTGATTTCCATTACAGTAGTATTCCTGTATGTGATGCAGTGCTGTCTAAGGGCCCGAAGATCAAGGGCATCCAGTATGGTTTTCCGACCTTGACCCTAACGCACAGAGATTGTTCCAGATTCTCTGAATCTTTGTATGATATTATGTACTGTAGATGATGATAACTCTTTCAAATTGTTCTCTGAGAAACTCCTTTCTGATATTGCTCCACTATTTTTCGCCACAACATTGCGGGAATTGGTGATCCTCTGCCCATCTTGACTTCTGAGAGACACTGCCACTCTGAGAGGCTCTTTTTATACCCAATCATGTTGCCAATTGACCTAATAAGTTGCAAATTGGTCCTCCAGCTGTTGCTTATATGTACATTTAACTTTTCCGGCCTCTTATTGCTACCTGTCCCAACTTTTTTGGAATGTGTAGCTCTCATGAAATCCAAAATGAGCCAATATTTGGCATGACATTTCAAAATGTCTCACTTTCAACATTTGATATGTTATCTATATTATATTGTGAAAATATAAGATTATGAGATTTGTAAAATAGTCCATTTCTTTTTTACTCACAATTTGTACAATGTCCCAACTTTTGTGGATTTGGGTTTGTACAAAGACCACACAAAACCACTTACCTTCTCGCATACCACTTGAGTGCAGGAGAGACACTGCTTTGGAAGTTTTATTTTTGCCCTATCTGTCCCATTAGAGAGATTTCCATTCACTTCCTGTCCCATAGCCAAAACAGAAAATAGGAGAAAATCCCTCCAAAGGGAGTGAATCCCTTGTGGTCACCAGGGCTAACAGAATGTGTGTCCTTATTTAAAGTTTTTTCCCTTTAGTACTGTTCTGGGGACAACCCAAAATGTTTTTTTCTTTTACTTTCACTTTTAGTGATAATGGTTAACATGACAAATAGAGGGGCAATCTCCCTATCGTGGGCACAGACAGCAATAAAAACTGGTGTTCAGATCCCTTTCATCTCTATCCAGAACTAAAAGGAATGTTTTGCCTTTCGTTATAATTTAAGAACTCCCAGCCTTCACTGGTTGTGTGCTAGTCACAGGTGTGCCCAGCCTATTGCATTAGGGTGTGCACCCCAAAGCCCAAACACACATGACTTTCTCTGCGGCCTCAGCTGCACTAGACAATGAATAGGAACCGCTCTGAGCTTATATGAATGAAAACAGTGAGTGAGTGTGTTTACTATGTTCATTTAGAATAGGAAGGGTATGGTAAATTACATATTGACTAGCCTATTGCCCTGGTCTCCATCCTGAAACATATTTGCAGCATCCGGGGGGGGAGAGGAGAGATTAAAAGGCAGCACTGCGGGGGGGGGCAACACGGGGGGGGGAGCCTAGGCAGTAGGGGAAATAGGCACTGCACAGGGTGATTAGGGTGTGTCCAGGCACATCTGGCATACCCCCCGGGCATGCCTATGGTGCTAGCACCAGGTCAAGGACTCATTAGGCAGTGAAGGCAGTATCCGGCTGGTAGCCCAGGAACAATAACTTTTAATGACAAAGTCGTCACTGGCAGCTTTCATATACCTGTCTTCACCGATTCCCTTTAAAGTGTCGTTCCAGCATATGCAACGTTGTTTTTAAACAACACATCACTTGCAATACTTACAAATCTTTAGTACTGTCAAATGAAAATTAATCTATAATAAGAAAAACATGAATTAACAAGGACCCAATTGTTATTAACATGTGAAGGCTACTCCACCCTGCAACGTGAACAGTTCTAAAGCTACAGAATGTGATGTGGGCATGAGAATATAATGCCCACAGCATGGGATTGTGGTTACCATAGAGTTAATTTTATTATTAAGCATATCTGTTTTACATTTAACTTATTTAGCTCAGTTTTAGTGCAGCCGCTTAGTTAGCATGGGCAGTTTAAATATAGGCGGGAGTCCTGTCAAGTCAGCGAGAGGGAAACTAAATTTTAAAGCTGGAAAGTCACGTGTAGGTAGGCGGGAGAAACGTGACTAAGCTGAGGTGAGGTCACGTGCCTAGGGCTATATAAGAAGACGCACGGTACGGATTTCTTTAGTCAGTCCTGGAGCAGCTTGGCGAGCTCCCCTCCCTCCCTCCCTGTCGCGATCACCATTATGTGGTTTTGTCACCCTTGCATCAAGGGGGGACTTTTAATTAGAATTGTATTATGCTCAAGTTCTATGACTGAGCGGATGTTTTGAAATTTTCTTTTTTTAATATTTATTAATATTTTATATATTTATTCTTATATTTATATTATTTATTTATTTATTGAATATTTATTTATTTATTGAATATTATACCAATAAAGGTGCCGCGGCCATTTCAATACCATAAACAATTGTTGTGTTGTTATTTATTATAATAAAAAATGATATTGTTTTTAGAATAATGCAACTTACATTCTCAAGCCTCCGTCCTGATTGCATGTGTACACATTATTTTCAGACTTCATAAAAAGCACAGGGAGACAAGTCTTATTATGTTCATACTCTTTATGTGATGGAGTCAAGCAACCACCCAAATAAATATGTTCTAAACTAGGTGGGGTAGAGTCCACTATACTGTATGTAACTGATAACATAAAGACTTCAGTATAATAGAAATTGGCATCTTTATCTTTTAATTCTAAGAAAGGTTTAGATGTGATTTGATAAAAGATAAATAAACACTTACGGGTAAAGTTATAAACAATTTAATTTGCGAATGTCATTCATGTAAATGTCATGAATAGTATCTGTAATGTTTGTAATATGTGTGGAATGTCAGTTTCTCTTTACTGCTTTTCAAAGGGCAAATGTAACATTCCCAAACATTCGACTCTAAGAGAAAAAAGTCTTAAGAACGTTCATCCAGAAGGGTTAAAAAAAAAAACAATAGAGGACCTAACCTAGCACTATAGGTTAAAGTGTTACTAAACCCACAACAGTAAAATCAGTATGTATATGCAGTAAAGCATGCTTGGTATACTCACTGTGGAACCTAAGGGGTTAATCCTCTGCATTGTGTAAAAAGGCTGTTTGATCCTGTCTTTTGTGATCCTCCCATTCTTCTCCTAATAGAACCGAGTCTAGGGGACACGCTGCACATGCTCAGTTTGATGTGTATTGCTAGAGAGTTTTTTTTTCTTGGGATAGTGCATGTGATCAGCACAGGGCCAATCAGCACTGTCCAGGCAGTGGGTCAGGGGAGAATAAAAACTCATCCTACAAGCTTTAACCAGACACTGATAGAAGTCACAAGACTACTATATACTGCTGATGAGAAAAAGTATTTAGCAGTTTCTATTTACTAAAATAATTGCATTTCAATGTTCTGTGTACTGTGGGAGACCAGATATAGTGAATGCAGGGTCCTGGGTTTAGTAACAATCTAAGGACATTCAACCAGAAGAGGTATTAATATGAGGAGGGCTCCAAGTATATGGAGATTCCTGTGCTGAACACTGAGAGTGAAATGAATCAGCTACTGCAAAGAGTGAACTGTTATGCAGAATTGAGTTCCATTTCTGCAACATTTTAACAGGTTAACGGAATGAAACCCTTTAGAGTCGGTTCACACTAGGGCGACTTGTCAGGCAACTTGACAGCCTGACAAGTCGCGCTCCCTCGCGGTCCATTGACCGATACAGGACCCGTTCTAATAGGAGCGACACAAGTCGCTCCGACTTAGAAAAAGGGTCCTGTACTACTTCGGGGGGACCTCGGAGCGACTTGCATAGACTTCCATTATGTGAAGTCCCTGCAAGTCGCTCCGAAGCCGTGGTGCATGGTAATGCACAAGTCGCCCCCGAAGTAGTAAGGAGTCGTGTCGCCTCAGTGTGAACCGGCTCTTAAAGATGAGCATCAGATTACCTAATGTTATCAAGTGAGTTATGTCTTTGCAACATTGCATTAATTCTGTATAGACGTTTACTCTCTGCAAGAACCGATTCATTAGTGTCAGTGGAGAGCACTGGAATCTCCATACACTTTGTACACAGTACAGAGGTCTTCCTCTTATTATCTCCGTCTCTGGTTGAATGTTTTTAACTCTAAGACTTAATGTACACGGGACGTTTTCAAAAGTCCTTTGAACGATGGAATTTAAAGAACGTTTAAAACGTCTGTTGTGTCGCATTTGCATGCCGCATTTAGCGGCATTTAGCGGGCGTTTGCGCTCAGATCCGTTTTAGAGGTCAAAAATTCATTCCCCTTTAAACAGTAAAAACGCAAGCGCTAAACGCAGGTGACCGCGTTCGGTCGCATTCAGTCGCGTTGAATTGTATACAAGGCAGCAGGTGGATCAAGCATAATATTTAGTTACACAAAGCCACAGGTTTTTATTGTGCACCATTAAAACCTTCTAGCCGCTAGCACCCTAACAAACAATGACATCGTCATTTGATAAGGAGGACGTTGGGTACCTCCACAGCATCTTTGTTTGCCCCTCCCCTGCCCCCCTCCATCAGCACTGGGGTCACATTAGCTGAGTGAGGGAGAGAAACTAAGGGAGGAGAAACACTGGAATACTAGTCAGTACCAGTGTGCAAAGAAGTATTTGCCTTGGAAACATAAATCAACTGTAATTTTCTACATGTATGGATGTCCTGGATGTGTGGATGAGTTTAGTTTTTTTTACATTTTAGAATGGGGTGCCTCAAGATTGTGCAGACTTTTTAAAAGTGCCTTGACTGAAACAAGGTTGAGAAACACTGTTCTAGAATATAACAAGAAGACTTTTGACTTATAGGACACATTTCGACATGGCAAATGAGGTTTAACGTGGAGAAGTGTAAGGTTTTGCACTTGGGGACTAAAAACATAAAAGCACAATACACTTTAGGAGGGGAACCCCTGGGGGAATCAAAAATGGAGAAGGATCTGGGAGTCTTGGTTGATGATAGATTAGGCAACAGCATGCAATGTCAAGCGGCAGCTGCCAAAGCCAGCAGAATATTAGCATGCATAAAGAAAGGGATGTATTCCAGAGATAAGACTATAATCCTTCCACTTTATAAAACTCTGGTCCGACCGCATCTGGAGTATTCTGTCCAGTTCTGGTCGCCAGTCCTCAGGAGGGATGTGTTGGAGCTGGAGAGAGTCCAGAGAAGGGCAACTAAACTAATTAGGGGATTGGAGGACCTTGACTATGAAGAGCGTCTACAATCGCTCGATTTATTCTCCCTGGAGAAGAGACGTCTGAGGGGGGACATGATAGCAATTTATAAATATCTTAATGGGGATCCCAGCTTAGAAAAAAAGCTGTTCATTCGAAGGGATTGCATGAGGACTCGAGGGCATACAATGCGATTAGAGGAGAAGCGTTTTAACCTCAGGCAACGTGGGGGGTTCTTTACTGTTAGGGCTACAAGATTGTGGAATTCTCTACCACAAGAGGTGGTTTCTGCGGGTAGTATGGTGGCTTTCAAAAGACTCTTAGACTTACATCTCAAGGATCAGAACATTCAGGGGTATGTGAGATGATTACAGCCACACACACCTACACAGGTTGAACTGGATGGACTATTGTCTTTATTCAACCTCACCTACTATGTAACTATGTAACTATGTAACTATGTAATTTGACCAGGGCTCGTTCTCACAGAATACGGCCTCCTGCATTTTGCTGTGTTTTCAAATCAAGACACCTAGAACTTGAGAATATACATTGGGCCTAGTTAATTAAAAGACCCCTGTACTGAGACAATATGAAGGCTGCAGATGCTACCTCACCTTCTTATAATTAAAGTTTCCAGAGTTTCATGCTGATCCAATGGCTTCAATATTTTATGTCACCCTTCTGAAACAAGTATGCAGTCCCGGTGTTCCAATTCTACCTTTTCTAATCTGCATGTTCCAGGTCAGTTACTCATAAAGTATTAAAGTCAGGTACAGCCAAGCATCTAGTATTCTCATAAGCAGTTCAGTAATGGCAGTCCCTTTTTTCAGTAAAGGTGTCCTTTATTTATATGGTGTATGCACTACATTGCATTTTTTTTCTCATTTTCCAGAACAATGTTCCTCTGAAACTTACATTTTTCTGTAGCCTGCAGATGCTTGTGCATTGCATTGTGGGATGCAGGAGAGCTTGGCCCAGCTCTGCTCTCAGTGATGCAAGCTGGTATTCACATATTGAGTAATATGGATCCAAGGACTCCACTAGGATAAACTGTGGGTCCAAAGGCGCCTGTAGAATAAACTGTGAAAAAAACCAGGTGTCTGGCAATTCTTTGGAGATCTATAATGACTCTAAAACTAATTAATATATCCCTTACTTGTTATATCTCCCTTCATAGTTGGTCCATATTGTCAGCCCTCTGGTGCCTTAGCCTCCTTTTGGGACTTCAGTTGGCCACACTTACTTGGAGACAGGGGGCCCACAGTAAGATCATTCCCACGACATAACCCAACACACTGGTCGTTCCTGACCTTTGGGACATACAGATATCTAGGACGGTGGACTCACATTTGCGGCAGACCAGCTTGTTTTTAACCACCCTACAGGCTTTACATTTATCACAAGACTAACCATGTAAGTGTTCTTTTCTTCTTAACAACATAAACAGCTATACATGTTAC
Organism: Pelophylax lessonae; assembly: GCF_965119305.1. Lineage (NCBI taxonomy): Eukaryota > Metazoa > Chordata > Amphibia > Anura > Ranidae > Pelophylax > Pelophylax lessonae. Next base: position 308,919,105 of record NC_138772.1, on the reverse strand, counting down.
CTTATAACAAACATAGAAAAATATATGGATCCACTTGATGTTATGTTTATATGAACAATATATGCTATAATGAATGTCTTCATAATGTTCAACGGCATAATCATATTGTTGTTTTTGTTGTCAGAACACTTCCCAGTTTGAACCACCCCTGAAGAAGGGAATTGACTTTCCGAAATATATTGGGCACTGGTTCTTGTCATCTCATGGTTATGGTTGTGTTCTTGATGATCATACATTGCCTGTTATGTTTTTATCATTTACATTTTAATGTTTATCACTTTAATAAATGTTATAATTTCTTGCATAGATCTCTGAATCATTTATAATTGTGTGCCTAAAAAATCCCAAACCCAGGGGAATTTTCCTTTGTAGTTGTAGTAGAATAAACTGTGCGTACTAAATCATAAAGAAAAGGTGACCACACTCCGGTAGTTGAAATAAAAAATTGAAGTATATTTATTCTTCATCACAGGCATAAATACAAGGCTGGTAAGACATGGGACAGGTAATAGGTTGACGTGTTTCACAACAAAACAAGTCGCTTACTCATAACCATGTATGTGAAACGCGTCAACCACCTGTCCCATGTCTTACCAGTCTTGTATTTATGCCTGTGATGAAGAATAAATATACTCCAATTTTTAATTTCAACTACCGGAGTGCGGTCACCTTTTCTTTATGATTTAGTACTTGTCTGGATGGCGGATCCGACCTGCACCTGAATCATACCTCACCTTGAGCGATCCACCTGTGTTGGATTCCTGCAGAATAAACTGTGGGCTCAAGGACCCCCATAATAAACAATGGAGAGATTTGTCACTAGGTGAAAACTGGAGCCAACTGAATGTAATGTTTGGGATGCTGATATAGGATTGTGAAGGTATCTCTAGAAGTATGGACTTCACATGTGAAGAAGTCTTCCAGTCACCCCGTCATGTTGAAATATTGGCACTTGCAGGCAGTGTCAAGAGTTTTACCCTAAGTTTCATCCCCACACATTACTATTGGTCCATCACTACTACAGACATCCTCACTAGCTGCTAAGGATGTTCAGGAGGTAAGGAGGGGCAGACAATCTTTAACACTATCAGGCAGCACTGAAGCTTTGCCTGTTAGTATGTACAGGTTCTTCTAGCCGCTGGTACTTCCTTCATACAGCAATTTGCTCCCCTTCACCCCAGTGACAGAGTATCTAATATTATTTTAGTACTAGTTGGCCTTTATAAGATTTACATCTACATGTGAAGTAAAATAAACAAGCTATTTTAAAAGTCAAACCATCATTTTGTTAAAACCTGGAGTAAACTCCCCTTGGCCTTTGATTAGAATCACACAGCCAAGCAAATTCTGTTACCCATATTACATAATGGTAAATGCAGCCTCTATGTATTTGCAAATACAGCAAATGCTGAAGCTTTTCTCATCTGTTATTTATGCAATATTAACATATTATTTACGATTACAATTTCAAGGAGTCATGCAGTGACTATGGCGCTATTGTTTGTCACTCTGAGTATGGTATACATCATGCACAATGTGCTACAGGAGACTCACATAACGGTAATGGATATTGCTCTATTTTTCACTGATAGTCTTCGGTTTTCTACTTAAACAGTACAAACTACCTTTGGGACTCTTTAAAATAAAGAACAGTCCCCGAATTATTTAGTGTCAAAGACAATCAATTCCAGGTTTCCGCTGTTTGTAGTCATATTAATGTAATTACGAATGTCATTTTCCGAGTGGGAAATTTTTCATCGAAAGCTTTGGCAAACCTATTTCATTATATAATCTGCGTCACTCTCATAGAATTGCCTGCGTAGGAGACATGCATGTCTTAATTCATTAGTATGAAGATGACCTTATAGTATAGAACTGGAACAGCTACAGGGGCCTTGGAAGCCTGCCACCATTTGGTATATATAAATCCTATGTTCAGTGCATATTCTGAGCAATTTAATTAAAACAGAAATAAAATGAATTTACAGCAGCAAAAAATTAAGTGCTATGAAACTGTGAGAGGTGCTTTAGGAAAGGTTGAGATTATAGGTCTATAAAACAGGTTTTTTTTTTTTTTAGAGAGCATTTTCAAGGCAGCGTGAGCGTAAAAGGCTTTTCCAGTTAGAGTTTCATTAATGCCGATAATACCATAATGAGCGCCTGATGCTGTAAAACCAACATTGAACTTTGGAAAATGCCGGTTGATTAAATTCCAAACAGGACAACAATAAACAGTTAGTTTCCCTTGGATAGAAAACATTGTTTTGATATTTTTAAAAGGGACCTTGCATTCCAGTCTCAAAAAAAATGGACTCGCTTTACAGATGTGTTTGACAGGCTGTGAGGAGTCAATGTGTTGAATCTTTGCCACTTGTTGTAACCTATTGCATGCAGTTGTGGGATGGGTGCACCATGGCCTCCCTCACTTTAATGGGTCTCATTTGGCAGGCGGTACTGCCTGTCAAATGCGAGAGGGGCCACTGCATCTGTATATCCCTAGGTGCTGCCTTTGCAGCTTATGGAGAGAAGTTGGGGTCTGTAAAAATGCATCTCAACCTAAATTCTCTAACCGGTATTACCCAACATTATATCACAGTACCACTGCTACTACAATGGCTAAAAGGGTCAGTATTCTGCTTCATAAGTCAGTTCAGTGGCTATTCCATGATATCTGATGCAATCAAAATGGTAGAGCTCTTTTCCTTAAGGGGGTGGTCTGCCACCAAATGTGTACATTAGCGAATCTCTATCTGCCAACACAGCTCAGGTACCTTTTCTGAAATCGATTTTGGAGAAACTGCATAAGTTCTCCGAGGGGTTCTCATTTTTGGAGAGATTTCAACTTTACTTTAGACCCGACAGAGCATCTCACATTTCGTTCTCTGCACTTAAAAGTATTAAAAAAAATGCTTACAACTCCACCAGCTGCTGGATGTTTGGCGCATCCTTCACCCAACACAAAGAGACTATACCTTCCACTCTCACCCCCACACTTATACACAGATAGATTTCTTTTTGATCCCACAGTTAATCTACCATGGTTACAAAGTGTCACCATGGGCTCATCGGCACAATATCAAATCAATCTCCAATAGGGCTCGATATAGACATCTTCCAATCTCCTGACAGGGCCTGGCATTGGCAACTTAATGACACACTGCTTTAGGATCCGATGATCCAGGAGAAGGTGTTACAGGAACTCCAGCTCTTTTTTCAGACTAATGATACCACAGACTCTAGTTCCATGATCCAATGGGAATCTCATAAAGCTTACATTCGTGGTGTTCTGATCAAGATTGTCTCCCACCTGAAGAAAGAACGAATTGCTGGTAAGGAGCAGCTTCTTTTCATAAATTAGAAGCGGTTTATAAGCAGTCTTTGGCAACATCTGCTCTAGCAGAACTGACATTTCCCTGGGAATGCTTGAAATCCATCGACCTGTTCAAAGCGAAAGCGATAGCAGTCTGCTGTCGGCAAACATATTACGAGCACTGTAACAAATGCAGGAAATTCCTGGCACGCACGCTTCAAGAGCATTATGCTCACTCTTACATCTCAGAAATTCTAGATGATGAACAGACCAAATATTCTCATTCACATTGCCATCAAGGTTATAGAGGTATATTTTGGAAGTATTATGGATCTCTCTATAACCTCAATGCAAGTCTTCTCCCTGATCTTACAAAGACATCCTTGGACACTATTAACATATACCTTATGGAGGCAAAACTCCCTCACCTGCTATCGGAAGCGGTACCTGATCTCAGTATTCCAATCACTGAGGAAGAATTCCTCACTGCAATGGCCAGACTAAAACATACTATAAGACTTTCTGACATCCCCTGATGCCTTATATTTAGGGATGATCGAACTTTTGAAAATTTTGGTTCGACCAGAACACCCGAACTTCCCGAAAGTTCGGGTCCGGATTCCAGAACCAAATTGAAATCAATGGGACCCGAACTTCAGTAATCAAAAAACACAATTTTGAAGCCCTAAAACCCAATAAATGCCCCTAAAAAGTGCCTAGGGTTCTGGGTCATGCCGCAGGGACTATTAATCACACAAAAAAAAGTTCTTAAAAATTTTCATTTTTGATAGAGAGCCAATTATTGAAAAAATTATTGAAAAAAAAAAAGAGATTTCTTTGGATTTAGTGTCTGGGGGGTCTAAAAAGTGTACATGTGAAGTTTCAGCTCTGTAGCATGTCCAGAACCAGAAAAAAAAGATTGTTTGTCTTAGAATTGCAGTAGAGCAGGCATATGGCTCCGCTATTTTCACACCTGGCTGTTTTTGTTGCAGGCGTTTATTGGGCTTTTTCGTGGACGTCTTTGGAGGCAGGCATAACATCTGAACTTCTGTGAAGGGGTATATATACACACACACATATACATGTATATATACACATACACACATATAGGTGTGAAAGTAGCGGAACCCTATGCCTGCGCTAATGAAATTATTTGCAGGCATGTGGCTCCGCTCCTATCACACCTATATGTGTGTATGTGTATATATACATATATGTGTGTGTGTATATATACCCTTATACAGAAGTTCAGATGTTATGCCTGCCTCCAAAGACGCCCAAAAAATGCCCAAAAAAACGCCTGCAACAAAAATGCCCAGGTGTGTTGTTGCAGGCGTTTTTTTGTGTGTATGTGTGTATGTGTATATATATACATATATGTGTGTGTGTGTATATACCCCTACACAGAAGTTCAGATGTCATGCCTGCCTCCAAAGACGTCCACAAAAAAGCCCAATAAACGCCTGCAACAAAAACGGCCAGGTGTGAAAGTAGAGGAGCCACTACCCTGCTCTACTGCAATTCTAATACAAATGATCTTTTTTCTATGACGGTCACCCTGACATGGATGAGTTTGGTCACCCTGCCATAGCAGTCAGAGTCAGTTCACCCTACACTACACTATGGTCACCCTGACATTTAACACTTTCCCTACAGAAACTAGATTTTTGAATCTAGCTATAGTGGAATATAGTACCCTAACTACACTAGATATCCCTTTCCTCACACTAATAATTGCTAAATGACACTTTTGCAGCAGGAGTAACAGAACTGCTTCCACTCTCTTCCACAGCCCCTGTATTACAGTGCTAGCGATTTGGCGGGGCTATCTTATATACTGGGGGGCGTATTCACTACTGATTGGCCTCTGGACCCCCTAGTCACTCCAATCACATTCCTAGCATCCTCCTGCCCCTTCAATTGGCTTTTACTAATGTTTCTGGTCCAATCACTGGCTTTTAAAGCCCAGTTTCTGTCCCATTGCATTTTGGTCGGTTCTGGTTGCCAAATTCCGAACTTTTTCCGCAAAAAGTTTGGAATTCGGCCGAATTTCGAACAGTCAATGTTCGAGTCGAACCGATGGTCGACCCAAACCGTTCGATCATATCTACTTATATTCTGAGGGCATACAATGCACTCAGAGATGTGTTTCCCTATGGACTCCCTTTGAGCCCATGTGAGCGTAATAGCCAAAGAAGGTAAATATCCGTTGCTATGCTTCAGTTACAGGCCCATCTCATTGCTTAACATTGACCTAAAATTGTTTACCAAAGTATTAGCTAACAGTCTGATATAATTTATCTCCGACCTTTTTCATCTAGATCAGGTGGACTTTCTCCCCACAAGAGAAGCGCAAGACAATATCTCGAAGGCCCTAGCTCTAATTCAGCTTGCCTGGTCCAGTTCATCTCCTCTGATGCTACTATCCGCAGATATTGAGAAGGCCTTTGACCGAGTCAGCTGGTTCTTCATGGAGCAGATACTAAGTCATATAGGCTTGGGAGACAGGATGTTATCCTGGCTTATGCCCATTTATTTCCATCCCACGGCACAAATTTGGATCAACTGGGAACTCTCACTCCCCTTTCCCATTTAAATAGGACATGTCAAGGTTGCCCCCTATCACTGATTTACATATGCGGGCAATCTTTTATTTTAAATAACAAACCCTCTTGTGTCAATTCTAAACCTCCTAGAGGAGATTACCGCTACAGCTCCCTCTCCAACCTTAAAATAAACTATGCAAATTCGAAAGCCCTTAATATCTCCCTTTCGTTCTCAACGCTCCAGCACTTACAACAGAGCTTTCCTTTAGAGTGGTCTTGGTAAAACAATCCATTCAGTTTAAAATAGAAATGAAAGGCAAACTGTTTGTGGATAGATATTAACCACTTACAGACAGCTCACCGTGTATTTACGTCGGTCCTTTGACGTTAAATACCGGGGTTATGGCAGCAGATAGCTGCCATAACCCAGGTATTTGTATAAACGGCTGGCGGTCCGCTTCAATGTAAGAGTGGTCGGATTTGCAGCAGGATCATTTTTATGTGCGGCCAGAGAGGTGCCCCCCCTCCCGCCGCTTCCCAGTCATTTTCCCCGCTTACTGGAGCAGTTGGTAGTGGGGAAAACGATCCGGTCCGCTCTCTTCTCAGGCAGGAAGTCGAGTGATGGCAAGATGGCCCCCACTCAACTCTATGGCCTTGGAGGACCTAGCAACGGCCTTAAAGAACTCATTTTTTTCATCATGAAAAAAATATATATTTTTTTTCTTTTTTAGTGTAGATGTGAGATTTGAGGTCTTTTTGACCCCAGATCTAACAATAAAGAGGACCTGTCATGCTTACTTCTATTACAAGGGATGTTTACATTCATAGTAATAGGAATAAAAGGGATCAAAATGTTGTTTTTTTAAAAGGACAGTGTAAAAAAAAAAAGGATAAAATTAATAGGAAAAAAAAGTTAAAGCGCCTCGTTAGCTCGCTCGCAGAAGCAGAAGCGAACGATTAAGCAAGTCGCGCCCACATATGTAAAAGGTGTTCAAACCACATATGTGATATATCGCTGCGATCAGAAGAGCGAAAGCAATAATTTGAGCCCTAGAACTCCTCTGTAACACTAAACTGGTAACCTGTAGACATTTTTAAAATGTTGCCTATGGGGATTGGATTCTTAAGTACCAATGTTTGTCGCCATTCTACAAGCGTGCGCAATTTTGAATCTCTTTACTCTGCGTAACATTATCTTTCACATTATAGGAAAACATTTTTTCTTTTTTTAATAAATTAAAAAAAGTGTATTTTTTCCCAAAAAATTGCAAGACCGCTGCGCAAATGCGGTATTTTAAAAAAATATTGCAATGATCTCCATTTTATTCTCTAGGGTCTCTTCTAAAAAAAAAATATAAAATGTTTGGGGGTTCTATGTAATTTTCTAGCAAAAAAAAAACTGATTTTAGACATTTGTGAACAACAAGTGGCAGAAATAGACAATGTCCTTAAGTGGTTAAAAAACATTATCAATACCTTTTTTCCCTTTTTTTTTATAACTGATCACATTCCCTCTGTTCTCAGTTGCATAAGAGCTGGGGATAGGGGCAGCAAAAGCACACTGCGCTTCCCAGTGAAAGGCTGTGCAGGGGATGCATGTCAAGTCTGATCACTGGAGGAGAGCAGGCTGAGTTCCCAGCATAGCTAGAGAACTGACCATGCTGTGTTCTCCTGCTTAGCGTGGTCAGTTTTTAATAGTAAAGCAGAGGGACTTGCAGGAACACCAGGGATTTCACACAAAGGAAGCAATACAAAGAGACCAGGATACATTTTCATACAAGTACATGATACACATCAGGAATATGAATTTTTGGGGTGACAAACACTTTAAATACCTTGGAATTCACCTCTCTGCTGATTTATCGATGGTCTTCCAAATAAACTTTCCTCCTCTTCTTCAGCTGAATAAGCGAGATTTAAAAACATGGCATACAGGGACCTTCTCCTGGTTTGGTCACTGTAATATTCTGAATATTAATGTTATGCCATGCATTTTGTATTTCCTCCAAGCCCTTCCTTTCTATGTCCCAACCTATTTTAGTTTTTGGGCCCATGAACCGCCACGTCGCCCTTACAGGATTTTGAGACTGGCTAAACCATATGAAGTCATTGTTCTCCCCGATTTTGTTGGATACTATGCCACATGTCATTTAACCAGAGTGATAGACTGCTTTTGAAATGGTCAATTTAAGCAGTGGGTCATGATAGAACAGGCTGCATCAATAGATGCGCTTTTGGCACTCCCCTGGTGTGCAAATGATGTCACCATAGACCTTAGGGCCTACCCAACCATTGGGTAACTTATAAGCTTGGATGGGATTTCTGAAGGTGTTTCCCCACTGTTTCCTATCCTCGGAAACCCTTCTTTCCAACCTGGTCTGATAGACCCCCGATTTAATAAGCTTGCGGTTGCCAAAGTATTTCGGGCTCATCAGCTGACCATGGGGAACTCTTGGCCCATGACTGGTACGATTGCTGTTCATCCTCAAGTTCATTTTTTGGACTTGTGATAAAAAGCCCAACTTTATCACTTTCTAACCACATTCCCCCTTGTATTGGCATTTAAATGGGACCTTACCCCTTTGAAAGAGAGTGTGTGGCTACCACTCCACTAAGACACTTTATCTCGCTCATGTACGACATCATCAACGCTTCCCCCCATGACTTTAACCCCCCTTTCATTGCCAAGTGGGAACTTGACCTACAGTTTACTTTTACTCCTGACTAACTCAACAGAATACTTTTCTTTTTTCATAAAGTCTCCATCTCTATCAAATATCAAGAACTGAATTACAAGATTCTGAAGAGATGGTATTTGACCCCTGCTAAACGTAACCGCCTATACCCACTTTCCTTGCTGGAGTTGTGGGGGCACCCTTGGAGATAACTGTTTTCTGGGCATGTGAGTGACTTCAGTATTTCTGGGCTAAAGTAAGACGAATCTCTCAAAAATTGACAGAACACCAAATCCCCCTAGACCCAGCCTGGTTCCTTCTACACCATCATTCCATGTCTCGAAAGACTTATAAGCAACCTGTCTTACCCCATCTATTTAACACAGCCAAAAGCTGCATACCTGATCTCTGAAAACAGACTCAACCCCCCTCCATTACTATATGGCTGACTAAGGTAGAGGAAATAAACAGAATGGAGGATCTTTTCTCTTCTGATCGAGGTACTCATGACAGTTTTTCGAAGAAGTGGATTTGCTGGCTGGAGTATAGATCTATTTTAGACCAATCTGAGACCAGTAACCCTACAGAGGAGGAGATGGGATGCTAAGTGGAGGAGGTTTACCAAATTTCCTACACATCTCCCCCCCCCCTTTTTTTCTCTTTCTCCTTTTCCTTCCCATCTCCCTATAACACCTCTCCTCCCTTTTTTAAAAAAATGTGGCTGTCCAGAAATAAATCGGAATGGTACTCGCTATGCATATTATTCTGTTTTTCCTACCTAATTAACCATTTAGGTAAAGGGCTAAGGAAAGTTACAGGTCACTAATTGAATGCTCATACCTTGACTATGCTATACTACTTGTAGATTTTTATCTATATGTGGAATTATACTGCAGGTTACTCACACTGTGTTTAAGTAAAGCCCCGTACACACGCGTCAAAAATTGGCAGGGAATTTTCGGCCAATGTCCGATCTGCCGATTTTCGGCTTGCTAGTATGATGCTTCCGACAACCAACTCCGACTTTTCGGCCAAAAAAAATCTGGTGTGCAGACTATAAAATTTTTGTTGGCCGTCAACACAACGGCCGATTTTCGTGCAGTCAGTACAGATTTCGACAGGGAAAAATCTGATGAGCAAGTCTGGGCATGCTCAGTGAAGAAAAAACACAAAGAAAACAAACCAACACATGACATCACTTCTGAAGTAGAATTTTGTTGGCTGAGAAAATTCATGTGCAGTCTAGGCACATTCCAACCAACAAAACACAACTTGGACAAAGGTTTCCCCCTATCACTGATTTACATATGCGGGCAATCTTTTATTTTAAATAACAAACCCTCTTGTGTCAATTCTAAACCTCCTAGAGGAGATTACCGCTACAGCTCCCTACAGTTCCATTAAGAGCCGTTCACACTCACATGTCAAACGAATTGTATGCGGAGAAAACCACATCCGAATCACACATATGTGAACCCAGCCTGAGGCTTTAGCTTTTTTTCCTGTTCTGGAAACTGACCTAATGGGGTTTATTTAATAAAAGTGCAAATCATGTTAACCACTTCAATACAGGGCACTTTTACCCCCTTCCTGCCCAGGCCAATTTTCAGCTTTCAGCGCTCTCACATTTTGAATGACAATTGCGTGGTCATGCTACACTGTACCCATATGAAATTTGTATATTTTTTTTCACACAAAGAGAGCTTTATTTTGGTGGTATTTAATCACCACTGGGTTTTTTTATTTCTTACAAAAAGAAAAAAGACAGAAAATTTTGAAAAAAAAAAAGTTTTTCTTATTTTCTTTTTGAAAATAAATAATTTTTTTCCTTCACTGATGTGCGCTGATGAGGCAGCACTGATGGAGACTGATTGGCTGCACTGATGGGCACTGATGAGGTGGCACTTATGGGCACTGATGAGGTGGCACTGATGAGGAGTTACTAATATGCTGCACTGATGGGCACTGATAGGTGGCACTAATAGGCAGCACTGATGAGCACTGATAGGCGGAACTGATGGGCACTGAGAGGTGGCACTGATGGACACTGAGAGGCAGCACTGATGGGCAGCACTGATGGGCACTGATGGGCGGCACTGATGGGCACTGACGGGTGGGCACTGATGAGCACTGACGGGCGGCACTGATGGACACTGATGGGCAGCACCATCAATGCCCACAATCAGTGCCCATAGTGCTGCCAGTCAGTGCCCATCAGTGCCTAGATGAGCAGGCGCTGATGGGCACTAACTGTCAGCACTATGGGCACTGATTGTGGGCACTGATTGTGGGCTCTGATTGTGGGCACTGATTGGCACTTTATTTCAATTTTCTGTAATCAGGGCACAGATGATCAGTGCCCTGATTACCTGTCTTTGTCTCCCCTGTGAGGAGGAGTCGCTGATAGGCTCTCCTCGCCTCACACTCTGACAGTGTGAGGCAAGGAGAGCTGAATAACGGCACTTCCTGATTTACATGTGACCGGCTGTGATTGGACACAGCCGATCACATGGGTAAAGAGTCATGTCATTGACTCTTTACCAAGATTGGGGTCGTGTCGTGTCCTAGCAACACGGCGCGGCCACGATCGCTGCTCCATGCGCCCCCGTGGGCGCGCGAGAGAGGCGTGAGAAGCTGTTCTGGTGCGCCGTCATATGATGGCGTCCCAGAACAATGGATGCCCCACTCCGCCGTCATTTGACGGCAGGCGGGTAGGAAGCGATTAATGTGTCAAGGAAATTTTCCCTTTGAAAGGCAATATGGTGAAAATGCACCTTTTAAAATAAACAAATAGGTCTTAAACATGATTAGATGACTGAAGTCAGCACAGTTTCATCACATTCACTAAGCTAAGTGAAAATTCCCTTCCAAAATGAAAATTCCCTTTCAAGGTGAACATGTTCTTCCACTTCATTGAATCACATGGCCAGCAGACCGGGATCTCTGCTGCAACTGAGCTATCCTAAAAAGAACTCCTCTAAAAAGAAAAATGAGTCGGCACTATCAGTTTTCCCTTAGTCCCCCTGCAAAGTCTCACAAATACCTGTTAATTCTACCAGTGTAGTCCATCTCATAAGCTTCTTGTGAGGGGGTGACAATGCTATTGCACTGCTCCTGACATTCAAAGCACCCTTATGTAGATTGGGTCAGCTTGCTCTACAGTGGAATGAGAAGACATTGCAGTGGGCATGACTGTCAGCGATTTCACAGTTGATTCACGGGCATGTAACGGGCCACACCTAGTCCTGCCCACTACTTTGTTGCTGATGCCGAATACTTTCTAAATTGACAGTACTGCCCCTGCTGATGAAACCCTCCCACTGTGAGCTTCAGTGTCTGGGAGCAGAAGCATGTGAGGAATAAATAAAGGAGGATTTGGCTCACCAAAAAGGAGGTAAAGGGCATGTTTTTCTTGTGCATCATGGAAACTGGATATGGAACCTGATTAGACTTTCACACAGGAGCCTTTAGATGTACTTTAAAGTGAACACAGAAATATGGAGGCAGCTATCAGAAAATGTTAGTTTGCTGGCTCTCCTGTTAATTAGGTGGCTTCAACTCTTTCTGAGTCATTGACCTAGAGCAAGTTTGAAGACCATAGCAACTTGCATAATCAGGAAAAGGTCAACAATAGCAGCCTCCATATCTTGGCCGAATGTGCATTAGCATTATGTGAATGCTTAATTTAAACCGAGTGGACAGTGACATATAATGTCCACTATAACAAAACCCCATAATAATTCATATTACATACGCAGTTTATATCAAAACAACGGCTTTATAATTATTTAAATAAAACAAAAATTACACTGAAATCATACCAAATAGCTGAAATTAACACTGATCAGTAGATAACATGGTCTCATTAATGGTGATAAAAAACTGCTCATATCTCAGTTTTTTTGTATAACATTCAGAACAAGCCTGTCCAAGAGGTTTCATTCTTGTAACACATTAGTCAAATTATACAGCAACAATATTTAAAATTTTTGGTGTATATAAACTGCAGGATGTGTGTCCTGTTAAGTCTCTTATGCAACCTCTAATGCTACCTCACCTAGAACAATAGAAACGGTAGATGATGTTCCTGTTCCTACTCTTGCATTTTAATGTGAAACTTCCTGATATCAGACTCTTGTTACATCTGTATAGAATTCTACAACACTTTCGGTGATGTTCAGTACAGAGACAATGTCAACCTATTTTTGTATTTCACAAAGTTTTACATTTGACAGCTGGTATTGCCTTCTCACAGCCGTTAAAAGGAAAAGAAAGGATCTTTTTTTTTTTTCTAAGTGATTCAGTAACAGAAATATCAGAATGTGAAAAAAGTCCAGGTGGGTCTTCTTTTTCAAACTGAGACACAACACATTCAGAGGCAAAATGTCAACGGTGAAGCTTGCCAAACCAGTGAGTTCTAATAGATTTGCTCATTACAAGTTAGAATAACATTAAATAGCATATCCACTTTCAGTTCTTTCATTTGCTTTGATCCTTTTGATGACTTCATACATAACCACTGTGTAAAGAGGAAGGCCCTCCTAAAAATGGCTAGATTTTAAGGCTTTTAAACCAAACCAATACGGCTAATATTTAAAAATCTCCAAACATCATAATCACATGACATTCAGTGGGTTCAATTGTCATCGGTGCACAAAGGAACACGTGATTGGTTATGGTAACTGAAACAAATAGGTATTTTAATGAGAGTAGACTGTGTACAAATATTGCTCCCCCTCCCTTTCCTAGTGTTTATAAGACTGATTAGATAAAAAGGGTTGACTAAATTGTGGTAATATATAAAAAAGCAAAGCAACAAATGAAAAAATGCCTCTTGGAAGCTCATAAAGTCTACTATAAAAAGTCTCCAACATTAAATCTGCACGATTTTCAAATATTAAACAACTGGATGAGCAGATGGCTCAGGTAGAGTGCCACCCATGTAGGTACTCCTCATTTTTTTAAATGCTGTTTTCTTTTCCAAAACTGGAAAGCAAAAAGGCAATATATTATGAGTCTTTGTCACTGTCTGCGCCGCTATACATATCTGCTAGTTTTTTAAAACGTGGCCCCCAGTCACTCAGATAGTCATAGTCCTGATCACCATCTGTAGTGATCGATTCCAGTGAACTTAGAGACTCTGCCACTGAACCATTGCCTTCATATGCGTATGTTGCTAAGGAGTCATAAGGGGGCGCTGTTGGATCCAGGTCATTCTCCTTTAACCTTTGGTTGATGAAATCTCTGACGTCGGTGTTGTCTCTTGCCGATGGAGTTCGACATGGAAAAAAGAGTGTTTCTGGAACAATATCCCTGCGCAATTTGCTGTCTTCTATGGCTTCAGGATTCCTCAACGTACCAATATCAAAGGCTTGGGTGTCCTCCTCTCCACCACCTTCATCATTGTAACTCACAATGTTATCTCTTATGTCTTCTTTAGAAACAATCAAAGGTTCTTTCTTTCTCTGTCGCCTTAAAGCAGCAAATAGGACCACCGTTACTGCAAAAAAAACAAGAGTATATTATTCTGTCTCGTATGGTATACTGAATATAAAAAAGAAATAACAAAAGGTTTGCAGATGCATAAACAATTCTCAGGGGCATATAATGAATTTGTAATTAATGGATTTTACTAAATGCTTTTTAGCACTGTGTTTTCTACAACAAAAGACAAGCAGACAAACAAAACATAGAGATGTCTACAGTTATCTATGGTTGTTAGAGATACAGTTGTTTTTTGCAAAGGCAAATAGGCTGTTCACTTTGCAAGAGAATTTTCCCTTAGCTTAGTAACTGTGGTGGAGATTTACTTTACAAAGACTACCCACCCAATCACGTGAAAGGAAAATAAAGAAAAAAAAAAAGAAACCATATCTTTTTCTTGAACATGATTGGATGATGGAAGTTTTTTTTTTTATCTGCTTAATTAAACTAAGGAAAATTCCCTTGTAAAGTAAAAATGATCTTGCAAAGTGAACAGCCTATTTGCCTTTAGTAAATCGTAACCCAACTGTATTTCCATATATATCCTTATGACTACAAGGCATATTTCTCATTGGACACAATGAATGCAAAAATAGAACAGGTAAAATATTGGTGAGTGTGTTAATACCCAGCTAAAAAAAAAAAGTAATGGCATGGGAGATATAACTTAGAGGAGATTCAGCAAAAGATTGCTTAAGGCCCCTTTCACACTTGTGCGACTTGTCCCGCAACTTGGGACTGCAAAGTCGCATGACAAGTCGTACTCCATGATTTCCAATGAGTACCGTTCATATCTGTGCAACTTCAAAGTAGTCCCTGCACTACTTTGGTCCAACTTTGATGCGTTTTGAGGTCCAAAGCCCTCGAGATTACACAGGCATTGCTTCAAGTCTAGTCAAAATAGCGTAAACAAATTGCGACAAAATCGTGTGACTTTTAGGTCACATAAGTGTGAAAGGGGTCTAAACCTCATTTTAACTAAGTGTGGCCATAGTCAGACAGACATTTTACAAGAGTACAGGTTAGGGAAACACTTATACATCCTAGTAAATGGTGGTACCTGCTATTATATACCTTGCAACCCCACCAATAATCAGAAATATAAATCAATGCAACTAAAAGTATTTTTGTAAACCTTAACAATGAATTTCTCTTACTTACTACCTTTTGGTCTGCTTATTATACTATTTTATTGGAAGCATTTTAAGTGTGAAAATATACCCGTCGATACACACAGTAGCCCCTTCCCAGTGTAAGAAGGACCCCAGCTTATTTTCACGTGGCCAACTAGTGCAACTGGCTCTGCATTTACATACAGGGTTGCAGAGCATCACCCTAAGTTTTGTCCAAACCCACAGACTGTTCACGTGCATGAATGTTGGTCCTAGACCTCTCCTCCACATCCTCCTGGTCACTGAACCATGAGCCCTTTCACACCTGGAGTACTTGCACACAGGCCTAGATTTTAAACATTGTCCAGACAGAAGCTCCAGAAGTTCAACCAACCTCCCAGGACCCATGAGGCATGAGGGCCTGGGTCACCTGACGCATAGTGCATGATGGCGTGCTTGCTTAGATCAGGAGGGGACTCCTTTTGCTCCATCACCACCAAAGCCGACTAGGTTCGCATTAGTAAAGCCCACCACTCTTCACCCACAGGTACTTAACACATTACTTCTATTAGAATGCCACATACAGGCTTCTTGTTGCAAATGTAATTTCTTTACAGTCAAGCCAAAAAACAGTCCGCAATGATAGTAATAACTTTTCCAATAGTGTAAGAACAAGGTGGTACTCACAAGCAGAATATATCAGTCTTTAACTTCGGTTCCTCAACACTAAGGGGAAAATTATCCACAAAAAAACCCAAAAACCCTCAGTTGGCCGTTACTTTTTGGGACTGGGACCTTTTCTCATGGGACTGCAGCAGCTTAGGGGTTTCAAGGCTCCCCTAGAAATATGTCACACAGAGGTGGTGGGGTACCCTGTAACTGACATATTTGGGGAGGCTTGAAACCCATGGTCTCATGTTTAAGAAAGTTCTAGAGGCCAAGGGGAGCCATATAAAAAAGGGGTTCTGACAGGGCTTAACTGTCAGTCGCCTCAGGAGGTCATCAGTGGCAGAGCTCCCCTACCTCCCTCCTTGTTTTGTTGGGGCCCTATTTATGTGGTTGGGTTACCTTGTATGAAATGTAAGGAGGACAAGTGTTGGTTTAATACAACTCGAGCTACAAAAGTTGAGTTGTTTATTTGAATAATTGTATTTATGCTTGGAGAAAAATTATTGATGAATTTTGTTAAAAATATTTTTTTGAGTTTTGATAATGTTATTTAATGTTTAATA
Organism: Pelophylax lessonae; assembly: GCF_965119305.1. Lineage (NCBI taxonomy): Eukaryota > Metazoa > Chordata > Amphibia > Anura > Ranidae > Pelophylax > Pelophylax lessonae. The sequence goes on along the minus strand of NC_138772.1, from coordinate 308,902,746 downwards.
TATTTAAACCAATAAATAAATTATTATTATGAATATATATTGTCTGAGTGTATTTTTACCTGTCTGGAAATTAGCTGCTTGCAGTCCCATGATTATTGCTGACCACTCTTATTAACCAGCTGATGAAATATCAAAAGAATGGAACAACATATGTAAAAAACATTTAGCCCCAAAAGAGAAGCAAAATAATTTTAACGCATGCATACCTTCTCTAAATTATGTTACAAATTTATTTGTATCCCACATGATATGCCTTGAACTAAATCAAGGTACTTTTTTAAATTGCTTCAGTACTAGCATTGCTCCTACATCTTTTTATTATGTTGTGTGTGCTCCAATATATTGCCTAGTGATCTTGGGATACTGTTCCATTGTAGCTGTATTTCATACTTAAGGCCTAATTACTGCAATTCGTGTATGCGTATTTTGACTTACAGAATGCAATCGCCTATGATGAAGTGGTAAATTACTTGCTTTATTTGTTGTGTTCTACATTTTAGCACGTTGCCATTACTCTACTAACAACTGGTATAAAAACATACTGTTCTTCTATTTCTCTTTCAATTAATATTATTATTGTGAACTCTTTTCTTCAATATTGAGTGTTGAAAAATGGCGATTTAAAGAGCTGCCAGCCAAGAACTTACCAACAGAGTTGGGTTTTCAGCTGCTTTTTATCTAGACAGAAAGCAGAATGACTAATGGCATGAAAGCTGCAACATAATTGTCCTATCGTACTTAAATAGGTGCATTGATTCAAAGGAACTGCACAGGAGACTTAAAATAGACTATGGTATAATTACACTGCTGTACTGAAACAACCCCTTACTGTAAATTATGCAGAAATTTACTGAAGGCTGGGAATACAGCACTGGTGATTTCTGTGTGGTTCATTTCTAGGAGGAAATACCGTAGATTTTAACTGCAATAATGCAGCAATGAGTCTTTTGGAAGGATTCCCAGCTAGGTCATTTTTGGATGTATTCCTTAAAATTCATCATAGTGTTATATGGGTAAATAATATAACATTTGAAGCTATTGAAATTGTATTAATGATATACTTTGTCATGATGCCATTTGAGTTAAAGGACCACTATTGCAAATACACTGTCCTTTGATACTGAGTTAAGGGTGAACTCCAGGCAGATGTAAAAGAAAGCATACAACAATGCAGCTTTGTATTCATAAATAAATCATTAAAATATCTTTTATACAGCAAATAGCCTCTTCTAATTCTCTGTCCAGCAGTACTTAGACTAGGAGAAGAAGAGGCAGAACTGGTGGCCAGTCAAGTGAACTGAATGCAAGAATGCTCACTAGGAACAACCTAGAAGAGAACAGAGTGTGCTCAGAGAAGACCTAATCAGTCAGATGCGCTTAATTTAGTGTCTAAAAGAACAGGATGCAGGCAGGGGGGTGGCAGCAGTGTAAAACTTTATTTTATTTAGTTGGTTGCCTAAAGTTCAGCGTTAAAACATTGGGATTTCATACTCATTTCATTCTCTTCACATTTACACTCTGTAAAGCTACCCAGAAAAAATAACAGCAATGTACGTTTGGTCAAACTACACACAGATAAGGGTGTTCATGATGGCCACCTTTTATTACCATGGTTTAAACTTTCATTGGAAAAAATATAATTACTTCCCACATTCGTCACAGTCACTTTTGTTGGATAACCTTGACAGCACATACAAAAGAATTCATATATTGAATATTATCATTTTATGTGTTAACTGCATGCATTGATCAGAATACAAATGGAGGAATTCTTTAAAACACTACTGACAGTTTTCTGGTGCTATGGCCCTTTAAAATGACCTATGTAACAAAAGAAATTCCCCTGGGGGTTGGGACTATATAGGCGACCAAACATCCAAATCAGTATGAACTATAAAGATTTAGGTAAAAAAATAATTTTATTATACAAACATTAAAAACCGTATACAAGAAATTTACATACAATGTACAAATGAATACTAAAAGCTAAGCAAATCATGGCTATCAACAAAAGGTCATAAAGACAAGTGACTGAACAAGCGCATACGTTCCAGAGAGATGTTTCAAGTATACCCTTCTTCAGGGCTCTCTTGGATATGGCTTTGTCAATGCCACCAGAGTCACTTGTATAGACTAGAGAGTGGTGTATTAAAAACAATATCACCCACCAGGGAGATTAGAGATACCAAGATAGGAAACAAGGAGTATATTCTCGATACTGGATATAGCACAGCGTATTTTTGTATGGTGCTGCTGAGGCTTATCCCTCAAGGGTCCCTGGGAAGGCCATGACGGTGTCCATTGAAAATAGGGGGCGGGTGGACTAAGGAAGGATAAACAGAGAGACCTCCCAGGATTTTCCTTCCTTGCTTCAATAGAGTAAAGTTTCAAAGAGAAAATATTCAGTTGCAAAATGTGTTTCCAGTCCTTGGCATCAGTCACTCTTATGGCCCTTTAAAATGACCTATGCCAGATGCAGAAATCCCTACTGCCCATTTCAATAATTTTCCCGACACGTGCGGCAGGCCAGGGAAGTTCCTAATAGTGCCACTTTTGCAAAGTAAGCGTTTGATGAATCAAATTAAAAAATAATTATCTCCAGTTCCTAGATAATGAAGCTGGAAGTGATTAAGGCCAGCCATAGACAGAGAAAAACCTGTGGTTGCAGGAAAGAGATTTTGTAGATTCCTCCATTAACACAGACAGTGTTGATAGGGTAGCCCCTCCTGCAGATTCATTGGGGTTGATTTACTAAGATTGGAGAGTGCAAAACCTTGTGCAGCTGTGCATGATAGCAAATCAACTTCTAACTTCAGCTTGTTCAATTAAACTTTGACAAAAAAACTGGAAGCTGATTGGTTTCTATGCAAATCTGAACCAAATTTTGAACTTGCCAGTTTTAGTAAATCAACGGGGAAGCCGTCCCCATCAGGAGAACATGGTGAATATTGCTAGCAGCTGTTATAGCCGCTAGCAATAATCGCATGTAAAATTCTGCAGGCTGGTTGTCCCCAAGCTAATCGAACAACTTGGGTACATTCAGCCTGCCCATACATGCTTCGAATTTTGGCTGGCTTTCGACCTTCTCTAACTTGATACAGAGACAGGCAAAATGCTATAATATTGGCTAAGAATCTGCCCACTGCCTGCTGTCAATCACAAGGGGAGCAGATCTGATTAGTAACTAGTGTACTCCCCATGTACAAAACTCCCCACTGCTGTGCTGTCAGGTGCAGTGCCAGGGAGGAAATACAGTTGAACTGAGGCCATTTATCATGTGGAGGCATACCAGGATTCTAAAGCGTGCCTTAGACTCTCTTTGTGAATTCCCCTGAATATATTTTATGACAAGGATATCTTAACCACTTGCCGACTGCCTAACGACGATTTACGTCGGTAGTCAGCCCCTCACAGGCTAGCGACGTAGACCTACGTCGCTTTGCCTGTGAGGGGCTGACTGCCGACGCGTGTGCCCGGCTTGAATTGAGATCATACAGTTCTGCTATGTAGGACCGTTGATCTCTGTTCTTACACCTCAAGCCACATCCAATCACAGTTAGAAGCACACCCCTAGGGACACACCTAGCCCCTCCCTCTCAAATAAAGTTAACCCCTTCCCTGCCAGTGTCATTTTTACAGTAACTGTGCATATGCATAGCACTGATTACTGTAGTAATGTCACTGGTAGCCCCAAAAGTGTCAAAAATGTCAGTCAAGGGTCCGATCTGTCCGCTGCAATGTCGCAGTCCCGCAAAAAAAAAATCGCAGATCGCCGCTATTACTCGTTAAAAAAAAAAAAACAACAAAAATGACAAAAATCTTTCCCTTAGTTAACTTTTTGTGATTTTTTTTACCAAACATATGTAGCATAAAACAAATTGGCCTAAAATGTTAAAAAATTTTGATTTTTAAATTTTTTTGGGGGAATTTCATATAAAAAAATGTGAAAAATATTGTTATTTTTGCAAAATTTACACTCTTTTTTTGTTTATAGCTCATGATCAAAAAATCGCACAGGTGATCAAATACCACCAAAAGAAAGCTCTGTTTGTGGGAAAAAAAGGACGTCAAATTTGTTTAGGTACAGCGTCGCACGATCGCGCAATTGTCCGTTAAAATCACGCAGTGACGAATCGCAAAATAGGCCCTGGTCAGGAAGGGGGTAAAATCTTCCGGGGCTTAAGTGGTTAATATACTCAAATTTAGTGTTTATCTATTTGAAATCTGAACCCAATTAATATCTGTACAAGCTTAACATATTCTTCCTAAAGAGGTTGTAAACTTTAAACAAAAAAAAGAAAAAAAAGGAAAAAAAAACCCCTGTAAGACTAAGGCATAATGAGCTAGCATGCATCGCAAACTAGCTCAAATATGTAAAACTTACCTTAGAATGAAGCTGTTCCAGCGGCGCCCGCACACCGCTGACATTTTCCCTGGAGTTTCTTCTGGGTTTGCGGGCTCTAGCGATGTGATTGGAGGGAGCCACTTTGATGTCACTTCCGCGCATGCGCATTGGGAGCTGCTGTTTATGGCACGGGGCTTGGAAGGAGCGGCACCTGTGACCGTTCTTTTAGAGCGCATGCGCCAGTGATGTCACTGGCTGCATGTCATGTAAATATCTTCTAACAGTACACGATAAGGAGATATTTTCACTACCTATAGGTAAGCCTTATTATAGGCTTACCTATAGTTAAATGTCTGCAGAGGAAGTTTACTTCCTTTTTAATAAGTTTCTCTATAACAAATAAATTAAATACACATATTAGGTAGTTTTAGTAATGCTAACTCTCTTTATAGAGAAAGTCTGAGGTGGGCTACAAGTAAAACCCTACAATATTTATTTAACTGTGCTTGTGTTACTGTCTCTCTTTTCAAGCATCTTTACCTTTTCGACAGGTGGTCCCCGGGTTACAAACATCCGACTTGCAAACGACTCCTACTTACAAACCGAAGGAGACAACAGGGAGTGAGAGGAAATCTATCCCTAGGAAGGGAAATTCACTCCTGTTGGAGTTATCATGGGAAAAAGGTGTCTCGCATGGAGCTTTACCACCAACCTTTGCATCCACAACAACCCAACATTTTCAAAATTCAATTGTCATAGGGACAGAAAGTGAGGGGAATCTTCTGAACAGGGGCACAGACAGCAAAACAAATGTTACAGGGGTGGTAACCCTTCCCTAGGCTATCCAAAAAAAATTTAAAAATTATTTTTTTGCCTGAATCTACACTTAAAAAATGTACCTGTTCTAACTTACAAACAAATTCAACTTAAAATCAAACCTACAGTCCCTATCTTGTTTGTAATCCAGGGACTGCCTATATATGCACTCATAGAGGAATACATTTGGCAACATCAGATAAGAAAGCCCCCCCTCTAAATTGACTGAATAACATAAATAACTTTCCTCTGTGGTTTCCTGAACCATAGGCACCTCATTCACAATCTAGTTATTGCTCTAATTTGGCAAAATCCCATGAACTGGACTACAGGCTTTTAACATCGTGTTTGACAGTTACATTTGAGCTATCTATTTTCATTTACAAGCTGAAAACTCAATGCAGGTATTTGTTGAACAGTCTTTATTAGTAAGGGGGATCTGAAGAAGTCATCATAACTGCAGAGCAAGCATTCAGCCTGGTATTTGTGTTAACAGGTCAAAACTGAAAATCACAATCTATTCAACGGGATGGGAAAACATCAAATTATGACCCTATCTACGAACAGATGGGGTCATTAGACACACTGAATAATCTTCTATCCCAGTTGTTTATTATAGTTGACGTGATAAAAATATGAAAAAGGAGTACTTTTATTTCTATAGAGAGGATGATTATTGACATTCTGATTTTTATTATCTAAAGATTGATAAATGGTTCTACATGAAAGTGTTTTTGTGATAATTTCCTAAGGCTGGCCAAAATCCTCATTACAATGAAAGTAATGGGGAACTTCTCACTTTCAGCCTATACAGGTTTAGATTACATCCAAAACATGTCCCAAATCAAGTTAGTAGGTGGTGCAGCAGTCTCATAAAGGAAATAAAACAAAAAAAATTTACCTCACAAGGCAAATCTTCCTTTGTATCTCATTTTTCCATAGACTGCAGAAAACTGTGAGCTACTTACCATTCACTTACTGATTGATAAGCTATGTGATTTGATTTAGCATTATCAATTCAGATAACCATGCAAAATCTTTTCATTTTTCTGCAGAGCAGTGTTGTCACCCTCACATAGGCTCTGTCTATGTGAGGGTGACAACACTGCTCTGATTTTAGGAGCAGTGCAGCAGTGTAGTCACTTCGCCATAGGAAGCTGCATGAGTTGGATCTCATTGGCAGTTTCAACAGTTATTTGTTACAATTTGCAGGGTAGCTAAAAAAAGACTGGAAGTAAAGATGGACTTATAATTAGGTGCTTCAACACATATTTCTTTTTAACAGGAGGCAAATGTTTGTGCTGGAAATGTCAGCTGTCAATGACAGTTCAGGCCCAGCACTGAGCTCAGATGCTAAACTTATCACGTATGTGTTTTAAGCCTCTAAGACCCCGTTCACACTGGGGCGACTTGTCAGGCGACCTGATCGCCTGACAAGTCGTCGTGGGTCGCCTGCCATAGAGTAGCACAGGACCCGTCCTAATAGGAGCGACACAAGTCGCTCCGACTTAGAAAAAGGGTCCTGTACTACTTTGGGGTGACCTGGAGCGACCCGCATTGACTTCAATGATATGAAGTCCATGCATGCCGCTCCGAGGTCGCGGTGCGAGCTGTGCACCGCGACTTCACGGGAAGTCGGGTCGCCTGTATGTGAACCGGCTCTAAGAGTACTCTGTAGTTCTATGTAAAAAGAAAAAAAAAACAATAAATAATACAATTACCAACCTCTCTACTAACCTCAGATCCTAACAAACCCATTGGGTCTGGAATACCTTCATGCATGCTATACTATATTACCAAAATTATTGGTACGCCTGCCTTTACACGCACATGAACTTTAATGGCATCCCAGTCTTAGTCTGTAGGGTTCAATATTGAGTTGGCCCACCCTTTGCATCTATAACAGCTTCAACTCTTCTGGGAAGGCTGTTCACAAGGTTTAGGAGTGTGTCTATGGGAATGTTTGACCATTCTTCCAGAAGCGCATTCGGGAGGTCAGGTACTGATGTAGATGAGAAGGCCTGGCTCGCAGTCTCCGCTCTAATTCATCCCAAAGGTGTTATAGGTCAGGCCAGTCAAGTTCCTTCACCCCAAACTTGCTTATCCATGTCTTTATGGACACACTCCTAAACCTTGCGGACAGCCTTCCAAGAAGAGTAGAAGCTGTTATAGCTGCAAAGGGTGGACCAACTCAATATTGAACCCTATGGACTAAGACTGGGATGCCATTAAAGTTCATGTGTGTGTAAAGGCAGGCGTCCCAATACTTTTGGTAATATAGTGTAGGTTTAAATAAACACATCATACCCCAATAGTGGGACTTTTAAAGGCAACCCAGTACAACTGGTATCAGGACAATCTTTATTTGGACAAATTCTAAAACTTGCTATTGTAAAAACTATTATTGTTGTAAATGTAGGCAAATGCTCATCGATTTACAATATAGCAGTATTATGAATATTTGTACAGATGTATCACCCCAAAACCACACACAAGACAAACATGTGATGATGATGGTTTGTTGATGTAGGAAAGAGGACTCAACGCATTTTAGAAAATCTGTTTACCTTCTTCAGGCTATAACAGTACATCCGTATGAATATAGTCAGATGACTATTTTATACAGCCATTATTAGAGTAAAAACATATTGTTGCCAAAGCCTTCATCCAGAACAAAATCACCGCTGTCCAGAGAAACTAGGCAAAATGGAGACACATGGGGCCAAAGGATGCGGCAACCATAGGTGGAACGCATCTGATAAGAGATTTTAATATTGAGGCAATCCCAGTGAAGTAAATTTGATGGCAAAATTACATCCTGACAGCGAGAGGAAGGCAAGCCTACTGAGCATCCATGTGGGAATAAGGCAAACACATTTCTGATTTCTGCTGATTATAACGACAGGGCAGGAGGGTTGGGAAGATATTGTTGATGAAGGGTGGGTTTGATGATAATGATAAGGGGGGCACCGATAATGATAAGGGGGGCTGTGGTAATGATGATGAGGGGACAGGGGGAGTATGATGATGATGAGGGAGTGTAATGATTATGAGGGGGGGTGTGTGATGATAATAAAGTGTCTGTGTGCTGAGATTCCAGGGGCACAGACCTTTAGCTGTAGTTACTACAGCAGTTGTAGTTTTTCAAAGCAATAAGAGAGGCTGGGCACAGAGACGGGCTGGGCTGGGGGGCAAGGTGGAAATTCCCCCCCCCCCCAGGCTGCCCTAACTTATATTCAAAACGGACGGCGGCCGCTGTCCACTGACCATTTTTTTTTGTGAAGGAAGGAAGTCGGGGCACGGCCACGGCGTTTGCCAATTACCTGTAGGCAGAGGGGTGCCCATGGCTGGCACTACCTATGATATACAGCACACTGGTGACGTCTATCATAGGAGCCGGTCCAGGAGGCGGGACTTCATATGACAGCGGCCACATTGGCTAAGCGGGAGTTACCCCGGTCTGTGTAGACCAGAGGCTTTCCTCTCTCTGCATTGAAGGCCACATTGGATGGACACTGGTAAAACTGTATTGGATGGGCATTGATAAAACTTAATTGAATGGGCACTGATCAGGTTGCGTTGGATGGGCACTAATCAGACTGCATTGGATGCGCACTGGTGAGGCTGCATTGGATGGGCATTAATCAGGCTGCATTGAATGGGCACTGGTGAGGCTGCATTGGATGAGCACTAATCAGGTTGCATTGGATGGGCACTAATCAGGCTGCATTGGATAGGCACTGGTGAGGGTGCATTGGATGGACACTGGGGAGGCTGCATTGGATGGGCTCTGATCAGGCTGCAATGACAGGCACTAATCAGGCTGCATTGATGGGCACTAATGGGCACTAGTGACAATGCATTGATGGGCACTGATCAGGCTGCACTGATGGGCACTGAAGAGGCTAAGCTGATGGGCACTGGTGAGGTTGCATTGGCGGGTACTGGTGAGGCTGCATTGACGAGCACTGATGAGGCTAAGCTGATGGGCACTAATGAGGCTGCATTGATGGGCACTGGTGAGGCTGCATTGATGGGCACTGATCAGACTGCATTGACAGGCACTGATCGGGCTGCATTGATGGGCACTGATCAGGCTGCATTGATGGGCACTGTTGAGACTGCATTGATGGGCAGTTGTGAGGCTGCATTGATGGACACTGGTGAGGCTGCATTGATGGGCACTCATGAGGCTGCACTGGATGGGCACTGGTGAGGCTGCATTGATGGGCACTGGTGAGGCTGCATTGATGGGCACTGATCAGGTTCCATTGATGGGCACTTGTGAGGCTGCATTAATGAGCACTGATCAGGTTACATCGATGGAAACTGGTGAGGCTGCATTGATGGGCAGTGATGAGGCTGAGCTGATGACCACTGACGAGTCTATGTTGATGGGCACTGATCAGGCTGCATTGACGAGCACTGGTGAGGCTGCATTGATGAGCACTGGTGAGGCTGCATTGAGGGGCACTGATCAGGTTACATTGATGGGCACTGATCAGGATGTACTGATGGGGCTGAGCTGATGGGCACTGGTGAGGCTGCATTGATGGGCACTGATGAGGCTGCATTGATGGGCACTGGTGAAGCTGCATTAATGGGCACTGATCATGTTGCATTGATGGGCACTGATGGGCACTGTTGAGGCTGAATTGATGGCAGTAATCAGGCTGCATTGATGGGCACTGATGGGCACTGTTGAGGCTGCATTGATGGCAGTAATCAGGCTGCATTGATGGGCACTGATCAGGCTGCATTGATGGGCACTGATCAGGCTGCACTGATGGGCAGTGGTGAGATGGCATTGATGTATTATTTTTGTTAAACCTCCTTGGTTGCTATTAACATTAAATTATGTTACCACTTTGTATCATATTTGTCTTGCTTTATAACATCAATATCTGTTTGTTATAAAACCAGATGGCATGGATGATGAGCTAATTCGGTGGTTTAATGAGCCATTTGACTGGACTTGCCCCCCAGACCTAAGGCTGCCAGCCCTCCCCTGGCTGGGCAGAGGTGATCCTTGTTGCCACAAAAAGGACTGGCCTGGTCACCAGGGACCCCACATGCCACTCTCCTCTTGCTGACATCACTCGTAGCATTGGTCAGGATGTCATGGCAGGGCTGTTGCATGGTTGGCATGGCTGGGGGCTGGAGGATTTGTGCAACAAAAAGCTCTGGCCTCAGTGTGTGAAGCCACTAACTAAGGACATGATTGGTGGGAAAGAGCAGAGGAAGTGGGTCACAGTGAAAACTGGCAACACTGTGTGCAATAGAAATTAATAGAGAGCAAAGGCTCATCACAGCAGCCAGCTAGTGACACAGCATACAATGGGAATGAATGGGAAGCACAGGCTGGTCCCAACGACACCTAGTGGCACTGCTGACCAGGACAGCAGAGAGTTTTTTTCAGTCATAATGGCAACCAGGAACTGTCAAGCCCTGAGGTAAACAATGATGACTTACACACTTTCCATTTACTTCCATGTTGTATAAAGTAATGCAAACAAAAAAAAAAAAAAAAAGAAACTCTTCCAGTGTTAAAGGCTTTGTTTTTGATGGAGTGGAATTCTATACGTTTGATGAATAGATTTTAGGCTCCTTTCACACTTGTGCGACCTAAAAATCCCGACCTTGCTGCAATTTTGCCTGGACTTGAAGCAATGCCTTGAAATCTGGAGGTCTTTGGACCTCAAAATGCATCAAAGTCCGACCAAAGTAGTGCAGGGACTACTTTGAAGTCGTTGCAACTTGAAGTGGCACAGATAGGAACAGTACTCATTGGAAATCATGGAGTACAACTTGTCATGTGACTTTGCAGTCCCAAGTTCCAGGACAAGTTGAAAAAGTGTGAAAGGAGCCTTAGGGTTGATATCAATGGTTTTGCCAATCATACAAAGGAAGACATGGGGAAAATAATAGAAAATGCATTTTATTTTATTTTTTTTCATTAAATCTGATGGATTGAACTAAATGTATAGAAAATAAAAATAGGAAATGGTACAGATAATACATTATACAAGTGGTATACATCAACAGTATGTTCGAGCACATTATGCTTGAAATCCCAGTTTATCAGCTTCACACAATGGTGGCACCTGTGTTTCCTTTCAGTGTATATGAAGTTTCATGATAGCTTACAGTGTATGTATTTAAATTAAACCATGTACTTAGCTGTTTGCCGGCAGTTCCATTGCAAAGGACACTGACTTGATAAAGTGTTTGAGCCTGGGTTCACACTATTGTGAACACAGACATTGCATGCGATTCGCACCGCATTGCTGTGCAGATCACATGCGATGTCTGTGCGATGCGAATTCAGCCATACAGTTTCTATGGCTGAACTCGCATTGCATTCACACGAAAGTGCTGCAGGAACACCCAAGCAATCCAATTCCTGTCCAATTCACAGTTCGCCCTGCCATCTGCGAACTGATCTGGGGGTGTCATTAATTAACTTTGTATTGACACCCGCCGCGGTTCGCAGAGGACAGTGTAAACTGCCTGCGAGGGAAATGCGATGCGGGGACCCGCACTAGAATCACGCTGGTTCCCTCATCACAATAGTGTGAACCCAGGCTCAAGCATGAATACCCTTTAGGCCTCATGCACACGGGATGTTTTTATAGCTGTTGTTTTTGGAATCAGGTGTTTCTTTTCTGCAGCCAATAAACTCCCCAGAATGTTATCCTATGCGCCCATGTACACATAGGCTGTGATCAGCAGTTTTTGGCAGGAATGTTTTCTGGCTGTAAAAAATAAAAAAAAAAAACTAGTGGGTTTTGAATGGTGTTTTTCAGCTGCAAAAACACTCTAACATCAATAAACGCTGATAAACGCCAAAAAACGCTGCTAACTGGTGTTTTTTGACGTTTTTTATTCCATTGCTTTTTTTAAGCCTGGGTTCTGTTTTGAGGTGTCATTCATGGAACATAGCCCTGGTTGGTGCTGAGCACCACGTGTGATTTGCACCAAAAACGCACCGCATTCCTGTGCACATCACATGTGATGTCTGTGCGATACGATTTGAGCCATATATTTAGTATGGCTCAAATTGCATCACATTTGCACCAAAATGTTGTAGGACTCTTTTTTCTACACACCTAATCTCATGCGATTCTGGCAAGTGCACTGCATTTTGAAATCTGTTTTGGGGTATTGTTCATGGAACATGAAGTCTTGTTGACATTGTGCCGATTTGGCATGTGATTTGCCATGTGGAATCACATGTCAAATCGGAGCCTATTGCCTGCACCAGCCCTGGCTCACACTGAGGGCGGATTTGATATCATTCAGCTTGTCAAATCTGCCCGATGTGAACGGGGGCTTAATGTTCCATGAATGACACCCCGAAACAGATTGCAAAATGCAGTGCACTTGCCAGAATCGCATGAGATTAGGTGTGTAGAAAAAAGAGTCCTACAACATTTTGGTGCAAATGTGATGCAATTTGAGCCATACTAAATATATGGCTCAAATCGTATCGCACAGACATCACATGTGATGTGCACAGGAATGCGGTGCGTTTTTGGTGCAAATCACATGTGGTGCTCAGCACCAACCAGGGCTATGTTCCATGAATGACACCTCAAAACAGAACCCAGGCTTAAAAAAAGCAATGGAATAAAAAACGTCAAAAAACACCAGTTAGCAGCGTTTTTTGGCGTTTATCAGCGTTTATTGATGTTAGAGTGTTTTTGCAGCTGAAAAACACCATTCAAAACCCACTAGTTTTTTTTTTTTTATTTTTTACAGCCAGAAAACATTCCTGCTCTTGACAGAATGGCATCACATAGGCGTTCACACCAATGCGATGCGATTTTGATGCGGGGAAAAAAGGTTTCACATTTGCACCAAAATGTTGTAGGCCCTTTTTTCTCCGCACCCAGGGCTTTTTTCAGTTGGAACTTGGTGGAACTTAGTTCCACCACCTCTGGCTCAGACCCCCACGCGCATGTGACCGACAGGCCCGGTGTCCGCCGGTCACTCGCGATCGTCCGTTAGAGTGGGAGAAAGGCAGGCGGCTAATGGTGATCATACGGTTCTACTATGTAGGACCGTTGATCACTGTTCATACACCTCAAGCCACAGCCAATCACAGTTAGAATCACACCCCTAGGGACACACATAACCCCTCCCTCTCAAAAAAGTTAACCCCTTCACTGCCAGTGTCATTTTACAGTAACAGTGCATATGTATAGCACTGATTACTGCAGTAATGTCACTGGTAACCCCAAAAGTGTCAAAAATGTCAGTCAAGGGTCCGATCTGTCCGCCGCAATGTCGCGATTTTGCGATTTTTTTTTTTTACCAAACATATGTAGCAGAAAACAAATTGGCCTAAAATGTTAAAAAATTTTGATTTTTACATTTTTTGGGGGGGAATTTCATATAAAAAAATGTGAAAAATATTGTTATTTTTGCAAAATTGACGCTCTTTTTTTGTTTATAGCGCAAAAAGTAAAAATTGCACAGGTGATCAAATACCACAAAAAGAAAGCTATGTTTGTGGGAAAAAAAGGACGTCAAATTAATTTGGGTACAGCGTCGCATGACCGCGCAATTGTCCATTAAAGTCACGCAGTGCCGAATCGCAAAATAGGCCCTGGTCAGGAAGGGGGTAAAATCTTCCGGGGCTTAAGTGGTTAAAATCAAAACACTGGCATTTTTTGCTGTAAAACATTTTACTGCCTTAGCAAAAGCAAACAAAGGCATATCAAGTCTTGAAAAAAAAAAAAAAAAATCAGATAACATGATTTGGGACAGAGCACTGCAGACGTCCATCCTCATAAGCATTCCCAAAATGGTCACTGATAGGCTGTGCTTGATGTTATCTCCGCAGTAATTTGCTGAATAATTGGAATTCAAGTAGCCTTTTCCCCCCTCTATCGAGTGGCTAAACAATGCTAATTATTTAATCGAATCAGTTTGAAAGCAGCACACCGCCTAATTTGCATCTATCTGTGCTCTTTTTATTGGCGCAGGAATTAGTAAGAATGTCACATGGACAACACTTCATTGTTCTACACTTATGTATAACTGACTGGCAGTATGGGCAAATTCCCTGCGTTTTCCTTATTTATCAGCAAAGAACAGCTAATCTCTCTTGCTTATGACAAAGATGGTACTTAAAAATGCAAGCCGTGTCCTCCCTCCACATCCTCTGTTTTCTAAGCTACAGACTCAATTTTTTGGGGGGGGTTTTACACCATTCAAATCTTATTTTAATTCAACAGAGAAATGATGTTTTGAAATTAGAATATCGTCAGCGCTGGCAGATTGCCATTGTCCTTGTATCTGTTTGCCCAACACTGTCCCTTATGCCCTTGCCTGTTTCTTTTCCACATAGCCGTTCACTGGCACGCAGTAGAATAATTAACCGTTACTACATCTAGGGAGGAACTGCCGCTTCAATTACACTAATAAGAGTCCACAAACCAGAGCGCTGTGTGCTAAAAGTTGACGAGCAAATGAAAAGACATGTCAGAATTCTAATATATTCTATTTGTATCTTCTGTTCTCTAAAGCTCACTATTGCATATGCCGCGTTATCCGCTACAACAGAGCAGAAAGGAAAGATGTGATAAAAATATGGCCTAATAAAATCAATATATGCATGCTGTAAAATCAGCGGCTGAAGCATAGAGAAACATGTCACAGTGAACAATTGTGCCTTTGCCTTTGTATTTCATATTAATGTGCTCCACTCTTGAGTTTATGTTCAAAATGCAAAAAAGGGGGGAAAAAAAATTAGCAAATAATGGCAAGGACTTACATAGCTGGCATATAAAAATAAATTCAATTGTTTACGGAATTACGCTATGTGGATTCTTTCAATCCAACACATGATATATCCCTACTTGTTCCTATGAGGATGTCTGTAACGGATCAACCGGCACCCAGACTGGGTACCTCCGTTGACACATGCTCCAAGTGCTTCCCGAGGGCTCCAAGCACTCCACCAGACACCATAACCACCTCAGACCCCACGAACCGCTGCAGCTTGGTTGGGGTCTCGCCGTTTCCTACCCACCCTGGACCTATAACAAGGCTCCAGGATCCAGTGGGTGAACCTCTCTTTCCCCAGAGGGTGCAGCAGGAACAGGAACAAGCTCTTACAAGAGCTTAGTGATTATTCAAGGGAGTATGAAGAGCACAGAAATCCCTTTTAGCAGATTCCCCCAATAAGAGACATAACTCTACATTGAGGGTGAAGTAGAGCTCAAACTTTAATGGTACAGCTGCTCTTTTATACAGTTTTCCCCCACAAGGGTACTGCCCAGGTAAACCTTATTGGGAACAGACCCTGAAATTCACAATCCAATGAAAACAGAGTTTTACACTCAGTCACTCCCATACAGTGTACACAATCCCTCCCCTCTGCCTGATTACAGTATCATATGCCGGTGAAAGGGTATACAGCATTGATGGGAACTACATTTCCCATGATGCTTACTTACACTGCAGAGTGCATGAGCATCATGGGAAATGTAGTTCCAAAACATCTGGGGTGCAAAGGTTCGCCATCACTGGTATACAGGAACAGAATTAACCTAAACAAATAATCTATCCATCTGGACAGAACAATGTGAGGTCAATTACATTTAACAATGGGACAGGCACAATCCACATTCCAGTCCACATTCCAGCTCAATAAATAGACAGTAGGAAGAGACCCCAGTATCAGTCTGTCTGTCTCCTAAACTCCAGTACATGGACTACACATTATCTCAATACACAAACAATAGAGAAAACCTGGCTGGCATTGAGGGACATGTAATGCACACATTATTTAGGAGTCACAGACTTCATGGCAATAGTCTACAACAGTCTAAGTCACCCAGTGTAAAGTGGGATTAAATCTTCATATTTATATATGAAGATATTGCTGACAAATATTACTGTCCCATCTGAAGCAATTCAAACCATTAATTAACTTTATTGGATTTCCATTTGGGACGTTTAGGAATATTAATGAATGGGTATTGTTTATGATGAATTTTTGTGGACTTTTTTAACACTTATTTTTTTCACTGATTTTCTACACTGACATGAATTGTTTGGTTTTTCTATATAATTGTTTTTTTTTTTTTTTGCATTGACATTTACATATAATATATATTTTTTTCACTTTGAGATATATAATCTTGTATATTTTTTTATTTTTTTTATTCCAATAATTGTACTATCACAATATTTGCACTGTTTTTTTTTAATATTTTTTTTTTTATAGACATTACTTAACCACTTGCCGACTGCCTAACGCCGATCTACGTCGGCAGTCAGCCCCTCACAGGCAAAGTGACGTAGGGCTACGTCACTAGCTTGTGAGGGTCTAGGGAGCGAGCGCGCGCCCCCGGAGGCGCGCTCCCGCTCCCGCGTGGTCACGGACCCCCCCGAGCGTGTGACCGGCGGACCCGATGTCCGCCGGTCACTCGGCGATCGGCGGGGGAGAGGGAGAATGTCAGGCAGCTTGTGTAAACAAGCCACCTGTCATTCTCCTTGCTGTTAGGATACTGATCACTCGGATCTAGTATGTAGATCCGTTGATCAGTGTCCATACAGCTCAAGCCCCAGCCAATCACAGTAGAAAGCACGCCCCTAGGGATACACACAGCCCCTCCCTCCCAAATAAAGTTAACCCCTTCACTACCAGTGTATTTTTACAGTAACAGTGCATATATATAGCACTGATTACTGTAGAAATGTCACTGGTAACCCCAAAAGTGTCAAAAATGTCAGTCAAGGGTCCGATCTGTCCGCCCCAATGTCGCAGTACCGCAAAAAAAATCGCAGATCGCCACCATTACACGTTAAAAAAAAAAACAACAAAAATGACAGAAATCTTTCCCTTTGTTAGTAAACGCGATAACTTTTGCGCAAACCAATCAAAATACGCTTTTTGCGATTTTTTTTACCAAACATAGGTAGCATAAAACAAATTGGCCGAAAAAGTAAAAAAATTTTGATTTTTAAATTTTTTTTGGGGGAATTTCATATAAAAAAATGTGAAAAATATTGCTATTTTTGCAAAATTGACGCTCTTTTTTTGTTTATAGAGCGTGATCAAAAAATCGCACAGGTGATCAAATACCACCAAAAGAAAGCTCTGTTTGTGGGAAAAAAAGGACGCCAAATTAGTTTAGGTACAGCGTTGCACGACCGCGCAATTGTCCGTTAAATTCACGCAGTGCCGAATCGCAAAATACCCCCTGGTCGGAATGGGGGTAAAATCTTCCGGGGCTTAAGTGGTTAATAGGATTTGCACTTGCACCTTTTTGGATGGGGAATTTTAGAACATTATAGTACTAAAGTTTAGATTTGCGCTAATTTACAACTTGTTGATTCACCTTATGCTGCATAATTCTGCAGTCAATTAGCAGCAACTAAATATTATAGTATACCTTTAGAATAACCTATAACCATCGATTGTTTTTGGCGCCAGATGATTTTTTATCATAGCTGGCATATAAAATGCCAACATTATAATTCAAAAACAAAAGGGCAAAAAGCAAAAAAAGTTCTGGTTGCCATGCCGCACCTGTAATTGTTTTATCAACGTAGTAAGATTCCTTTGAAGGCGATAAAATCAAACTAGCTCATATTAGGTATAAAACTGCAAAGTAAACCTTCTTTGAAAAGTTAGAATGCATTACCTGTCTCAAGCCATTGTTAAAGCAAAAATAATCATGAAGCAGTTATAGCAATTAAGTCTTAAACCCGGGAAATAAATTGCTCTTCCTTCCTTCTAGAGTAAATAAATTGCTTCTTGGGAGATAATTTTATGGCGCTTCTGAATTTAGACTATTTAATTAATAGTACATTATTTCCCACTAACATAGTCATTTCTCAAAATATAAGAGATCTGTTAATATGGGAAAGGCATTTTTTATTGTCCTTTTGTGAATGCGGTAAACACAAGGGGAAGGTCTCGCTTCTCCCTTATAATCATGTCATTATGTACAGCATACCCAATTGTGTTGTGTTTGTTTGGCTGATACAAGGCTCATCTGTAAATGATTTACACACTGACTGAGTTATTGCTAGCCAATGATTATTTAATGCCTCTCAGTGGAATTAACATGACAAGTCTTCATGCATGAAAACGACTGTGTAATCCTTACTGGTCTCTTCTCTTTGCAGCTCCTTACTAAATATATAATGTAGTCAGAAGCAGGAAAAAAAGGGCTTTTTTTCACATCAGGTATATTGCTGTACTAGACTTTATAGAGTCTAAATTGTAGCTTAAAATACCAACAAGAAGGGTGAAAATGATTTTTCTGAATCTCATGAAATGGATGGATATACAGCTCCTTTATGACCAGCATAAAGGCAAGCACTACGAAAAGTACTGCCTCCTGGGAAGCTGTAACTACAATTTTTTACGTTGGTACAGGCTCAGATCCTAAACCGAGGACCAGTTCACACCATGCCCACACATGAATCACACAGAAATGTACTGTGCGTCGCTGTGCGATTCAGACCCCCTACAAAACGCACTCTATTTGCTATCTGTAGAGGGTGTCAATTGAAAGGTAACAACATCCCAAACGCAGATTGCAAATGCATTGCGTTTTCCGCACCGGATCATGTGGTACTTTTGTACCATGCAATCTGGTTTCAGTGTGGCTTAAAAAGTAAAGCATACACTACTTTTGGTGTAGTGCAGTGTGAATTGATGTCTCATTAGACAAAACGCGTCGGATCCAGCTCTTTCTAAGCCATTGCATTCCATGATGATCTCTACACAATTACTATTTGAAGGCCTGATTTTATCTGCTATATTGTAAGTGTTTTTAATCCTACAATAAACACCTTGTATCTACGGTTTTACACTATGTGGAGGCTCTTTTTGTTTTCTCCCTAGATATTCATCAACTGAGTTAACTGGAGGAGATATACCCATGTGTCATTCATGGATTGCCTTTTCCTTTTGATGTTGGATTATTTCATAATATCTCTTGTACAGTGGAAAGTCAAGCTACATATCGGTATCCACTTTCTTTCCCTATATTCCTGGTGTGGATACACAACTGCCTGTATTGACCCATTAGGCATACGCCAAACTGGGTCCACCATTTCTGATAAGCCCCCTAGATGTTGGGGTTGGCTGGTCTACTCACGTTTTTCCTATACTGCTTATAATTATTTCCTGGATCTGCACTGTTGAAGACTCACATCTTCATTGCTGACTTATTGATACATTGTCACTTTTGTGTGGATACACAACTGCCTGCATTGACCCATTAGGCATATGCCAAACTGGGTCCACCATTTCTGGTAAGCCCCATAGATGTTGGTGGTGTCTGATCTACTCACGCTTTTCCTATGCTACTAATAATTATTACCTGGATCTGCACTGTTGAAGACTCACATTTTCATCACAAACTTTTTGATACGTTGTCACTTTTGTGTGGATACACAACTGTCTGCATTGACCCATTAGGCATACGCCAAACTGGGTCCACCATTTCTGGTAAGCCCCCTAGATGTTGGTGGTGGCTGATCTATTCACGCTTTTCCTATACTACTAATAATTTTTACCTGAATCTGCACTGTTGAAAACTCACATTTTCATCACAGACTTTTTGATACATGGTCACTTTTGTTATACTTTTTGTTCACATTAATTATAATGTTTATTATCATATGTTTATATATCATTCACATTTCTTAGTGCTGCGCTTTTTTTTATATAGATTTTTCTGGCTACAGATTGTCTTTTGTTGTGCTAGCTGCACCTACTTATCCTAAATACTAGTCCAATAAGCTCAGTACTCTTAGAATTTACACTTTTATACAGTGTGAATTTATCCCATTCAAAATGAATGGGCTGAAATGGAATCGTACAGAACCACATATGATTCGCACAGGACACACAGCTCATTCCTGTGCAATTTATGTATGGGCATGGTATGAACCGACCCTTACTGCAGACAAGCCCATTAGTAAACACTATATTGCATGTCTTAAATGATAACGCTTCTGATAAAAAAATAAAAATGGTGGGAAATGGTTTCCCTACTAATTACCAGTGAAAATATCTGATTCTTTCAATTAATAATGACTGTTGGAATCTAAATGTAGTTGAACGCAGCCAGTACCAGCATTGCTCATCAACTGCCAACTTATACTGTGACCATGAATGTAGAGCCAAAATATTGGTATTCAGTTACTTAGGGCTCAATTCACAAAGCTTTACACATATGCGTTGATTTACTAAAGGCAAATAGACCATGCACTTTGCAAGTGCAGTTGCTCAAGGGCTTAGTAAATTAAGCCCTGCTTACTTCTATCATCCAATCATGTGCAAGCCAAAATGCTATTTATTTTAATATTTTCCTTGCATGTAATTGGGTATTCTTTGCAAAGTGAAGCCTTTCCTCAATTATCAAGTTCTGGAGCAACTGCACTTGCAGAATGTATAGTCTATTTTCCTTTAGTAAATCAACCCCAAATAAACATTCTATGTCCAATGACCATAGTTTTTGAAGCATCAGCATGCATTAGTTAACCTCACAATGCCTCTTAATCATTTGTCTGACAGCGGGTAGGAGAACTAGGAGCACACACAGTTGCACATTCCTAGTTCTCTTCTGCAAGGTTACTCAACATTCAAGGGGCATTTCAAGGCACACCTTAAAAAGTGTAGATGTCAAGAAGGGCAACACATGAAAAATTCCTAGGAGACTTATTGTTCAACCGGTTACAACAAGCAGGGCAAAGACAGCCACCATGTTTTGGGTGCCTTTATCAGGACTGGGGAAATTGGCAGAATGTTAAATGGTCTCAAAAGTACTCTTACACAGACTGATCTGCAGGCGAAGGATATTATAGACAACAGTCAGTGCTGGTATTCTTACAACTTCTACTGGGCTTGTTATAACCATTTGAACAATAAAGATTTTGGACTCCTAAGGATTTTTCATTAGGCTCTTTTTTTGATCTAATACACTTGGACTTCCCAACTCAGGTCAATGTCCTCTCTTGGGGGGGTCCCTGTATTTGTGGTGAGCTGTCAAATACAGATCAACTAGGCTAATGCCTATGTCTGCATTTTGATGTCCTGTGCAATTCCATCTCCAGTGCCTCTCTACCACTACCTCTTGGATTTTCAGTCATCTGAATGTCGTTCTCAAGTCGTTCTCAAATCTCATTGGTTTCAGATGAAAATACTGTCACTTTTTTAAAATAAGGATCCATATCCTGGTTTGTTATATTTATGAATTAATCCTTTATTCAAAATATTAAACAAATAAATAAACTGCCAAAGCACATAGCTGTATAGTAATGTGAAATTATTACACCTATTAATTGGCCTAGCTTTTACTCCAGTATGCTAAATACATAGTGGTAAATATATAGTGGTCTTTTGACACCTTCTAATGGTGAAGCCAACTCCATCTTTGACCCTCCTGCTTGCACTTTCTCCTGGATGCTTCATCCACCCACAAGTCAATCTCTGCCCTGATGTGTGAGAGACATCACCCAGCCGAGAACTTCCCATTTCATCATTTCTGCTATGCCAGGAACACTGCGCAACTGCAGATGTGCAGTCCACAGCATGCACTAATTCTGAAACTTACTGAGTGTGGGTTTTTGAAAGCTTCACAGAGATATGGAGCCTTATGGACTAGCAAATAATAAGGTCAAATTTGATGTGGGGGAAGGTAATCAGATTTAGTGTGTTAAACAACTAACCAGACATCTCCCAGGTTTACAGGATCCTCACTAGGGTGATGAACCTTGAAATGCCACCCTATTTAGGGAAATGGTAGATGGAACTGGGTGCGATCTGGAGCGAGCAAGAAAAAATGAAGATATTGAAATTAGCAGATGGGATAGCAATCGACGTAAACACAATAGAACTAAACTATAAATGTCTGTCCAGGTGGTACATAACTCCCATCAAGGCACATAAATACCAATAAGATAAATCACCGCTTTGTTGGAGAGGATGTGGCTTGATGGGAACAATGGTACACATTTGGTGGGATTGTCCAAAAATCCAGGTATATTGGGAAGAGATTAGACAGCAGATTCAGGGAATTACTGGAGTGGAGATATCTAATACCCCAGAGGCCTTCTTACTTCATAAAACTAACTTGACTATTAAACAATACAAAAAGACGGTTATATCACATTTGATAAATGCTGCTAAATCTTTGATACCTAAATATTGGCTGGCTACAGAGAGCCCAGAATTGAGAGATTGGGTATTTCAAGTAGAGAGTATTTATTATAATGAAGAACTATATCATTATGATATAGATGAAATGGGAAAGTTTAGAAATACCTGGAGAAGCTGGGTAGACTATAAGACCACACATAAATACACAGAATTTAAGGGAACGTGAAGGGAAATTGAGGAATGATGAAGCAAAAAGAAGGGGTTTGAATGGGGGGGGGGGGGGGTAGAGGGGGAATAGGGAGTGGGAAGTGGTAAGGAATAATGTAATGTGACTTTTTATGATGGTTTTTGGACTAATTGTTTTGTACATTGGAAAACTAATAAAATGTATATATTAAAAAAAAAAAAAAAAAAACAACTTTGAGGGTCATTTGCAGCTTAACAAATCAGGGATCTTGGATTGATAAATGTCCTATCACTCCAAAGAACATACATGAAACTTGTTCACATAGAATAATAGCTGTAATAATGCACCTACAAAAAAATGACAAGTCATCTAATGGACAGTAGTAGAAGATCGGCCATGCCCTTCTATTACATGCCTCAAGTCACAAGACATTGAAATTAATATGAAAGTAAATCAAAACTGTAAACACACCACCGCATCTCCTTCTTCACCTCCACATCGCAGGCATTGTTCCTGGCGCCGACCGCCGCTAGAGACAGCTGACACCTTTCCTCCTGTGACGGACGGCTGAATTTGTGCACTGCCCCATGTGTGGATGGATGACACCACCTAGAGGAGCGTCATATATTTGTTGATGTTTACAGCCCTAAAATCGTGGCTTCTTGTGAGTTGCTGCATTTGATGTTTTAAACTTCTAAATAAAAATTGTCTGCACTTAGAGTGCTTTTCTTTGTGTTTTTAATTTTTGGTCCAGAGTCTCCTCACTTCTGGGAAGAGCTGCTCAGTGCCAGTGGACATCTACATTTTGGGACTTTTCTCTCATGGACACTTTGTATTTAGCTTACATTTTTAATTAGTTTTTCCCTTTTGTTATTTCCCATCCCCCATTTCCCTCTCCCCTTTTTAATTGCCCTTTTCACCCTTCATATGCTGGCGGTTTTTAGCGCTTTTATATAGTTGTTTTTCCGTTCATACCATGGCGTTCCAGATCATGGGCATAATCACTGCAATTCTGCCCACGATCCAGAATCGCCGCAAAATGCTGGAGCCACTTGCGATCCTCGTTACTTTTAATGGCACCCCAATCACGGCACGATGTTATCATTATTATCACCAAACAAATTGTGGCAAAATCTTGCGAACAAAATCGTGGGATGCCTGTCACCCAAAAGAAGTTCGGTTTGCATGATTTTACTGCGATTACCCGTGGTTACTGGAAAGAAATTTGCTCAGTGTATGTCTGGCTTTAGTAAAAGCTGTGACTGATTACAATGTCTCATTCCAGACAAACCACAGCCTCAAAGCAAGAAATGCCTTTGGCAAACTCATATAGCTCTGTCAAAGCTTTTTGAATTGAATATTTTTTTTAAACAAAAAAAATATAGATATAGTAAATATAACATATATCAAACAACAAATTAAAAATGTATATAACGTAAAAAACAAAACAAAAAAACAACTAAAAGAAAACTGATCAAAACCATCACAGTTTCCCTTTAATGTAGATATTATGTAAAATATACTTTAACTACGATGAACAAAAATCAAATGTAACATTTAAAAACTTGACATCTAAGTATATGTTCCATTACAGAACAATGTGACTGCTGGGTGTGCTGTTGTGGGCTACAGTAGTACTAGCTACATACAGTAAAGCTAGTCATAGATGGTTTGAATCTCAACTGGTTCAGCAGGAACCATCTATGGGCAGGCTGATTGTACCCAGGTCGACTCATTGATTGACTTGGGTACAACCAGCATGTTGGATATTTACATGAAATTATTGACAGTGGCTACCACCGCTAGCAATAATCACTGTGTTTTCCCAGCCAGGACAGCTCCCCCCATTTCCCTGCCAGGAGAATAAAATAGCTCAGTGGGAGAGATTCCCCATCAACACAGTCCTGTCGTTGCAGGAAAGAAAATTGGACCATCTATGGCCTGTCTATGTGGCAGCAGTACGGTGATTTCTTGTCTGCTGCTGGATATAAAAAGAGCTGGGCTTAATGCTTCCTGCCATTCAGGAGAAGCATTGTATTTTTATCAATTAATACAAGGCTTTCTCTGGCTGGCTGAGGTTGAGATTGTCAGGATATCTGTCCAGCTCTCCACCTCTGCCAATAAGAGGAAGCTTTGTATTTGTAACCACTTGCTGACCCCCCCGCCGTGTATATACTGAGGCAGTGTGGCTCTATTGCACGAAACAACATACCTGTACATCAGTTCATTCAATAGCCATTAGATGGTACGATCATGCCCCTGGAACCACGATTGTGCTGTGATTGCATGGCGGGGATGTCAATCAGTGGGTCCGGCAGACCCGATGTCCGCTGGCCACCCGCGATCATCCCGGGAGAGGCAGAACAGCAAACTGTAAACAAGGCAGATCGCCGTTGTGACAGGGAGGAAAACAGAAATGTTGTGTTCCTTCTAAGCAGGAACAAGGATCTCTGTCTTCCTCCAGTCAGAGCAACACTCACACAGTTAGCAAGAACCCTCTAGGGTCACACTTAACCCTTTGATCAACCCCGATGTTATCCCCTTCCCTGCTAGTGTCATTAGTGCAGTGACATTTTTTTAGCAATGATCACCATAATAATGTCACTGATCCCAAAAAAGTGTTAGAAGTGTCGGTTAGATGTCCGATTCATCTGCCGCAATGTCGCAGTCCTGCTAAAAATCACTGATCGCCACCATTACTAGTAAAATAAAAAATAAAATAAAAATGCTATAAAAATATTGCATAGTTTGTAAACGCCATAACTTTTGCACAAACCAATCAATATACACTTACTGGGAATTTTTTTTTTTTTACCAAAAATATGTAGCAGAATACATATTGGCCTAAATTGATGGAAACATTAGATTTTTTTAAAAAAAATTATTGGCTGTGTTTTATAGCAGAAAGTAAAAAATAGTTTTTTTTTTTCTTTTTAAATTGTTGCTTTTTTTGTTTATAGGGCAAAAAATAAAAACTGCAGAGGTGATCAAATACCACCAAAAAAAAAGCTCAGACTGATGTGGCCACTGGGTGTGCTGTAATGTACTGTCTTAACATTAACTACATACAGAAAGTGGCGCTGTGCTCTGGCAGCAGTATGGGCAACTTCCCGTCTGCTCTTGAGTATAAAGAGAGTCAGGCTTAGTGCTTCTCCTTTATTCAGTAGACGTCTTTTATTAAAGCGGTTGTAAACCCGAAAAAAAAAAAAACCTGCAAGACAAAGGCATAATGAGCTAGTATGCATCGCATACTAGCTCATTATGTATTACTTACCTTAGAACGAAGCCCCGACGCGGACCCCCGGACATCGCTGCGGGCGCTGCCATTATCCGTCGGCGTCTCTTTCGGGTTCGGTGGCTCCGGCGCTGTGATTGGCCGGAGCCGCGATGGCGTCACTCCCGCGAATGCGCGCGGGAGTGATTTTCCGGGAAGCTCCCGGCAAGGAAAACTGAAGGTCCCCCCAGACCTTCAGAGCGCATGCGCCGCTCGCGTGAGCGGCTGCATGCACTGCAAATATCTCCTAAACCGTGCCGGTTTAGGAGATATTAATTGTACCTACAGGTAAGCCTTATTATAGGCTTACCTGTAGGTAAAAGTGTCAAAAAGCGGGATACTATCGCTTTAACTACTTCTGGTCCGGAAAGTTTTACCCCCTTAACCGCTTACCGACCACTGCAAGTACATATACTGCGGCGGTCAGCCCCTCACAGGCAGAGTGACGTATCGGTACGTCACTAGCCTGTGAGGCTCTGGGGAGCGAGCGTGCGCCACCGGCAGCGCGCTCCCGCACGGTCACGGACCCCCCCGCGCGTGTGACTGGCGGACTCGACGTCCGCCAGTCACTCTGCGATCGTCGGGGGAGAGGGAGAAAGGCAGACAGGCTGTGTAAACAAGCCGCCTGTCATTCTCCCCTGTGTAGAAACACTGATCATACGGTTCTACTATGTAGGACCATTGATCAGTGTTCCTACAGCTCAAGCCACAGCCAATCACAGTTAGAATCACGCCCCTAGGGACACACATAGCACCTCCCTCTCAAATAAAGTTAACCCCTTCACTGCCAGTGTAATTTTACAGTAACAGTGCATATATATATATAGCACTGATTACTGTAGAAATGTCACTGGTAACCCCAAAAGTGTCAAAAATGTCAGCCAAGGGTCCGATCTGTCCGCCGCAATGTCGCAGTACCGCAAAAAAATCGCAGATCGCCGCCATTACGCGTTTAAAAAAAACAACAAAAATGACAAAAATCTTTCCCTTTGTTAGTAAACGCGATAACTTTTGCGCAAACCAATCAAAATACGCTTTCTGCGATTTTTTTTACCAAACATATGTAGCAAAAAACTAATTGGCCGAAAATGTTAAAAAATTTTGATTTTTACTTTTTTTTTGGGGAAATTTCATATAAAAAAATGTGAAAAATATTGTTATTTTTGCAAAATTGACGCTATTTTTTTGTTTATAGCGCGTGATCAAAAAATCGCACAGGTGATCAAATACCACCAAAAGAAAGCTCTGTTTGTGGGAAAAAAAGGACGTCAAATTCGTTTAGGTACAGCGTTGCACGACTGCGCAATTGTCCGTTTAAGTCACGCAGTGCCGAATCGCAAAATACCCCCTGGTCTTCTAGCAGCCAAATCCTCCGGGGCTTAAGTGGTTAATGGCCAGGCCATTTTTTGCAATTCGGCACTGCGTTATTTTAACTGACAATCGCGCGGGCGTGTGACGCTGTACCCAAATAAAATGTATGTCTTTTCTTTCCCACAAATAGAGCTTTCTTTTGGTGGTATTTGATCTCCTCTGCAGTTTTTATTTTTTTGCTATAAACAAAAAAAGAGCAACAATTAAAAAAAAAAAAAAAAAACAATATTTATTTGTGTCAACTTGGCTCAAACAACTATTTAAACTGAATTAAATATGGGACTGTATTTTAAAGAAATGTTTAACCAACTGTATCAAAGCGTGGATTAAAGTTACAGAGTACTGGGAATGAATGCTGATCTCTAGCATGTCTACTTAAGCCATCAATTGCAAAGAGCTCTTCTTTATAACAATAGTTGACAAAACAGTATGAAGCATTAAGCACTGTTCAAAATATCTATTATTTTCTAGCACGTAAATATACTAGAGGTGATACTAGCTCTCCGTTACATTAGAAAACCTGAAGGCCATAGGAAAAAAAAAAATCTGTCCTTGACAAGCACATAATGTGTAGAGGCTACTTCAGTGTCACTTGAATTCTTTCAAGTTCAAGGTTATAAGTACCTGTTTTGTAAATCATAGGCCCACTGTGTATCCTGGAATGACTGTGCTACATCATGTTTAAAGCTATGTATTAAGCTATGTATTACACATAACAAAAATGACATTACTGTTAGGGTTAACTTGTTTGCATCCTTTATTAATGAGTTAATAAAACCTTACAGTACTGTACCTATACCTATAGTTATTTCTCTTTTGTTTATGTTTATCACTTAACAATGATAAAGCCATTGAATCTGATATATATAAATTACTGCATATTAATATTTAATTTCGACCCCTTGCAGCCAACAGCTGAAAGAATGTGCATTTTCTGAAATTCAGATACAACGGTCGCACACAAATTAAATCTAAATAATTCCAAAGCAAGATACCCCCATTTCCCTTCCAGCAGAGTCAGGGTTTTAATGAATCAATTTATAGAGACTGCCACAGAGCATGAAACCAATAATGAGCATGGTTTGAAAAACTGAGTGTTGTGATACAGTCTGTAATACAAGTTTTTTTTTTTTGTAAAATAACTTATTTATTAATTTTATTTTTTTTTTTAAGTTGTAAAGCATCAGTTTCTAAACTTAGGAACATGTCACAAAAAAATGTGGAGGCTCTCATTATTGACCTCTTTGTGAAAATATGGCTGTCATACTGACCCTCTGGTTTCCATGCTTTCTAAATCACCAACCTAGAACAAGTATGTTGGGAGTTCTGACTTGCTACATGCTTGTGCCAGGACATTGACTTAAAAAGTGTGAAGTTACAGATGGGAAGCTCCTGAAGAAGCGGCAATCCTGAGAAATGCGTAGAGCTTTCTGTGACTGTATAGCTCATTAATTCTTTGATCCTTTCATGTCGGAAGTTGATGAAGAATTTTAAATTCTGTCTATAATAAAATCACATTTTAATAAGTTAAATTGTGTACACTATCATATGACATGGAGGGAGCACATTTAAAGGAGAAGTACAGCCAAAGGTTGTTTGGCTGTACTCCTCCTATGGATCGCAGGAGTGTAGTTAGTTCTGCACACCTGTGACCCATTTTCAGGTGACAGCAAGCTGAAGCCCGCTGTCGGCTAACGTCACAGAGCCGGTCCAGGCTCAGGCAAGATTGTGACTATATGGTTGGGATCCACCCATGTGCCGGGACAGGCACCTGGCTCAGTCTCTCAGTAAGCCACTGAGAGCCTGAGCCTGCCGCTCCCGCACCCGCCCTCTCCACAGCCCAGTGCTCCAGTGAGTGTGGGAGGGCAGAGAAGAGAGCTGCAAACTGACAGTCAGAGAGCTCTGAGAACCGAGTGCTCAGCAGTGTTCAATCGCTTGGTTCTCAGTGTTATAGCCAGCGGGGCACAGATGCAGCTGCTACATCGACCCAGGTAAGTATGATTTTAAAAAAAAAAATGATTCCCATACTTCTCTTTTAAAGTCTCTTAGATAGTAAAAGGGTTTGTGTGTATAATTGATTTGAGATTATGCCCCCTGGTGTTATATCATTTTTATGTTATTGAATCCATGGGTACCCTTTCTTTTTTGGTACTTGAAGCTAAGTACAGTCAGGATTGTAGCATTTTCAGAAGATTGGTAATGGCAGCCTCGTTTTTTTCTTTCATTGTAGGATCCTTTAAAGTATCTAAATGCATAAATATCTTATCTTCATTTGAAATAACAAAGTCAATTTACAAAATTATATGCAAAGCTCTTAGAGATATAGAGAAACTGGATTTGTTAGACTCTGTATTTACAATGCTTTGGAAAAAATGCATTTTCTATAATATTAAAGCAAATGTATATTGTCTTTCTTTCTTTCTTTCTTTCTTTCTTTCTTTCTTTCTTTCTTTCTTTCTTTCTTTCTTTCTTTCTTTCTTTCTTTCTTTCTTTCTTTCTTTCTTTCTTTCTTTTTCTCTCCCTCCCTCCCTTCCTTTCTCCATTTCTTTCTTTTTATTTTTCTTTCTTGACTAGAATTATACATTTCTTAAATATAGCCTAAGTGCAGTCAAAATAAACACAAAGATCAGCAAAGGGAACATAACTTACAGTTAGAAGAATGTGTCCCGTGTGCTGATGCCTCTTCTGTTAGCTGACATTTTCTCCTATTGATGATGACCCTCTACCCATCACCATAATCTACCAGCGTCGCAGGGTTTTGTAAAACTGTGGGAGCTGTCTTTATAATGAAAGTGATTCTAAAGTCAAAACGTGTTTTTTTTTTTTAAGGGTCCATGTACACTGCAACTTGTAATCGGCCGTTTATGAGCATTTGGGCGTTTTTTTCAGAAGCCCCTGAACCCACCTCCATGTTATCTTATCTGTCCATGTACACAGGATCGTTTACAGTCATTTGCAGGCAGTTGAGTTCAGTGACGTTTTTTGGAAAGCAATTATTTGTGTTCGAACGTGTGTTTCCCGGCGTTTCAAATGCAAAACGCAACCGAACGTGACCGAACGCAATGACCCACGTTTAGCGCTTGTGTTTTTCCATTTTAAAGGGGAATGATTTTTTGACCTCTAGAAACGGTTCTAAACGCAAACACCCGCTAAACGCCCGCTAAACGCGGGTGCAAACGTGACGCAACGGATGTTTTAAACGTCCTTTAAATTCCAGCATTCCAGGGACTTTTTAAAATGTCCCATGTGCATGAAGCCTAATGCATTATTTGCAATAAGGTAAAAAATACCCCACTATCCGTCCTACCAACCCCATCCCTTAACACTTACCTGACTCCTGTCACTGTTCCAGCACTGTCTTGGCTGCAGAACTGCTCCCCTCACTTCCTTGTCTTACAGGAGACAGTGAGGGCAGCAGGAGTAAAAGGACCCTGCTGCTGTCAGTCAAGCTCCTTTGAGGAGAGAGTGGGGGTGTGACTTACCAGCGCTGTGTGTGTATACGGATGCACACAGCCTGGCTCAGGAGTGTGCATGCATAGATGCCTCCTTAGCACTGGAAAGCGAAGGGACCTTTCTGTGCAATATCGTTGCACAGAGCAGGTAAGTATAACCCTATTTTTAAAACAAACAAAAAAATGATCCTTTAAGTATCACTTTACACTAGACCAACTAGACCTTGGTATAGACTACACTGCTGTCTGGTTAAAAAAAAAAAAAACCTGCACCAGTGCAATGATAAAGTTACTATAGTTGTCTCCTCAACTATAAGCAATATTTATCTAGTTGTTTTATTCACATATTACAAGTATGTATATAGAGCTTACAATTTACACAGCACTTTACATATTGTACATTTACAGCAGTCTATGCCCTCAAGATTCAAATCCCACATGCATACATACACATACTAGGGTATTAGTACTAGGGCATACATACACATACTGGGGTATTAGTAATAGGGCATACATACACATACTAGGGTATTAGTACTAGGGCATACATACACATACTAGGGTACCAGTTTAGGCATGATCAAATAGAGCCATGACTGCATTATAAAATCATTTGTTTATACAGAACCAGATTGTATGGTGTCTTTTTTTATATCTGACTATATAAGTAAAAAAACTTGAGTATTGTTAATCCAGGTAGTATCTATGTAGCTTAGGTCTTTTGGTTGTACTCTATGATCAACCATTACCAGAGTTCAGGTTTAATTGAAAAGTGACAGCTTCTAGTAAACACAAAAGGTGCTGGCATTGGAATCAAAAATCAAATTAGCTTCTTGTATTATGTTTTTCAGTTGCTAAATATTTTACTGAAGCAGAAACCAGGCTGAATGACAATGTAGTGTTCTATATTCTTACCTAGCAGTATTATAATGCAGAGGAGAATGGCGATCAATGCTCCTGTACTCAAACCTGTAGGGTGGCTTAGAGCTTCGGCTGTACAAGACTGCATGTTACCCTTGTGGTCGCAGGCACACACACGGATGGTCAGAGTACCAGTGCTAATCTGCACAGGAAACCCATAATCAGAAATGACCACTGGTAAAAGGTATGTATTCATCTCATGACGGCTATATCCATTTCTTCTAGTGTATATGCTGGCTGTGTTATCTGCAATCAAAGTATATACTATTATAAACACTTTCATACTAGACCCAACAATCACAAAGTATTTCTTTTTGGCATACCTACCTCCATTATCTTTGACGGTGAAGTTGGCATCGGACGATGAATACGAAAACCGAAGTCCACTGTAAGAATCATCCTTATCCACTGCACTCACAGTGTGTATTATCTGTAATAAACATATTCAACAGGGTCAAATAATACCTCTAAGTACACAAACAACAAAGTTTTTTCTTCATACAAATATAATAAATAATATTGCATAACATATAGTATATTGCGTTAAAATATGCGCAATTAGAATACGAAATATGTCTGTTTTCAATAAATATAACTTTCCAGAGAAGTTATTTGGGGGAGGATTAAAAATTCATGTCCAGTATGCATGCAAATGAGGAATTTCTCATTTAAAACTGAACTCTAGGTAGATATAAAATACAACTATGTAATCATTAATGTAATTAAATGTACATATTTTTTTAATGCAAACAGTTACAGCAGAGCCCAGAGTGGACGAGGGAGAAGCAGCAAAAGAAGCCAATCAGGTGTGTGGCACTGCAGGTAGATGGTTGATAGTAGAGAACAGGGTGACACCAGAGAAGGACTCATCTGTGTGCTGCGTCTCTTTTCACTGTCCAGTCACAGGGTTGGAGTGGAAAAGGCACTTATATGTGAAAGTAAAACACCTGCAAAAAAACAATCAGGTCGCCTGCCAGATAGGACTGTGCTATGTGGCAGGACTGTGTAAATCTCATGAAATGAACGAACTAGTGAAATCCCTTAGCAGGTTTAACAACTCCCATATATCAGTTTAATCTGTGCGTTTGGCTGTTTGCCTGTTCAACTTTAAAATGATTGTTTTATTTGAAACATTAAGTTAGACAAGCTAACAAAGTAGTAATACAAATAATGATGGATAGAAACTATGATACACTTCATAAGATGTCCACAGGTATCACACTGTGGAAGAATGTGTAGGCACAATCTAATCACTGAAAGATCTTTCTGTAGAAACGTCCACCTGGATTGACTGTTAATGCATGCCTATGCATATCAAGGAGAAAGCAAGGAGCGCAGAAAGACATGGCGGTTTTGGCTTTTCTAGGGGAAAGATTTTATAGGCTGGTAATATACTGTTCCTCGCTTTTAGAAAAGCAGGCCAAAGCCTGTTTGCACTGGTTGGGAAATGCAATGAAACATGTTTTTTTTTTTTTTTCTCAAATCAATTGTAACAAGTTGGATTGTGAAGCGCCATTTATATCTTTGGGTATTTTTGGTCTTATTATAAAATTCACTTTTGAGTACTATTTGGTTCCTGGAATGCTAATTTGCATGCTAGTAGTTTCCATCTGGTTAGACTGAAAATAAAGGATAAAAAAAGCAAGTAGCTTCTTATCTAGTAACAAACCAGGTATAATAATTAAAATGCCCAGATGTCAGTCTTTGCAAAATCTTGGATATCAGTACTTCATGTATAGGCCATAAATACATTAACCACTTGAAGACCTTAGGCATTTAAGTTATACCCTTATAAAAAAAAAGGTCAGGCCATATCCCCTACTGTAAGGCCTGCTCCTCCAACTACAATAAGGCTTACCTGTAGATACTGCGAATATCTCGTAAACTTGTGCCGTATAGGAGATATTCACATTGACTCTAGCCGATGGCATCACTGTGCATTCTGCATTCGAGCCACACTGAATGTGCCTTGAATGCAGAGAGTGCTATATAGTTAGTTAGGTTGAAAAAAGACACAAGTCCATCTGGCTCAACCAATAAAAAACAAACAACAGTAAAGAAAACCCAACCACACAATCCAATATACACAATTCTATACCCTCAGTTGATCCAGAGGATGGCGAAAAACCCCACCAAAGCATGATCCAATTTGCTACAGCAGGGGAAAAAAATGTCTTCCTGGTCCCCCGAGAGGCAATTAGATGTTCCCTGAGTCAACTTTACCTATCAACATTAGTACCCATTTATATTATCTACACCCACAAAAGAATCCAGGCCTTTTTTTAAGTTATCTAGTGAGCTAGCCAGATCCATCTCTGGAGGGAGTCTATTCCACATTTTCACAGCTGTTACGGTGAAGAAACCTTTCCGTATTTGAAGACGGAATCTGTTTTTCCTCTAGACGTAAAGAGTGCCCCCTTGTCCTCTGTGTTGACATTAAAGTGAACAACTCAACACCAAGTTTACTACATGGACCCCTTATGTATGTACATGTGCTGTACCGAAATTGTGACCCCATGCATATGAAGAGAATGACATCATTGCGGCTCGGCCATTCAAACGTCCACGGAACACTAACCAAGAAAAATAAATGGGTGAAGTTGGAAGTGCCGGCAGTGATGACAGCTCAGCACTGGGGGGGTCAGTTTAAAAAGTAAATCTTCCATAATGTGCAGTATGGAACCCATTAACCACTACTTTAAAATACACATGATGTCACATTAACTGTCATGTTATGCGCTATACATTTCACAGGCTTTATAATTATACCTGAAATGAATTCAACATAATACATAACGTACATGGCAAAGCAAATATTATTTATCCAATAAGGCTTTTTCGATTTATGTAATCCACAAAAGCACTGGAAATCTCTATATATACTGTCCATGCAGGGACACATATGAAACTTAAGAAATTCCTAGTTTTAGTCATTAATGAAAGGATTAGAAATGCTTCAAGTGGAATTACAGTTTAATTAGCTTTAAAAAAGAACATTTTAAGATGAAAGCTCTTAATTATAGCACAGAAAGTACTATCTGAACTGCCAGTGTGACGTTTTAAAAAAAAAAAAATCTTTGACATTGCGAGATGATCTACCCAGGCTCCGTTACTGCTGTGACACAAAATAGCTGGTATCCTCCCTCTCCACATGCAGTGACAATATATATGGAAGTTACAGGGAGAGCAGAGGTGAAAGATGACAAACATCACATGGGAGGATTGGGAATTAAACAGTAAATCTGCAGGAGATTTTTTTTTTTTCCCTAGCAGTTTTTATGTTTCATCTAATCCTTTAAAATGCTATGTTTTCTATTTGCAGCAGCCTTTTACTTGTAGGTTTAGTTGTAAAAGATTGTTTTACAGACCATTACAGTATAAATGGTAATAGTAACCTAAGTGGTCATTTGGGGCCACTTAAAATGAATACTATTATGGAAGCAAACTGCAATGAAAATACATAACAATAATACGTGCAGCTATCTTCAACTACATTCTCCTAGGTTTACCTAAGATCTAAATGATAATTATTACTTCTGCCACATTAAAGAATATGCACGGTGCCTTATTAACACAAGAACTAAAAAATACAATGTTCACAGCACAAGTTTAATATCATTCTAAGCATTTATGCTCTCATACAAAATTGATGCTGTTTGCAGTTTATCCTTCTTTTCTTATTTTATTAATGCATAAACACCAGAGTAAAATTATGCAGCTGTTTGGAAATCCCAGTGTTGACACAAGTCAATGATTTACAAAGCCAAGTGCAAAATGTATGCTTATTTTATGATAAGATAGTAAATATAATATCACAGAGTTGTGGTGTGTATGTACTGCCAAAAGTATTGACCATGTGTATGCCTAGTTATACAGATTATATTAGGGAAGCACAGTGTCTTGATGGTTAGCACTTCTGTCTTGCACAACTGGGTCCCTCAGTTCAGATCCCAACCAGGAGACTATCTTTATCGAGTTGGCATGTTTTCCCAACCTTGCGTAGCTTTGCCTCTGGCAATTTCTGTTTCCTTCCACACTCAATAGAGAGGCTGGTAATTAGCCCTTCTTTAAATTGGGCACAGTACTGTACGCAGTGTTGCCAACGGTCAGTATTTTTACTGGCAGCCAGTAAAAAATGGGCATTTTTTGTCCTGCCAGTAAATGCCAATGACAGGAACATGTTGCCAGTAAACAATATGGCTTTGATGCTTAAACGGGGCTGCACATGTGCAGTTCCAGTCAAGTGCCAGATGAGACTATTTGAGTGCCTGCTACAATGTGTTCGGGTGGCGCCCGCACAGAGCAGGTCTGGTGGAGGTGGCGCCTGAGTGTGTCGTGTGATGTCATAGTGAAAGAGAGCTGAGCGGAGCCTGCCCATTCTAAGTTCTTACCCTTCTGAGTCCTGCCCCTAAGCTAATTACTTTATATCAAAAATAAAATAAGAAATATTTTTTTTTTGCTTTAATACCTACTTTAAATCACATTGTTAATTGCAAATTGCACTTGCTTGCAGCCTAAATACTGCATTTTGCACTTAAAACTGTAATTTTGTAACTTTTGGAAATGCTAGTAAAAACTTGGTTTGCCAGTAAATTTTGGGTGTTGTGTCAATAAATTTCAATCTGGTAGGTTGGCAACACTGACTGTATGTTTGCATGTTTGCATGTGAAATAGGTACCTAAGATCTCCTTGAAAGCAGGGAATGTGCATGTACAGTATGTAAAGCACTGTGAATAATGTCTTCAATATAAATGCCTTTAATAAATAGCAGACCTAGACAGGC
Organism: Pelophylax lessonae; assembly: GCF_965119305.1. Lineage (NCBI taxonomy): Eukaryota > Metazoa > Chordata > Amphibia > Anura > Ranidae > Pelophylax > Pelophylax lessonae. Next base: position 308,866,460 of record NC_138772.1, on the reverse strand, counting down.
GATCCAGGAGCTTGCCAAACTTGCAAAATCCACATGGCATTGGAATCCTTAAGCTTATCTTGGGGCCATCATGAGAAACATGCAGCTCTGTAGGCAGCTCTTTCACAATAAGCTTTGTATTCTTTCATCTTTAACAAAACTGCCTTTAGCCTATGCAATGTATATTTTACACTTGCTTTACTGAGTTAATAGTGGAGCCATTTCATTACCATGTTTTCTTCACTGGGCCTAACAAGATTTGGTTAAGCATACAAATGTGCTCTGTTATAATTTTTATGCCAGGCTGTTTCCATTATGGCATTGGGCCCTATTGAGATAGCACCTATGTAACATGCATTGATTAATAAATATATAAAGTATACACAGATTTGATATATAAGTCCTATATGCCCAACTATGCAAGGGAAATCTCAACAGGCAGGTATAAGCTTTATTCAGAACAGAACATCACAGAGACTGACTCATTCTCTCCCTAGGCCACTATTTTGCATTGGGATTTTGCATACATTAGTTCTATCATATATTTTCATGCAGAGTATATTATCAAAATGGGGCCATCCAAAGATGAGACTTAAAGAAAAGTTTTCACAAACCTAGCATACAATAAAAAAAAATGCTTACAGTATGCATATTAGTTGAAAAAAATCAAAGTGACCAAAGTACAGTCATATAATCAGCCAAAATTACACACACTTTCCTAGAAAAGTCAGACTTAAATTTTAGTGAATGTGAGCATAATTTTTTTTTTTTTCTGGTTGACATTTATTCCAAAGTGTTGACAAGCATGTAATGCTATACAGTGCTAGGATTGTTGCAAAGCAGATGTCTCCTAACTTTAAAATAATATTCTTCAGCTCAAGGGTGCAATAATAAAAAAGAAAATGAAACTCCTCAAATCAGCCACATGGATCAGCTGCTTTGTAATTTTAAATGGAACTTAACTGCCAGGAGATCACATATACACACCTGTTCTGCCTTCGCATTTTCGCAAACGAATATCTCATACAATGTTGCAAACTCGGGGGCATTATCATTCACATCAAGAACTTTAATATACACAGGAACACGGCTGCTTTCTTTAGGATTACCTGTAATAAAAAAGATAAGAGACCTTTATGTGTACAATGGCTAAATAGGGTGAACTGCACAGAGATCAGAAACCAGACGCTAAATACTTAATTTTGGAAAAGGTCTGTTTTTTTTTTTTTTTTAATATTGTGCCTTTGAGTCTTTGAATCTCACAATCAAACGCCTAATTAGAAGAACACAAGCTGTGTATTGCCAGTTTTACAGCCACTTTCCCAAGCAGAAAATTGGAAGCGCTGTGTAAATGTATCATGACACTATTCTTATAAAGACAAAAATACAGTAATAAATAGCAAATGCACTATAAAACAAGTGCAATGCTTTAACATTGAACATAGTCAACCCTAGATGTCATTTAAATTGCCCACAAGTAATAGTAGACATAATTATACTTAAACTAAGCCCCAACTGTCCAGCATTAGATGTTATTTGGAGTTGTGCTCATGTGCATCTATCGATTTTATTTGGAAGAAATGTGGTAAACTGAGTTATTGAATAATGTACTTGCAACTTCCATGTATCACAGAGGCCAACCTACAGTTTTTTTTTCCAAAATGATCACAAGATGCTGTAGTTTGTTGATAATAATCATAACTCAGTGGAAGTCAGCAGTTGCAATCACTCAAAGTGCAGACTTCCACTGCAGGACATAAAATAACCATTACTATCCAGGGCACTTACAAATAGAAATGTATTTCTACTCAAAACTATACATCTGTGTGTTCTCTATGGTGCAAGGCTTCATATCCAACCTAGTGATGAAACTGATTTGCTATCTCTTTCCTTTTAAAAGTAATCTCCATGTTTGGATATCAATGCTTTCAGGGAAAGCTAGACTATTTGGCTTTTCTAAAGTATCCATAAATGTAATGATTTTGTGGATAATTCGAACACATAAGCCACATTGGACTAATTGACCTTCTATAAATTGAGCATTTTTTCTAATTTCTTTTTTTTTATTTTCAAAAAAGTTTATTGAAGAGTAATGAGTACAATTTTTTTTGTATCAAATTACATTGTGAACATTGTGAAAAGAAAAGGCAATCCTAGTTACATATGAAATAACAGTATAACAAAGAACATTTGATAATAAGTGAAATGAAAAGTATCCAACCCCTAACAAATGTACCTCCTTTTCTCCATAAACCCATCCCCCACAGTTATTGCCTTTTGTTTCACTTGACCCTCCCTTCTAGATTGTAAGCTCTAACGAGCAGGGCCCTCTAGTTCCTCCTGTTTTGAACTGTATTGTAACTGTATTGTCTTCCTTCACATTGTAAAGCGCTGCGCAAACTGTTGGCGCTATATAAATCCTGTATAATAATAATAATAATAATAATATCCACATTAACTATGCTATGATTATATGATGTCAATGCGGCAGTACAGTTTTGCGAGAATATCAACTTGTATGGCATGGATGCATTATGAATTTAGAGATGGCTCAATTTACCTGTGAATGCAATCCTTTTCTAACTACCAAAAGAGAACCTGTCCTATTTCCCTGAATGGCAAGTTGTTTGACTAGGCCACGTAACACCCAGTGATACTTAAGGGCCGCACACACGATAAGAAAATCATAAGGGAAATTTCGTCCGACGAACGATCTGCTGTTTTTCGGATTGTTAGTATAGGGCTTTCGACAGCCGATTACGGATTTTCGAAAGACAAAAACTGGATGTGCAGGCTATAAAATTTTTATCGCCCGTCAACACAACATGCGATTTTCGTTTCATTAGTACAGTTTTCGACGGAAAAAAAACTTGAGAGCAAGACTAGGCATGCTCAGAGACAAAAGAACACATACAAAACAATACAACAAATGACATCATTTCTGATGTAGAATTCTATTGTACGGGAAAATTCGTATGAAAATAACTTCTTCACTTTCGACATGAGACTAGCATGCAACAAAAAATGGACGACAGATTGTTCGATAATCTGCTCGTGTGTACGGGGCTTTACCTTCCCTGCACTCCTCGCTGCCCTGTTCACATTTGGAAGCATGAAGTTTAAACACTCTGTGTTGGTCTGTTTTTAAGTTTACATAGGGTTAATAACTTCCCCCACAGGTTACATTGTTAGTGACATTGCTAGACTGGCTGCTCTGGCTAGAACATTGCATTCTGGGAAAAAGGAGATAGGTATACATGCTCCCCCATGCCTGAAAATACCAATATTTCCAAAGGCTCTAAAAAAGAAGTCAGAGAAGTAGGGAAATGCAGTGAAGGTCAGCATACATGTGTTGGGTGGTGCCTTATTAAGGGATCCTGTCACTGTGCTCTAGACCAGTGTTTCTCAACTCCGGCCCTCAGGGCACACTAACAGGCCAGGTTTGCTAGAAAACTGAAATACATCACAGGTGAGATCATTTGCTGCTCAGTGATTGCATTATTCTAGTCAGCATCTCCCCAAGGTAATACCTAAAATCTGGCCTGTTAGTGTGCCCTGAGGACCGGAGTTGAGAAACACTGCTCTAGACTGGTTCTCTTTAGGCTTGCAATAGCCAGAAACATCTGAAAGTTGGGGTAAACCTACTCAACCAATTTCCATCTGAAGTAACACACCTTAAGAGGAAATTATTTTTTTGTATGCCAACATGCTATCTACTGTTCAATATTAGTAATGAGCTGAACATACCTGGGCTTGGTTCAAGCAGGGTTTGGTGAATGTCATTATAATTTGGGTGCATAATCTGAACCCCATTGAGGTTAATGGGAGCCATAAAAAAAAGTTTTACTCAATTTCTAAGGCTATAGATAAGAGATTGTCAATCCAATTGCATGGAAAGCTATACACTGTGTTGGGAAACGTACCAAAGTAATAAAAAATATAAAACTTTTGTTTGCGGGGGAGCATTGGTTTTAGTAATGCTTTAAGTGAAACAATTAAATGACAAAACTCCATTAATTAAAAGGTCTGGGGGATGCCCTGACCCTGTCTGTAAATTGACACATCTGTGTGATGTATACTACCAACTACAGCAACGCTGACATTTACACAGATAAATGTGTGTTTAACGACTTCAATAAAGGGAATTTTCCCCTCTGTCCTGCCGAGGCAAATTTTCCGCTTTCAGCACTGTAACACTTTTAATGCCGATTTTGTGGTCATGTAACACTGTACCCATAAGACATTTTTCGATTTTTTTCACACAAATAGAGCTTTCTTTTGGTGGTATTTAATCACCACTGGGTTTTCAAATTTTTGCTAAACAAACACAAAAATCTAAAAACTTTGAAAAAAACGCGTTTTACCTTGCTTCTGTTATACAATTTTTCAAATAAATAATATCTTTCATGAATTTAAGTTAAAGTGTAAATTTAATTGTAAATTTATTTGGTGAAAATAACTCAAAATCAGTGTTTATTATTTACTCTGCAGGAAAGGTATAGAGTCCACAAACTATGGCATAGATATCTGAAAATTGGTCAATCCTGATGTACTGACATCTCATTTCTTGAGGCCCAAAAATGCCAGGACAATATCCCCCAAATGACCCCTTTTTGGAAAGTAGACAGTCCAAGGTATTTAGGAAGAGGCATGGTGAGTTTTTTGTAGTTGTAACTTTTTGTCATGCTTATTTTGGAAAATGAAGAAAGTCCCACCCAGCCATCATTTTACAATAGGCTGGGCAGGAAGTGGTTACATTTCTGGCAAGATGGACAACTCCTGGCCTCCTCATTCTGTTTGTGTGTTTTTAAGATGTGAGTTGAGTCCCCCCCCCCCCAAATTGTATACCAGACTGACCACGAAAAAAACAAGAGACGAAAAAGCATGAAGTCTCCCCCAAAAATCCATGCCACAACCCTATCTGAGCATGCAGCTTGACAGGTCAGGAAAGGGATTTACCATCCCTCCAGAACCATAAGAAGCCCTATGCCATCAACGTGGAGGGAGTGCCTTACCGGGAAGAGCTTATTGGAATCTGGAAGCCCCTTTTACCAATAAAGGGGCTCTTCACCACAGAGGAGACTAACTTAGCCTGGAGGTATCATAGTGGAGTAGTAAGCTATTATATTATACAATGGATTTGTTTTGTATGTTTTTTTTTTGTTGAGGTGGATACCCATTCACTAATCTACTTTCCCCAACCCAAGAGTCTACTCTGATTCTGTTTGTATCCAAAGGAAGAGGATTTGAATGTATGCCTATTCAAGGGAGGGTATTTTCTGAATGGAATTGGTGCATATTAGTGATGTATCACCTAGATATATTGATGCTATACACGTGGTTTATATTGGATATCGTTGAACTATTTCAGTTGGTCTTAAATGCTTACCCTTACAGCACAAGCACTCTTGCAACATGTAGAGTCGTTGGTGAGTGATGGGAGAGCAGGATCAAGGGTTAGAAGTTTTTTTTCTATGTTACCAATATGAGACACTATGCATGTATACCTACAACTGTGGGAATTTTGGAATGCATTATTATTGGTTATGTTTGTTGATTGTTGCATGAATAGCTATCTATCATTTATTGTAGAACATTTCAGGGATCTTCTGCCCTTTACTGCTAGCTGCTTGTATCACCATTTTTTCTATAATTATGCATTAGCACTTCCTTTCTCTCGGAGGCTGACTTTAATACCCAAGAAGAAGGAAATGGAGAGAGAGAGAGAGATAAAGTCCCAGCCCAATGTCCTGTCCATGCTGCTAAGATGGGACTGGACCAGACCAGACTAGACCAGGCCAGACCAGGCCAGACCAGACCAGACCAGAAGAGATTAAGAGATAAGTACTCCTGTGTTTGGCAGTTTACTGTTGTTACTCATAGCCTCTGGGTGTATATATAGTGTATATACTGTATCTAAAGACTGGTGACAGAAGCATTTCTGTCCTAATAGTATTATCTCACATACAAAGTGCGAGATAATTAGGTCTGTGTTACTGTATGTGTAGTGGTCCCCTTCCAGTATATTAGTAGGTGAACTTGTTTATTGCAATAGAGTTTTTATGCAGCTTTGTTATTTTAGTTAAAGGACTATTTTTTTTTTTTAATAACAAACATGTTATACTTACCTCCTCTGTGCAGTTGGTTTTGCACAGAGCAGCTGGGATCCTCCTCTTCTCGGTTCCCTCATTGCTGCTCCTAGCCCCTCCCTCTTATCAAGCTTGCTATGGGGCCACCCGAGCTGAGCTGCAGCTCCATGTGTCCATTCAGACACGGAGCTACCGTTGGGCCTCGCCCCCATCTCTCCTGGTTGGCTTACTGACTTTGATTGACAGCCTTGGGAGTCAATGGCGTCACAGCTGTATCCTAGCCAATCAGGAGGGAGAGTTCCAGGACAGCCGAGGGACTCGTGGACATAGAAGGACAGAGAGGGGGCACATGTAAGTATAAGGGGTGCTGGGAGGGGCTGCTACACACAGAAGACTTTTTATCCTAATGCATGGAATACATTAAGATAAAAAAACCTTCCTGACTTTACAACTCCTTTAATCCTGTTACTTCTGGCCTGGGATTCTATAGCTAGTTTTAGCTTACTGCTCAACAACTAGCATAGGTTAGAGCCAGGTAAGGCATCCTGCCTCTCCTGGTAGTTAGAGGTCTGGTTGCATGTCAGATTTGAAACTACTTGGGAGGGGCTAACGCACACAGTAGATATGAAACTCTGAGTTCCAGTGCCACACCATCAGTTTCTACGTGTGAGAAACTGTATTCCAAGCTGATTGAACAAGAGTTAGAGGATCTCGCAATTACGTTTTTGACACAAAGACAGAAGCTGCATCATGTTAATAGTTAAATAAATAGTGTTGCGCAAAAATAAAAATCACTGTGGGTATATTGTTCTAAAAATATTAGTGACAATCCCAAATTGTACTGTATATAATATAAATAAATTCCAATTGTTTAAAACATTAATGATGTGGTGTATACCATATTCTATAAAATCCAAATCGATAAATGATATATACCCAGTGCTAAATAAATAATTGGCATTAATGATAGATCAATACATCAAACTATAAAGTGCTGTGTGCTGGTTCGATACTGATATATCGATTTTCCTTAAATACTGCAATATGTGCTTACTAGTCCTCTCATGCAAAAAAGGAAAAAATATAAATAAATATTAAATAAATGTGGTCAATATCAAATATAGTCCGTAAAGTGCTTAAAGAAGCTGCATCATGATCATGCCCAGGGGCTCTTGCAACTGGACTTTGCCACAACATTTATCTGGAAGTAAATCTGTTAATACCTTGGATGTATGTACTATTATTATTATTTTTTTAAATTATGGCTTGTACTATTTCCCTACTGATGTGCATCTATATGGTTAGTGTTAGATGCAGGTTACAGTAGTTCCTCTGCTCCCAATTACTTTGATTATATTTCTGACTAATTTCCCAGGAAGGGAATCCCCTCTGTTCACAGAGGCCCTGTCCTGTGTGGAGGCACTGCCTAAATTTATTGTTAAATATACTCTTCCTCTTTGTGGAAGTTCTGGTTCTTCTATTTACCTACAGGCTTAGCACATTATCCTGTTTGGTGAGGGTCATTTCATATATCTCCCCTCTAAAAAGGCTACACAAATATATCCTAAATGTTCACCTTAAAGACGTAGACCCATCCAGGTGTTCTTCAATACAGTCTGATACACAGGGCCAGATTAACGTAGGGGCTATTGGAGCTGCAGCTCCAGGCCCCTACCTTTATATAGGCCCCGGGTTGGCCATATTCACTGTTACCGCTCTTCTGTCACTTGTAAACACAGAAGTCTGGCTTCTATGCTCGCTTCCCCAGGCAGCTCCCTCAGAACCTCCCCACACAGCACGAAGGCCGGACAAGGAGGGACAGTTGCTGATGCATGGATGTGTTTATGGGCTTCAGAGACAGCATCCCATGTTGAATTAGGCATGCATGGCTGCACCCTTCCTCCTCTGGGTGCATGCCAAGGCACGGCCCTTAAGGCCCTTCAAAATCCTCAGCACCAAGCCCATGATGCTCTTAATCCGGCCCTGCTGATACATATAAAATACACTTTAATGGGTAAAAAAATGGTTTAAACCCCTCTCAGATTTGTTTTTCTTTTTGCTGTGACTTTTTGATGATTTTAATTTTCTTCCTGTCTCAAGACACATTAGAAAGTGAGGAGATTTTCCCAAAAGAAGGGGAATATTCACTTATACATGTTTTATCCTCTAATGGATGATTGCCTCTCTCTCCAGTGACAAATTAAAACTTTGGATTTTCTTTCACTTTCTGTCTTGTTGCAATGGTCTCCAGGACAAATATTGAGTGTGAATCTTCCCAATAGGGACATAGATAGTAATAAAATCATGACATGGGTTTTAACCCATCACTATTCAAAGTAAAAATAATAAAAAAAGGCTTTATGTACATGTTATTATCAGCAGCAAATAGATTGTGGATGAGGTCATGAAATAATACACATTACAGTCATTATTAAAAACTGAATCATACGACAGAAAAAAAATCAAATATAATTAGTTCAAGTGCAATGTAAGTCTGGATATAGCCAAGTATTAATATATTATGATCACACATAGTACATAATGATCTTTTATTGTATTAATACTTAAATATTATGTAATGACTAGATGCCAGACTTTTTTTAAAACTTCAATGACAATTTGTCCTAGATAGCCTGCAAGATGCAATTTTATAGTCTGTGCATCTGCCAATACCAGGCCCTCATGTGTAATTGGGTCTGCCTTTCACACTGACTTCATAGTTGCTACTAATTGTATTAACTTTAATCTTGCTCTGGGTGACTTCCAGTAAAGGAAGTGATGTGTTTATGTCAGTGCTGATTGGGATTATACTAGCAATTCATTATCAAATGGTTGTTGTTACAAAATAGATTTGATTATTATACCAAAGCCATAATCTGTGAGCACAGTTACATTGCATTAAATACCTATTGTACATTTATCTCAAGCTATTCAATAAGAATTGCAGATGAAAAGCACTTTCTAATTGCTTTTTTTATGACAAGGTCTAAGATACCATGTTTTATCTTTGCTGAACTGATTATAACTAGATATGAGCTATAAGTTGAGGTCGAACCTGAGTTCGAATCCAAACTCAAGTCAATCGGAGTTCAGTAAAAGGTTGAACTAATGTGGCCATTCACAGTTTTAACAATCAATTACCAATATGTACTTCCAAGCCTTTGAACTGTGGTCAGGTGGCTTAAAAGTGCAAATAATGGGGGTTTTCATATGTGACTCTTCCTATAAAAGTCAAGCACCCCTTTGTCAGGCTATATGGGGATTTGTAGGGAAAGGGAGAGCTGTCAATGTTTGTGAGTGTTTGCAGGCAGAAATGGTTTCTGCTTTATTATGAAGTGCTGGACAGTGCCATATACAGTCCTATATAGGGATGGGCTGAACGACCCTGTGTTCGGTTCGCATCAGAACTTTTGAACATTGCAAAGTTTGGAACCGAATAACGAACCCTATTGTAGTCTATGGGACTCAAACTGGAAAAATCAAAAGTGCCAATTTTGAAGGCTTATATGCAAGTAATTGGGCATACAATGGTTATTGGGTTCCGGGTTCTGCCCTGGGGGACATGTATCAATGAAAAAAAAAGTTTGTAAAAAACATAATTTTTAAATGAGCAGTGATTTACTGATGCTTAAAGTGAAAGCATCAAAATGAGAAATAACAATAAAAAGGAAACATTCCTTTCAATATAATGTCTGGGAGGGTCCACTTAGTCTGCCTGTAAAGTGGCACATCTGTACTGTGCACAGAAACTGCTGCAGAAATAATTGCCTTTATAAAGCCAAAAAAATGACATTTTCCCTGCAAGCTTTCTTTATTTTGTAAACAACAGCTTGGGGAGCAAGTGTGTATGATGAGGCCACAATGTAGTGCACTGGGAACAAGATTAGAGATTTTTTGGATAAATTCTGGTGTCTCTTCCGCAGACTTTGAAAAAAAGTAACAGGTGTGGAAAAATTGGTCTTTGTGTGTCGAAGGTGGCTTTACACTGTAACCCTATAGAGGTACTTTTGATGAAAGCAAGAACTGCCTTCCTGTCAAAAATTTAAATGTTATGCACCTGTCAAATGGGTGTGAAAAAATTGGTCTTTGGGTGTCTGTGGCGCCTTCACATCTTAACCCTATAGAGGTCTTCTTGATGAAAGCAAGAATTGGCCTTGCTATCAAAAATTTAAATTATATGCATCTGTCAAATAGGGATGATCGAACTTTTAAAACGTTCGGTTCGGCCAGAACATCCGAACTTCCCGAAAGTTCGGCCCGGATTTCAGAACCCCACTGAAATCAATAGGACCCTAACTTCGGTAATCAAAAAACACAAATTTTAAGCCCTAAAACCCAATAAATGCCCCTAAAAAGTCCCTAGGGTTCTGGGTCATGCCCCATTAACTATTAATCACACAAAAAAAAGTTCTTAAAAATTGTCATTTTTGATAAAAAAGCCAATTATTGAAAAAAAAAAAGAGAGAGATTCTTTGATTTTTGACTTTGGATTTAGTATCTGGGGGGTCTAAAAAGTGTACATGTGAAGTTTCAGCACTGTAGCATGTCCAGAACCATAAAAAAAAGGTAATTTTTCAGTAGAACAGGGATGTGGGACCCTCCTTTTACACCTATATGATCTTTTTTTTCTGGTTCTGGACATGCTACAGAGCTGAAACGTCACAGGTACACCTTTTAGACCCCCCAGACACAAAATCACACAAAAAAAGTTCTTAAAAATTGTCATTTTTGATAAAAAAGCCAATTATTGAAAAATTAGAAAAAAAAAAAAGAGATTTTTTGATTTTTACTTTGGATTTCGTATCTGGGGGGTCTAAAAAGTGTACATGAGAAGTTTCAGCTCTGTAGCATGTCCAGAACCATAAAAAAAGATTGTTTGTATTAGAACACTTTCAGCTCAGGGGGTTGGCTTCTCTTCTCGGTTTTCACACCTTGCCGGTTTCAAAGCAGGCATTTTTTTGGGTTCTTTGCAATCATGGAAAAACATCTGAACTTGTGTATAGTGGCACTGTGCACAAGTTAAGATGTTTTGCCTGCCTCCAAAAACCCCCAAAAAATGCCAGCAAAAACACACCTGGGCATTTTTTTTGACGCTAGCCTTTTTTTGGCATTTTTTGGGGTTCTTTTGAGGCAGGCAAAATATCTGAACTTGTGTATAGTGGTATATATACACACATAATTATATGTATATAGACACCTAGCCATATATAGGTGTGATAGTAGCAGAAATATATTACTGTAAATGATTTCATTAGCGCAAGCATATATTTCTGCTACTATCACACCTATATATGTCTAGGGGTATATATACAGACATATATGTGTATATATACCCCCTATACACATGTTCAGATGTCATGTCTGACATCAAACAAGCACTGGCAGTGGCAGCCCCTGCAGCATGAAAAATGCTTGGCTGGTGAGAAGCCATATTCCTGTCCCGAAGCAACTCAGAGAAATGATCATTTCTCTATAGCGGTCACCCTGCTATGGAAGGGTTTTGTCACCCTTCCATAGCAGTCACTGTCAGTTAACCCTACACTACACTACGGTCCCCTTACACTTAACACTTTCCCTACAGAAGCTAAATTTTTGAAGCTAACTTAAGTGTAAAGGAGCACTCTAACTACACTAGATATCCCTTTCCTCACACTAATAAATGCTAAATGACACTTTTAAAGTAAAATTAACAGAACTGCTTCCACTCTCTTCCATGTCCAGTATAACAATGCTAGGAATATGGCGGGGGTGATCTTATATACTGGGGGGCGTATTCACTAATGATTGGTCTAGGGACCCCCTAGTCACTCCAATCACATTCCTAGCATTCTCCTGCCCCCTCAATTGGCTTTTTCTAATGGTTCTGGTCCAATCACGGGCTTTTAAAGCCCATTTCCTGAAGCATTGCATTTTGGTTGGTTCTGGTTGCTGAATTCCGAACTTTTTGGGCAAAAAGTTCTAAATTCGGCCGAACCTCGAACACCCAATGTTCGGGCCGAACCGATGGTGGACCCGAACCGTTTGATCATCCCTACTGTCAAATAGGTGTGAAAAAATTGGTCTTTGGGTGTCTTTAGTGTCTTCACAACGTAACCCTACAGAGGTACTCTTGATAAAAGCAAGAATTGGCCTTGCTATCAAAAATTGAAATCATATGCACCTGTCAAACAGGTGCAGAAAAATTAGTCTTTGGGTGTTAATTGTGCCCATTAAACATACACCAAAAACATTCTTCCGGATGATATCAACACCCACAACACTGGGCAGCCTAGAAGTCTTGCAGAGATTCCACATCCCAAAAACACTTATTAGTGACATCGGCATCAGGGGATTCATAGCTGCTAGTAATCCAGGACTGATTCATTTTGATAAATGTCAGATGGTCCACGCAGCCTGTGGACAGACGCGTTCTATTATAAATAACAAAACCTCCAGCAGCACTGAATGCCAATTCGGAAAGCACATTGGATGCAGGGCAGCTCAGAAGCTCAATTGCATACTGGACAAGTTCTTGCTAGTGGTCTATTTTGATGACCCATTAACCCAGTGGATTGTCAACTGGAATGCTCTCCATCTCTGTTTTCACCCCTAGATAATCTTCCATGATATGATGCAGACACTGCCGACGGGATGTGGAAGCTGAGAGCCCTGGGTGGCGAGAACTAAAAAAATTGTGAAATGCATCACTTAGGCGGGCCCCTTCACCACTGCTCCTTTCTTGACCAACAGAAGCCTCAAAACTAAGTTTTCCATGACACTGTAACCTACCAAAGTCGGGAAAAGCATTAGAAGAACTCCTCTTTAAAGTGTCCTCAAGAGATTTCATCTTCTGCACCCTCTGTGGGGACAGGATGAGTTCTGACACTTTCCCTTTGTAATGGTGGCCAAGGAGGGTTGCTAACCAATAGTGATCCTTCTCCTTGATACCACATATTCTTCGGTCCTTTTGCAGGCTTTGAAATATGAGGGAGCCCATGCACCGCAAGTTTGTGGAGGCATGAGAAGCAGACTCCTCAGGGTCGAGGTCCCGGGGTCAAGGATTACAGTATCTGGGACTGCCTCCCCCCAGGGTTCTAAGGATGGAAAAACCATCTGTTGAGGGTTGATGTGTGTCTTCCTCTGGTTAAATGCCTCCAAAACTTCCAGAATCCTCCTCCTCCTCTCTCTCCTCTTGGGCGTTCTGTTGGGTAGGAAGAATGGTGTCTACATAAAGCAGGGCCTTGAGAGGAAAGGAAGTCTTCCTCTTTCTTCCACTGCTCTGCCTCAATTGCCCTGTCCATAATGTCACACAGAGTCTGGTCCAGCAGGGACACAGCAGGGATTGTGTCACTGATGCATGCATTGTCACAGGTCAACATCCTTGTGGCCTCCTCAAATGGTGACAGTGCATGCATCCTTTTTTAGTAGCCATTGGCATTTGGAAAAAAAGCAGAGCCGGCCTAAGGCTGTCATTGTGTCATACTTGTTGACGGCCCTCTGCTGCAGCATTCCCAAAGTCAAGTTCCACCTGGTGGGCATGTTACAAATCAGGCGGTTTACGGGCAGGTGCTATTCCCGCTGAATTTTAGCCAACCGAGTACTGGTTGTGTATGACCACCTGAAATGGCTACAGACTCTTCTGGCCTGCTTTAGCAGATCTTTCAACCCTGGGTATCTATTTAGGAAATGCTGCACCACCAAATTGAGGACATGTGCCAGGCATGGCACATGTGTCAACTTTCCCTGTCTAAGGGCGGACAGAAGGTTTGTGCCATTATCGCACACCACCATTCCTGGCTCCAGCTGGCCTGGCATGAATCACCTCTGGGCCTGCCCCTGCAGAGCTGCAAGAATCTCTGCTCTGTTGTGGTTTCTGTCCCCTAGACACACCAACTGAAGCACTAAATGGCACCCTTTAGCCTGACTCATTGAATAGCCCCTTGAACTCTAAGTGGGCACTTGTGGTTCGTAGGACAATTCAGCAGAGTAGGGCATGGAGAAGGAGGAGGAGGAGAAGGAGCAGGTAGAGCTGACAAATCTCGCATAGTCACCACTAGCTGTATGGAGATGTGGCGGCACAACAAGCTGCAGCACTGAGACCTGTATTGCATCCTTCTGAATTGCAAGCAGAGTTACAGAGTGTATTGTGAATGAAATATAGGGTCCCTGACCATGCTTGCTGGACCACGTATCAGCAGTAATGTGAACTTTGCATCTGACTGCCTTACCCAACAATGCCACAACATTGCCTTCCATTGCCATTGTGGTACAGCACTTTCTGCCAATTCATGGAAGAGGGCAGAATCCACCAGACAGAAATGCAGAAGTTGTAAAGCCAGCTGCTTTGATAAGCTTGCATTTAGACACTTGGCATGTGAGTGGCAGTGACTATTTTTTTTTTGCTGCAGCAGATAGGGCAGAGAAATTTAACGGCTAAAGTCTACAGCTGGTGGTGTGCTACTGGCAGATGTGCTGCAAGGATCTGGGACACCCTGCGCTATACCATCATCCCTGTCAGTGGAGGCTGCTGAGAGGTCATGAGGCATAGTGGGGATAGACTGAAGTGAGTAAGTTGGAGGAACAGAACTGTGTCACTTTTGTGTGGCTTTCAGGTGCTCTTGCAAAGGGGCTGAGTGGTGGGAGGATAAATGCCTTGTTAAGCATGTGGTACGCAAATGGCTGGTGTTTTTGCCATGCTTGATGCGCTTGAGACAAAGTTTTCAAATTGCAACGGTGCGATCGGCTGCGCATGTGCAAAAAAAGGGCCTGAGCTATGGGAAGGGTGTTGGGAGATAACAACTCCACAATGTGAAGGAATTGGGTGGCTGCTTCCTACTCTTCCATTAAGGGGTTGTGCCTCACCCTCACTTTCCTCCTCTGTTCTATTCGGCACCCAAGCCGCGTCAGTGACCTCATCATCATCATCTCCTCCATCCTCATTACCACTGGAAATACACTGTGGCAGGGAGAACATGACTACCAATTTGTGTACCAGTGTTTTTCACTCTCTGTAGGCTCATGTTCCTTCCTTCCTCAACCTCAGAACCAACATCTGAATCAAGTAATAACTTTGCATCATCAAGGAGCAAGCGGCTGACGCTGTGTTCAAATAACTCAGCTGACTCCTCCATGCTTGATGTTGGGGCTATGACAGGAATAGCTGTGAACAAGGAGGCAGATTTAGCCACTCTGCCAGCTGCAGTGGACTGCGCGCTAGTCTCTGCTTCGGTGACGGAGGATGAGTAGGATGAGGATGGTTTAGTAAGCCAGTCCAGTACGTCCTTTGCATGCTGTGGCTGGATAGCACGGGCAACATCACTAAACAGAGGAAATGATGCCCTGCCTGACGACTGACCACCTGCCTGTGGACACATACACTGCTGGTCACCTCACAGTGCCGTGGAAACAGCTGTCTCTGCTTGTTGGCCTCCCAGAGATGATGGGAAGGTGCTTATTAACAAAATGTATTAAAGATGTGGAAATACGTACATGGATGCACTTTAGCCAATGGAAAGTGGTGTTTGGTGCACTTTAAATTTAGTGACATTAAAGTAAAAATGAATGGTCACTATACACACACTGACTGAGCTATCATTAGATTCACACTAAAGTGACACTAAAGTAAAAATGAATGGTCGCACTACACTCACACTGACTGAACTATCACTAGATTCACACTAAACTGATATTCTACACTGGCAATAGAAACAGAATAGCACACTATAGCACTCCAACTCTCTAGTAGCCCTGAGCAGAGCCCTGTTCTATCTCGCTCCACACCGATACCACACACCACTATTGAAAGAATACTTTTATAGTGTGGGATGGGACTAGGAGTAATGAGCCATGATTGGATAGAGTCATCATTACTTTCTTCAATCATGGCTCTGACAGTGCTCTGTGCCCTGATTGGGCAAAGCTTTCATTGCTTCAGCCAATCAGGGCTTCCATTGCGCTGTGCGGCAGCGCAGTGCATTGTGGTAATTCGGCGGGCCGAACAAACTGTTGAACGCCCTGATAATTCAATTGTTCGTTGAACAGGCGAACAGCCAAAGTTCGGCCTGAACTCATGCTCGGGCCGAACCTTTCGCCCATGCATAGTCCTATACACAGTGCTGTATAGTACCACATACATACAGTGAATTGCAGTGTGGTGGGCTACATAGTGTGTATATCCTGTGGTAGCTGTGCTGTATTGTGTTACATTACTGTGAATTGCTTTGTTTTGCTTTGTTTTATCCTACATATTATTGTTTACCCCTTTGTGTTCACAGTGCATCGACCCAACAGTCCTTTCTAAGAATATATTTTTGCGTGAGTGCAATTGTGTGAAACTTCAGTTGCTTGTCCTCCTCCCTTTTTTTTTTATTCTTGTTTTATTGGATTTTATTCCTTCTATTTCCAATTTTCATATTTCTTTTTTCTATAGGTTTAAAAGAATGTAAAAAAAAACAGGGTTGGAGTTTAGAGTTGTTACTTTAGGATTCAGCAACATTACCTTGTTCCTGACACAGGCAAAGCAGTGTGTGTGTGTGTGTGTGTGTGTTGCCCCTTTAGGCGGTCATATGCAGTGTGTTTTGCCTGACCAAAATGCAGAGGCAACTGACTAATACTGTATATGATACCCCTATATTACAACAGTTGCCGCATCAACATATTTTGTGCAAGTACAGAAAAAGGATAGGCTCTTCGATGCTGGGATTATTTCACCATGTCAGTGGCTTCTAATTCAGGATGTTTGTACCACCTTGTCACCTTTCGAAGAGGTGACCAGGATGGAGAATCCTGACTTGGCAGGGATTAGTGACATGATCCCTCTGGTTTTCCTACAGGAGCAGCTCATGTCACTGCTGCTGGCCTGCCCACCATTACCAGCTCTTACGGCTTCTCTTGCCCTATTCCTGTGCTTCAGCACTGTACAAATGTCAAATATACATTGTAGCAGCTGCCTCTCATCTGCAATATGTATAATTTACTTCTGAAGGGTAAAAACTGTAGTGCCTCACATAATTTTCTACAGTTTGCTGCAGGGTAAATCATACTCTGTGAATCTAGTTTGAAGCTTATTCAATTGCTCTGGCAATCAAAAATATTTCTGGTAATTTTTCCTTTGAAATATTACATTATTATTTTTAATTTATTGGAACAAACTGTCTTGATACTTTGTTATTAGATTGCAACCTATTCAAGCTGCTTATATACCCTTTATTGCATGCACAATATTTGTGGCTAATACACTCAAATTAGTATTTCATGATGAAACCTGACTGGTCTCCCACTCTGAAACTGTTGCATAATAAAAAGGCTGACATACTGAGCATTAAATCAGTACAATATTTATGGCTTTTGTTTTAAAAATAATACACTACATTTTTTATTGTATGATAAAACCTGCCTGGTGTTTGCCTCTGAAACTACAGCTTAGGTAAAAGTTGACGTTAGACTGTACACCATTTTAAGCTTTTGTCTCAGAAATAACACACTATTTTTTATTTCATGATAAACCTATTGATTCTCTGCCTTTGGCAATGTGGCCTGTTACAAAGACATAGTGTTCACTGCGTCTGTACAAAGTATGTGGCTTTTGTTTCAGAAATAATACACGTCTTTTTTTCATATTAAAACCTGCCTGCTCACTGTTTCTGAAATTACAGCCTAGTAAAAAGGATGACATAGTGTACACTGAGTCTGTACAATATGTCTGGCTCTGACTCAAAAATAACACACTCTACATGTGTTTTCATAATAATACCTGCCTGATCTCTTGTGCTTAAAAAAGTGCTTACATACTGTACAATACACGGAGTCTGTAAATCTTGTACAGCTTTTTAATATGAACAAGTACATACTACTTTTGATTTCTTGATAAAAAATGTCTGGTCTCTCCTTGTAAAACTGTGACCTAGTATAAATGCTAACATACTGTGGCTGGGTTTTTTTTTTTACAATATTTCTGGCTTTTTTGTACACTTTAGTTGTCATTTCATGATTAAACATTATTGGCCTCTCCCCATTAAACTGCGGCCTATTAAAAGTGCTTATATATTATACGTTAAGTCAATACAATATTTCTGGATTTTGTTTGTGTGAAAAAATACACCCTAATTTGGATTTTTCTATTAAATCCTGCCTAGTCTCTCCCTCCTAAACTGCACTGAACTGCAATTTATTAAAGCTGCTTACACGTCTGCCTCAGCTGTACAAGATTTATTTATTTTTCCTGTAAAATAATACTCTTCTCTCTACTCTAAAAATCTCTTCCACTTACACTGGAGTCCAATCAAGATGCTTACATATTCTCCAACCATTGTACTATATATGTGACTACCGTATTTAAAGTATTGCACTCTAACTTGTATTTAAAGATAAAAACAGCCCTTTATCTGGAAGAGGGATTGCAGTCCTGAACTATTTTTGAGCAGTTTTTGTAGTGTTTTTTTTTTTTTCACATAGTTTTAAAGCTGCATATAAAAGGATGATACCTGCTGTAAGCAATTTGAACATTTCTTTCTGAATTGGTACTCCCATGGCAGTGCCCAGTTCCCCATACCCCTTGTTTGGAGATTCTTCGCCTATTAGCCTTGAAAATGGATAAAACTGTTTTTCAAGATTCGCTGCCACCCCTGTACACTTCAGGGGGATTTGGATTACATTTTGCAATTTTTAGTCTTCACAACTGGTTTGAGAAACGACTCATGAACTGAACTCAGTTGATTTGCTCATCCCTGCATATACCCAAGGAGTAGAGATGTTACTGCAATAATTAGTGTTCAACAAGCCCAGCCATACTGCCCAGGATATTTCTTAACATCAACTCAGCAAGGACCTGCTTCATTACTACAGGGATAATGTTGGTATTTAGAATTGACTTACTGATCTCTGTAGCTATTACGGTGATATTGTGCCACAAGGACGACTCCCGATCTAGAGGTTTGGATGTAAAAATTGATCCATTTCCAGAATCGATGTTGAATATCCTATCCATGTCTGTGTGTCGATCCACAGAATACCTGAAAATAAAAAGCCAAATGATTAAATGTTGTCCTTTCTCTAACACGTTGCCCGGAAAAGTGTTAACAGCTTTAGTACAGCACATTGAATTAGGAATGACATTTAGAAATTGCTGCTATTTGAAAATAGCAGCAAAAAAAAAGAGCATACAATTACTTAAAAAGCTTGCAATGTCACTACATTGTTAAAAGCAACGTCTTAGTATCAGGAAATATCTAACGCTATAAATGTCAAAACATTTTTAATAAAACCTGAGCTTCTTAACAACAAGTTCTTGGGTTATTCCCCCTCTGACTAAAGCTTAAATCAGAAGTTTTTTTTAGATGCACAACAAGTTGTCCTTACAAAATGCATTATTACAGCAGTGTCCTTCAAGGTACATGGATTCTATAAAAAGATTTTAAAGTATATTACCAAAGTGCATAGGACACATTAGGATTAACAGAAGTTCATGCACTATACAGCAATTAAGCTATTGTGCAGTGTGCTTGTTGCCGCCGCAGCCTTGACTTTTTCCAATTATCTGTTAATGAAGGAGACATAATCTGTCCTCATTTATACAGCTATATTCAAAATAGGAAACAAAGCCAATTTCTATAACATAGGCTATACTGCTTACACCAACCATTAAGTTCAAACCAGGATCTGATGTGAAACAATACATCTACATAAATATGAACCAAATCAATCAATAATTATGCAACCTCAATTTAAATTTTGGCTGGGGCTAGGTAATATTTAAAACAGCAAGAATAATACCTGTGTGTTTGAAGGTAGACACCGGATGCTTATGGGGGATTTGCTGAAAATCATTGCCTATTCCGCTTGTTTATTCATTTTTGTAAAAATGTCTCTTACAATTTAGTAGTTGAAACTTTTGAATGTTTGGCCAACACTGATAAAATCAGTAAGTAATACAGTAAAACAATAACAAGAGAAGGGCACACGATCTAGCACATTACCATAATACAATTTATTATAAGATAAAAGCAACAAATATACTCACAAACGCATGGCAAATAAAGGCATGTCACAATAAGTAACAGGACTCACCTCCAGGTCTGCTATAATCAACCATTGGGGTGGAAATACCAAATTGAGTCTGTATTGGTTGGCATAATTCAAGGAAGAACCATCTTCTCCATTTTTTTAGTGACTGTGATGAAGAGGGTTCTCCCTTGAAACTCGCCAGCCAATACGGACTCCATTTGGTCTTCTCACCCCACTGCTTGATTATAGCAGATCTGGAGGAAATTCCTTTTACTTGTTTTGACATGCCTTTATTTGCCATTCATTTGTAAGTATAATATTTGTTACTTTTATCTTATATTACATTTTATTATGGTAGTGAGCTAGGTTGGTGTACCCTTCTCTTTTTATTATTTTGCATTCTATAATGATTCCCATTGTCCAGGGGAGGCAGCAAGGCTTCTGGCTTTTGTAACGAATTGACATATTTGATACAGTGTATATAAACCTCCGAGCATACCACTTGACCGCATGTTTTTTGCATTAAAAATACAGTGTACAGTGGATGGGAGCTCATCTTCAGCAACAGAGATCCTAGACAATTGCTTAATACGTGCTACCACACCCTCTGGTTCCCAGAGATGTTTTGTCCAGATTTGCGTTGTTCCTTTCAATTTTGTTTCTCATCATGGTAAGCACTAGTATTTCTCCAAGATCAGTGTCACCTTCCTCTCAAGGCAGCAGATATCTTTCCTGCCCTCAGTTTATCCTTGACATTATGTTTTTGACCTTTCTTATCTTTCTTGCAATCAACCTGAGCTTCATTATACAAGGGTAACAGAGAAAGAATCAGCTGCTGGACAAGTTGCTGACGGGGAAAACTCTTGCACTAACAAGGAAGTAACAAGGAAGGTCTAGGTGTTTTTTTTTTTGTCATACACATTTGTATGCCAACAAAAGAAAACTAAAGATACAAACATGAGCTTCAAGAACATTGGAAGTAAGCTTACAAAAAATCCCTATCCCTAGTTGTATTTTCATGACTCTGGCCCAATTCTTTCCACTTTTAATCATCTCCCTACTCCTACTCTGAGTAACACACTATGGTCAAATCATAAAATCAGCATTTATGATGTAGGTTACCCATACCAGTAACACAAGGCTGGAACATTTTCTAAATACTTGGTAATGCCACCAGTAAAGCATTTGTATGGTAACTTCTTTTTATAGGATGACAATGCTCTTCCTTCTGCAATGAAAATCACAGCAGTGCACATACCCTTGATGCTTCAGTAGCTGCTTAGATTTTGGGACCGTTGTTGGCCCTATCAACAAACAGACATTCCCACAGCCCTTTAGAGTCATAGCACATTGCAGCAGGAGCTTAGGAAAATGATTTTAAAACCCTGCTATCTCTCACCTCCTCAAGATCTGTCTAGCACTCTCCCAGCTGCATGGACTTTAAGCCTGCTGCATATTTTAGTTGGAGTGATGGAGTCACTCTGAGCCACATAACTTTAGTGACAATTGGGGATGCCAAATAACAAAAACAAATGCCTCTGTCATAGGCTTTATCGCAACACAGCTGCAATAAATGATGAATATTCAGGAAAAAAAAAGGCTTTAGAAAACAGACCCTCGGTTTCACTGTGGTCGTGTGCAAAGACAATAAAAAATATACAAAGTAAGCCAACTGTCTAGTTCTTAAAGTGTATGTAGTTAAAAAAACCTCTCTAACTTGTTCCCTTTTGGTCTGTTGAATATACCATTTCAGACTCAAAGCTTTTGTTTGATCTGTTTTATAACTGAAATAATGCAGGAAATGGATTAAGGTAGAAAAAAAAATACTTTCGGCTTTAGAACCACTATAAGGTATAAAACATAACAAAATGTGCATGAATTAAAGAAATGTACTGCATGTTTTTGCCCTAATATATACTGTAAGGCCCTAAACAGAAAAGAGATCCATCCAGCTCACACTGCAGATAGACACTAGCTATAATATTTTAAATGGGATAGGGTGAAGGGTTGTGTCTGATGCACCAGCTCACCCTGATTGGCTATAAGTGGCAGTTAAAAAAATTTCTGGTTGTGCCACAAAAGGGTAAAGATTGACTTAGCAAAGCCATAGACAGTGCAAATGTATTTCTTGCAACCACAGGTTGCAGGAAATAAATTCACACAATTCCCCTATCAACACAGACACTGCCGACAGAGGAATTCCTCCTGCCGAGACATTGTATCCTCCCGGTACGGGGGGGGGGGGGGGGAGCCAATTCCGCTGGGAGAAGACAATAATTATTGCTAACAACTATAGCAGCCACTGGCGATAATCGCAAGTAAAATCCAACTGGCTGGCTGTACCCAAGTTGATAGATTAATCAACTTAGTACATTAAGCATGCCCAAACCTCGGCCGGTTCCTGATTCGAACCGTCTATGACTGGCTTCATTTAAAACTTAAAGTCATTATCTTTAAACGCTAAAATTTTTCTTAAATGGATCTAATGGATTGTAATTCCATGTGTAGCCACATAGAATTATGATGAAACGCAATAGGAAATCTATGTTAGGGCTTGAAAAAGACTGTCAAATCCTAATGGACTTATTGAACTGATGCAAGGTTAGGACAAGAACAAGGTCCACATACACTATCCCCTTATTAGGAATCAGCTCATTTAAAGAAAGATGCATTCCATTGTATACATTACAACCAAATCTCACTGCCATTGTTCCTGTGCTATCACTCACACATCAGACATGTATTGTAATAGCTCAAGAGCAAATTAGGAGCTACAAAATTAGCTTAAAAACCAACAATATATACAGCATATGAAACTTTATTGACAAAATCAAATGTCTTCACTGTCCTTAATATACAGTATCTCACAAAAGTGAGTACACCCCTCACATTTTTGTAAATATTATATTACATCTTTTCATGTGACAACACTGAAGAAATTGCACTTTGCTACAATGTAAAATAGTGAGTGTATAGCTTGTATAAAAGTGTAAATTTGCTGTCACCTCAAAAAAACTCAACACGCAGCCATTATTGTCTAAACTGCTGGTAACAAAAGTGAGTACAGCCCTAAGTCAAAATGTCCAAATCGGGCCCAAAGTGTCAATATTTTGTGTGGCCACTATTAGTGTACAGCACTGCCTTAACCCTCTTGGGCATTGAGTTCACTAGAGTTTCACAGGTTTCCACTGGAGTCCTCTTCCACTCCTCCATGATGACATCACGTAGCTGGGGGATGTTAGAGACGTTGCGCTCCTCCAGCTTCCATTTGAGAATGCCCCACAGATGCTCAATAGGGTTTAGGTCTGAAGACAAGCTTGGCCAGCACATCACCTCTACCCTCAGCTTCTTTAGCAAGGCAGTGGTCGTCTTGAAGGTGTGTCTGGGGTCGTTATCGTGTTGGAATACTGCCCTGTGGCCCAGTCTCTGAAGGGAGGGGATCGTGCACTACTTCAGTATGTCACAGTACATGTTGGAATTCATGGTTCACTCAATTAACTGTAGCTTCCCAGTGCAGGCAGCACTCATGGAGCCCCAGACCATTACAGTCCCACCACCATGCTTGACTGTAGGCATGACACACTTGTCTTTGTACTCCTCACCTGGTTGATGCCACACATGCTTGACACCATCTGAACCAAATAAGTTTATCTTGGTCTCCTCAGACCACAGGACATGGTTCCAGTAATCAATGTCCTTAGTCGGCTTGTCTTCAGTAAACTGTTTCCGGGCTTTTTTGTGCACAATCTTTAGAAGAGGTGTCCTTCTGGAACAATAGCCATGCAGACCAGTTTTTAATGCAGTGTGCGGTGTATGGTCTGAGCACTCACAGGTTGACCCCCCCACCCACCCCTTCAACCTCTGCAGCAATGCTGGCAGCACTCATATGTCTATTTCCTAAAGACAACCTCTGGATATGATGCTGAGCACATGCACTCAACTTCTTTGGTGGACCAGAGCGAGGCATGTTCTGAGTGGAACCTGTCCTGTTAAACCGCTGTATGCC
This sequence comes from Pelophylax lessonae, assembly GCF_965119305.1. Taxonomy (NCBI): domain Eukaryota; kingdom Metazoa; phylum Chordata; class Amphibia; order Anura; family Ranidae; genus Pelophylax; species Pelophylax lessonae. The sequence continues at coordinate 308,842,406 of NC_138772.1, read as the reverse complement.
ACCGTGCTGCATCTCAGTTTCAGGGTCTTGGCAATCTTCTTATAGCCTAGGCCATCTTTATGTAGAGCAACAATTTTTTTTTTCAGATCCTCTGAGAGTTCTTTGCCATGAGGTGCCATGTTGAACTTCCAGGGACCAGTATGAGAGAGTGAGAGTGATAACACCAAATATAACACACCTGCTCCCCATTCACACCTGAGACCTTGTAACACTAATGAGTCACATGACACCGGGTAAAGAAAATGCTAATTTGGCCCAATTTGAACATTTTGAGGTAGGGGTGTACTCACTTTTGTTGCTAGCGGTTTAGACAATAATAGCTGTGTGTTGAGTTATTTTGAGGGGACAGCACATTTACACTGTTATACAAGCTGTACACTCACTACTTTACATTGTAGCAAAGTGTAATTTCTTCAATGTTGTCACATGAATAGATATAATAAAATATCTACAAAAATGTCAGGGGTGTACTCACTTTTTTGAGATACTGTAAATGAACAGCTGCATGAAGGTCTTGCAATGTTTCAATATATATACTGTATATATATATATATATATATATATATATATATATATATATATATATATAATAAACTGGTTTTATGTTTAGTGACTCTTCAAGGAATGGTTACTTACTGTACAAACACTTAGCAAAACATATAAAAAATAATAGGGCTAATGGCTTTCAATAACAGCACATTTTAAATACAGTAAAATAGCTATTGGTATAAACATGTTCATAATAGCGAAATACTAGCTATGAAAGGCTGACTAAAGCGAAACATATGTGCTCATGTTGAATGATTTATGTTGCTCTGTGTAATTCTGTAAGATCTGTGTCTCCTTATTTTCCTTTCTACAGAAGCTAAGCATCAGGAGACAGTGGCTCCTTAACTTCTTTTGTTAGAGATAAAGTGCAATTAGAAGCTGTTGTAATTTGAGACCATGCACATAAAACAGAGATAAGCCACTGAATAAAAAGGGGAAAAGGTAGCGGGAAAAAAAGAAAATAACAGGAATAAAAAATTTTTGCAGTTCACATTGTTGCAACTATGCATGAAATGTATGAAATAGAGAACAAAAATCGATTTAATATTCCCAAAGTCTCACCAGAGGTGCAAATACCTGTTAAATCTTCCTGGGCACTTAGTATACATTTTTATGTCTATCAGTGCTAGTTGCAGCTCCACCTCCAGCTGAAGCCCAAAATATAGGGGTTTCCTATAGGCAAGTAATAGCCAGCAGGAAAGCCCCTGACCCCTTATCATTCTGAAGCTCTGATGTAAAACCATTTTAATTGTAAATAAACATTGCCAGTGTTAACAAATTGTCTTAGCCATCAGATATTCAGGGAGAGAGGTTGAGGTAGTAAAGCCTTGTTCACATCTCAAAATACTAATGCTTAACAAACATGCCTATAGTGTTATAGTGTTAATTAGGCCGGCCATACACGGTTCGAATCTCAGCTGATTCAGCAGGAACCAGCTGAGATTCAAACCGATAATGGGCAGGCTGAATACACCAAGTTAATCAATCAACTTGGGTACAACCAGCCTGCCCAGATTCTCTTGCAATTATCGCTAGCAGCTCCTATAGCAGCTCCTATAGCTGCCCATCATCTGTGAATTTCATTCGCCCTTAGTATGGCCTGCATTAATGCGAGGTGTCCGTTGAGTTTGACATGCGTTTAATGCACGTTAACCACGTTCAGTCCAAACCAGTTCTAGCATTCCTCTCCTACATGTAAAAATCTATTTTTATTGCTAGAAAATTGCTCAGAACCCCCAAACATTATATATATTTTTTTAGCAGAGACCCTTGGAAAAAAATGGCGGTTGTTGTAATTTTTTTTGTCACACGGTATTTGCGCAGCAATTATTCAAACGCAATTTTTAGGGGAAAAAAAACACTTTAATGAAAAAGAAAACACTAAAGTTAGCCTAATTTTTTTTTGTATAATTTGAAAGATGATATTATGCCAAGTAAGTAGATACCTAACATGTCGCACTTTGAAACTGCACACACTCGTGAAATGGGCCATACTTTGGTTCCTAAAAACCTCCATAGGCGATGCTTTCAAAATGTTTACAGGTTACCAGTCTAGAGTTACAGAGGACGTTTTGCACTAGACTTATTGCTCTCACTCAAACGCATGCGGCGATACCTCACATGTGTGTTTTAAGCTCCATTCATGCCGGCATGACCTACGTATGAGTTTGCTTCTGCTTATTTTTATTTTCACACTTTACCATTCATTTTTTTTGTTTTATTATTAATACAAGGAATGTATGTTGTGGAAATATATTTCAGAGGTTGGGCTACTCCCCTTAGTTCCAGTAAAGGAAACTTATAAGACATCAGCATACCAAGTCATTTTACACAATGTCATGCCCCCAACTTTGTGGGAACAGTGCGGGGATGGCCTCTTGCTGTTCCAACATGACTGAGCACCAATGCACAAAGCAAGGCCCATAAAGACATGGATGAGCAAGTTCGGGTGAAGGAACCTGACTGGCCTGCACAGAGTCCTCACCTGACGAACCCGATAGAACACCTTTGGGATGAGTTAGAGTGGAGACTGTGAGCCAGACCTTCTCACCAACAGCAGTACTTGACTTCACTAATACACTTCTGGAAGAATGGTCAATCATTCCTAAAGACACACTCCTAAACATTGTGGACAGCCTTCCCAGAAGAGTTGAAGCTGTTACAGCGGAAAAGAGAGGGCCAACTAATATTGAACCCTACGAACTAAGACTGGGATTCCATTTAAGTTCATGGGCGTTCATGGGCGTTCATGGGCAGCACAGTGGTGTAGTGGTTAGCAGCAAGAGGGTCACTGGTTCAAATCCCAACCACGACACTGCCTGCGTGGGTACTCTGGTTTCCTACCACACTCTGAGACATGCTGGTAGGTTAATTGGATCCTGTATAAAAAAAAAAAAAAAGATTGTCCCTACTGTGTTTGTATGTGAGTTAGGGACCTTAGATTGTAAGCTCCTTGAGGGCAGGGACTGATGTGAATGTACAATGTATATGTAAAGCGCTGCGTAAATTGACAGCGCTGTATAAGTACCTGAAATAAATAAATAAAATGTGTGTGTGAAGGCAGGCATCTCAATACTTTTGGTAATATAATGTGTGTATATATATATATATATATATATATATATATATATATATATATATATATATATATGTACATATTGTATATATTTATTTGTATACACATATGAACTTTTTTTAGGTACTGAAAATTAGAACAATTACCTTTACATATAGTTTCGGATTGTTGTGCTTTAGAGTTGTAGTTTAGTGTTTAAGGTATTTTTATTTAGGGAGATATATTTTATTTCTAAATAATTTTACCAGGGTGTTTTATTTTCTTTCGAAGTTGTGACAATAATAATGTCTGATAAATGTCACAATGAGTAAGAGAGAGAGAGAGAGAGAGAGAGAGAGAGAGAGAGAGAGAGAGAGAGAGAGAGAGAGAGAGAGAGTTGTACTAACCACATTGCTATTCTTATTTTTCCAAAATTTGCAAGTCAGCACCAAAACAATCGGCTTAAAAATGTTATATGAAACATATAACCTAACCAGAAAACAGCTATAAACACAAGATTACGTAAACATCTGGGCCAAATCTGCACAGTCTGTTAATGAGCTGGTTGTAAATGGCTAAATGGCTTAAAACAGTACCTAATATAGCCTTTTATAAACAGTATGGAGGAAGACACATCTGTCAGACTCCGGGTTAGGACCTTAACTAAAATACAAATGGGCTGCCCACAGTTTAATTTCATGCAAATTCCTTAGTTAGGCCCCTTTACATGATCAAACCGATCAGGTCTGCCTGTTCATTTTTCAGACCTACCTGGTCGGGCCACCCATTCTCCCCTATGGGGAGGCGAATGTCAGCGCTGACATCCTTCTGGCATCTGACCCAGTAAGATCTGCTGAAAACAGGCGGATGGTGATAAGTTCGCCATCTCTCCAGCCGGTCGGATCAGATGCGATCGGATGAAAACGGAAGAGTATTGGCTCATTGACACTCTTTAGAGGGTCCAAACAAAGCTGCTGCAATCGGCTGCCAAGAGCTCTCAATTTTCCATCAATACTATGCATGAATGCCAAGAGTCCCCTCTGAGGGCCAGTGCCTATTTTCAGAATTGGACCTACGCTGCCGTGGATCGGGCTCTTGCAGAACCAAAGACAGGAAGAACTTTTGTTACGCAGTTTTTCTTTTTGAATCTTGTTTATTTTACTGTTGCTTTTGTCTGCATTGTAATATCATTTTACCCTTTTCTCTTTATTTCATGAAAATTATAAAATTGTTAAGCTGATTCTCTAACTGATCTAAACATTAAGCTTCTTGTTTGCATGACAGTGAGGGTCAGAGACATTCCCCAAAGGTCAGAATTGTTACAGCAGATACTATGAATATTACCTGTTTCAGTAAAACATGTAGTTGTAGCTTTTGTTTGTGTGTGCAAAGGGTTAACTGCTGGCTATTTAACTGATGATCGTGCTCTGTCTTTTGGCATGTAGATTGTTGTCCTATAAGCTGGAAATTCTATTTATAGGGGGAGGCTTAGGGTACCATTGTCACAGAAATCAGCAGAGTGCACTTGTTGCTGACAATCAAACCTTGGCAGCACAAACCTAGCATTAATTACCATATTGTTATGTTCACCAAAGCAACACATCTTCAACCCACCCTATTGCCATATTCTTTATGTCTGGGATGCCTAAAGGAAGAGGCAGAGGTTCATCACATACAGCTAGTAAGGGGCAAGCAGGCTCTGTATCTGCAAGACAAATCAATGTTTAGGCTCCACCTTTGAGAGGCAAGCCATGTCTACTTTTTCTTTCTTGCAGTGGGTGTGCTATACAGCCAGAGTACATGGAGGAGGTTGAGTCTTTCTTATCTTTTTCCTCCTTCATGGGGCATTTTCCTGCAAATGTGCCTTCTTCTTCCTCTTACTGTACAGTTAATCCAGTTGTTGCCCCACGGACATGGAAACTGACATGCAGGAAATAAGCTGAATTAATTCAGCACAGCTTCAATAATTTACTGCAGGAGAATTTGCAAAAAATATTGTGTTGCTGCCCAAAGGGTTAGAGATTTGATAAGGGTTTGGGTAATGAGGTTGCAAATTGCACTTGGGTGACAGAGATTAAAGAAGAGGTAAGTGAGGGAGAAACACAACATCAAAGAGGCAGGGTGTAAAGAGGAGTAGCTTGCAGAGGGATTGAAGTCTGATAAGGGGTTTGAGAAGTCTACCGTACAGCAATCAAATCAAGAAGAGGGTCACACTGATTAGAGTACAAAATAGACTTCAAGCTTTCTGTAAGTCTCCTAACATCACTCTTCCATCTCCAGCAGCATTTTGAAGCAATTATGAATGTCTTCCACAGCTGCTGGAGTGTAAAAAAAAATATTCACCAATTACCCCCATGCCCAGTGTCTCAATGCCAGTTTGGTGAAACTACTGGCTTTACAGCTGCTATCATTCAAGCTGGTGAAGTCTGCCCCTTACTATGACCTGTGCTGCACCACAATTGTAAGTATATAACTGCCATATTTTTATCCAAAAGGCCATCCCTGGCCTCCACTAGCATGTGGAAGTTAATGTCCCCATGTTAGGAAAAAATTGAATAGGTCAGGCAAGGACTTTAGAGGCACCAGTATAGTTAAAATATAAACATTTTATTAATGAAATAATTAAAAACCATCACAGAATATGGTGTGTGAGCCCCATGACAGAGGCATCAAAATGATATTACAAAACATACAGAGTAGACAATAATGTGGTTATCGTGTAGATTATTCCAAAATACATCACATCAAAGCAGATCTCGTGAGGGGTGACAGGGAATGAAGCTGCCGTCCATCAAGATCAATTGATGCTATGTTCCGATTGTAAAGAATCATACATTACTATGCTCGACATGTTTCGCTAAAGATAGCTTCATCGGGAGCTTATAAAGTAGTACTCTGTATAATATAGTTCTGTAGGGCAGGTTAAATGCCATCAACAAAAGAATCACGAAGAAGGTGTAATATAAATGTGCGGGAGCCAAACAGGAAGCAGGTGTAAAGTCGTTATCCTTGTAGGGGATTACATTTGTGATAGCTTGAATATATATCCAAGACCATCTTGAGACAACGTTTATGTGTCAGATAACATGGCCAGAAAGGGGTACCGCAGTATAGGTAGGCTACCGCATATAAAGCTCAAATGGGAGCACTATAGGCCTGCTGAAGGCTCCTACCTTCTCCGGATGGGGGATCACCAACATGTCCCCATGTTGCTGGACCAAACAGTTAGTGGCAGGGTCAACATAACCAATGACACATGGCTTAACAAACATGGGTAGGGACATTACATCTTTTTTATGGAGTATTGGGAAAATTAAAAAAAGAAATAAAAGTAGAAAAAAAAATCTGGATTCTTCCCGCAGCACCTAAGGAAATATGGAGTATTCCAAATCTTACAAGAAGACACTTCTCGCGTAAGCATGATACTCAACATTTTCTGTGTTCTGGCTGGAGTCATAATAATGACACCCCTTGCTGTAAGAAAGTTGGTAAGGATGTGTACTAACATTTCTATACCTACAGTTGTTTTTTTTTAACTAAAAGCTTCTATTTGTAATGGGGGAGGTACTCTGATATACTAAATGGACTTTGCATTTTACTGTAAAACCCAGTTTAACATCTGCCTCCATGATGCAGAGTACAGAAGCAGCTAGATGAAACTTTACTGCATTTTACAGCAGTCATTGTGCTGAAATGTTTTACTTGAGAAGCTGTTTTCTATCTAGGGGCAGTGGCAGAAGAAACCTTTATAGATATACTTGTATATACAGTATAAACATACACACAGCTTGCATTGTGCTCCAGGACTGTGGTTTGCCTTTTATATGCTATTATATTACACATTACTCTGGGAGAATCCATTATTTTTTTCATAAAATAATAAACAGAGGTAAATCTCTAAACTGAAAATCCACAAATCAAAGTCCAATATTAGAAGCAGTTCACAATAATTTAGATACTAAATTACTCCAACAGTCACACTGTTTGCTGTCATGGATTATCCTCCAACATAAGCTTTTTCACCCTGGGAACAAAGCTCCTTTTCCTTCCTAAAACTACATTTTACAGAAGGCAACTAAGCTACACAAGTGAACCGCCTGAAAAACTCCTCTTCTTTTAGTCTCTCAGAAAAACTAGAACATACCATGAATCAGACAAGTACATTGTTTACATGGGGAATTTTATTAGGACTGCATAGTATACGTATGTTCCAGCAATAGTTCATACAGAGAAATTCCAAAGAGAAATGAGCTGGGCTTGAAGGTCTTTGAACAGTACCCCATCCCACAGGTTGTTTCCTAAAGTGGGGTACACACTAGTAGAAAATCTGCCGAAAATTCCCGCCCGAGGTGAAATCGTCAGATTTTCGGCTAGTGTGTACACAACCTTCAGCAGCCGATCCCGACATTTTCAACGAAAAAAAGCGGAGGGACAAACACCAAAATTTTTATCGTCCGTCCCCAGACAACCAATTTTCATTGAATGTGTATGAAGTACATCTGTGAAAAATCGGATACGAAAGGCCGCGCATGATCTGAGGTTGCTGACGACCCGGAAGTCTAGGAACAAATGTCCCCCCAAAAAAAAAAAAAAATCGGACGAGAAATTCCGTGAACATTTATGCAGTGTCTACTAAAAACGGTTGTGAACGCGAGCATGAGAGAGAAAAATCGGAGGATATTTTGTCCAATTTTCGTCAAGTGTGTACGGCCCTTTAGTAGAAGACATCCTGGAACCATATTCAGTATGTGTGCTAGAAGAACATGCTTTTTTTTTTCTTCAGTAGACCATTTATTTACTAATGAACAACTACCTCCCATATATTATATGGCTAATAGAGTAAACACAGCAAATTATTCTAAGCATCTCGGCCATTCTGGGTTTCCTGTACAGAATAGTAATTTTAATAACATTCAGACCACTGCAGAATACTGACTCAAAGAAACAACTATTTTACTGCTTTTCCATGCTAAAATCACACGGTGGCTTTTACGAACTAAGCAAGCTTTATATCACATGGCTATAAAGCCAAAGTTATTTTTCAGAATTATTGTAGTACTGCCTATAGCAATCTTTCTCAATGTAGGCAATATACAGTAGTATGCTGCTCTAGGAAAACATTTCCATTCACTTTCCTCTAAAATTGGCTTATAGAGAAAATAAACTATATAAATTATCTTAGAAACTGACTTTCTATTAAAGCAAAACACAATGTTGTAGTGAAAAGTAGGAAATTATACTTTGCTTAGAAAAAAATGCTCTTTTCTAAAGCTATTAAAAAGGAAGATTTTGGTAGCAAGGGTTGGGACAGCTGAGGTTTTTTTTTTTTACTGGTGTCCCACATTGGGGAAACTTTTCCTCCTGTCCTGATCACATTTATTTTATTTATTTCAAATACTCATATAGCGCTGTCAATTTACGCAGCGCTTTACATATACATTGCGCATTCACATCATTCCCTGCCCTCAAGGAGCGCACAATCTAAGGTCCCTAACTCACATTCATACATACATAGTAGGGTCAATTTTTATACAGGATCCAATTAACCTACCAGCATGTCTTTGGAGTGTGGGAGGAAACTGGAGTACCTGGAGGAAACCCACACAGTCACAGGGAGAACATGCAAACTCCAGGCAGGTAGTGTCGTGGTTGGGATTTGAAGCAGCGACCCTTTTGCTGCTAGGTGAATGTGCTAGCCACTACACCACTGTGCCGCCCAACAACAAGTAGGCTCAGGGAAAACCCTATTAGGTTTTGGTCAGATATAAAAACCAAAACAAAAAAACATGCACCTATGCATATGCTTGTAACATGTGCAGTCATTGGAATAATCTCTGATGACAAACTACTGCTTAACATTAAAGTTGCTTAACCCAGGACCTGCATTCACTATATCTGGTCTCCCACGGTACACAGAACATGGAAATGCAATTATTTTAGTAAATATATACTGCTAAATACATTTTCTCATCAACAGTATATAGCAGTGCTGTGCCCTCTATCAGTGTCTGGCCGAGCTCTTGTTAAAGCTTGTAGGAGTTTTCATTCTGTTCTGACTGTCCTATAAAGCTGCATGACCCTTGACTTTCTGTCTGAACAGCGCTGATTGGCCCTGTGTTGATCACATACATGCCTCCCCCCCCAAAAAAAAAAAAAAAAAAAACTCTATAGCAATACTGACCAAACTAAGGATGTGCAGAGTGCCTCCAAGGCTCTGGTCTATCAGCAGATGGATTGAGGACAGTAGAATAAGGGGAGGATCAGAGAAGAGAGGATCAAACAGCCTTTTTACACAACGCAGAGGATTACCCCTTAGGTTTCATATTGAGTATAACAAGCATTCTTACTGCATAGATTGTAAGCTCTAACGAGCAGGGCCCTGTGATTCCTACTGTATTAAAGTGTATTGTATTTCTACTGTCTACCAACAAGTTGTAAAGTGCTGCGTTAACTGTCGGCGCTATATAAATCCTATATAATAATAATAATATACACACTAATTTTACTGATGTGGGTTTAGTAACACTTTAAGGACATTTCTCTATTACATGACCAATTTTTCATGTTTTGACTCTTTGAAAATGTTGCATGTACATATAAAATCCCTATTTAAAATTATTAAATTAAAACCTGCGCTAAAAATAATAATGTGTAAACCAGAGCTACCTGAAGCTGCTGCTCACTTAGGTAAAAACCAAGATGGAATGAAACATTGTAAAAACAGCGCTACCAGGGATGTGATATAGATAATAAATACAATCCTTCAATAAATAAATATACAAACAATCTAATTCATAAATATAAAGTGCACTTAGTGATGAAAAAAAATATATATATATCTCAATAAATATATATAAAGTGCAATATATCCAAGATGCTTAAGTGCTGAAGTGAAATAGTGCAAAATAAAGTGCAGTCACTTTAGAACTTAACCTCCCTGGAGGTATCCCCGAGCGTGACTCGGGTGGATTTTTTAGTGCAGGATCGGTATCCCCGAGTCACGCTCGGGGTGGATGTGCAGAGCGCGCAGCGCTGTCTCTTACCTTCTCCTGGCGATCCAGCGATGATCTTCCATTGCTGTGATCGCCAGCCGAGTTCCCCTCCGCTCGTCCGTCGGTATGATGACTTCCTAGTTCCGTTCCCTGCAGCAGCAATGCTGCATGGGAGCGGAACTGGGAGGGAAATTCAAACGTTGCACAAAACACAAACACATAACACATTTATATTATATGTATATATATGTGTATATATATACACACATATATATGTGTATATATATACACACATATATATGTGTATATATATATATATATATATATACACACATATATATATATATATATATATATATATATATATATATATATATATACACACACATATATATATATATATATATATATATATATATATATATATATAAAACACATGAATTATAATCTAATCAATAATATAATTTTATAATATATATTATGTAATAAAATTATATTATTGATTAGATTATAATTCATGCGTTTGTGTTTCAAATTTATCACATCTGGGATGTCTACTAGAGTCTTGTTTTGGTCAGGTTTAAGTCAGTAATTACTAAGAATTGTAGACCTATAATACATAACGCCAAATTTCCATGAAAAAAATTGTACCGCTTTTGGTACATAATTCCTGACATAATCATACCGCCAGGGAGGTTAAGCATCTTGGATATATTGAACTTTATATATATATTTATTGATATATATATATATATATATATTCATCACTAAGTGCACTTTTATATTTATGAATTAGATTGTTTGTATATTAATTTATTGAAGGATTGCATTTATTATCTATATCACATCCCTGGTAGCGTTGTTATTACAATGTTACATAAAAAAAATACCTGTTGATCCTTAAAAAAAATCAATGGAATTCGTAATCTTCTGTGTTCTCTGCTCATTGTGCACTGTAATCAGGGTCACTGTCACCAAGGCTCAGTTCACCTCTGAGGACCACAGAACACCACCTATGTTATGGGTATGAGAAGAGAGGAAGGTGTTCTGTAGTTCTAACAGACGTTCTGTCCTAGGGGCACAATACCTTTCTTTCATAGATATAGTGCATAAATACTATATATTCAGACTGCACAAGCCTCAGATGGCAGGTAAACAGCACAGCTAAAAATAATACACCTGGCACCTTGATTTTTTTAATACACTAGCCAATGGAAAAGTACATCCGCCAGCTCCTGAATATTATCAACTAGATACTAAATTGGGTTCACTGGCTATTCTGCACTCCTTCAATTTATCTAGCTTTGTATGGATTCACTCTCTGGCAGCTTCAACAGTATCATTACTCCCGTAGTACAGAAGACAACTAAATCCACTGCAAAATATATGCTGTACTAGCAGTGTAACATCAATCATGTGATAGGTCACACATCTCTTAAAATGTCTTACTACAATGAAGGATGGCAATGCCAGGTTAACCTGTTGGAATTGAGCACATCAGTGGTTCTCTTTTTACGCTTCAAATTGACCATGCAGGGAGGATGCAAATGTGACATTTCTCTCTCTCTAGAACATGAAAATGATTGGGATTCTGCTGCAGGCTACAGTTACTGTATTCAAAATGAGGTGAAGTATGCCTTCTATATGAACCTTAGCTAAATGTACCTGTACCTGCTTGGAAAGGCAATGCTTCCACATGAACCATAACTAAATGTACCCGTAACAAGCTATCTTTACAACAAGATCATTAAATGGCAATCAGATGAGAAAACATTCTCCTTTCAAAAGAAAGACTTGTGTGGGCTGATGTAAAAAAGCACCATTCATTATATACAGGAATTCATTTTTAAGTTTCTTTGATATTCAGCACTACTGGCTATCAAGGCTTGTTTCAGAAATTATTATATAGGTTCTACAAACTGTAATTACTTTTTTTCTAGTATAGGTGTGTACGCATTAGTGGGTTTGCTGGTGGCTTTTCTGTAACTGTTACAAGCCAGTAAAGTATTTTTTTTTTTCATCTGCAGTCAATTATTTAGTTTTAAATAGCGTAGGGAAGAGTTAAAATGTCTGTCAGTTAAAGTTAAATGCCTTTGCTAGAGCCCCTGTCGGTCTGTCTGACAGACAAACGGCATAAAAAATGACAGGCGCTTTAACACTATTTACAACTAAATAAGATGCTTTAGCGCCGGGTAAACAATACAGCATCCCAACCATTCAATATTTCCATTGGTACAAAGCAAGGATGCCCCCTGTCTCCATGCCTTGTTGTCTCAGTTATTGAACATCTAGCTCAAGTCATTAGAAAAAATTATTTTATCAAGCTGATCTCTATCCCTTCTGCCCATCATAAACTCTCCTTTTATGCAAATTACATATTGTCATACATTCAGCAACCACACATTAGCTTACCCTCTCTTATATCCAAATTTAAAAGCTTTATCTGGTTTAGTAATTTTAAGCGCAAAACATGTCCAAAACTGAAGCTCTGAATGCTAATCTCTCCCCCACTTTTTTTTTATCACTTTTGCAAACTAATTTCCCTTTTCAATAGAAACACGTGAATAATACCTACTTGGGGATGGCCTAGCCAGCTCACTTCTCTGATCTTTAGTCTCTCTACTAGAAATTCTCTAGACTTAGACTAAAAACTCTATGTAAACCCCAAACTTACAGGTGGAGCAGGCTTATCAGAATTTGAAATCACTCTACCATGTCTCTGCCTTACTTTCTCGCATCTTAGACTGGCTCTCAAGACCAAGTTCAAAGGCTTTAAATCTAATAATATGGATATATCCCTTATCCACTTATGAGCATTACCTTGGGGTTTTGCACGTTATTACAGATGGAGCAGGCTTACCAGAATTTTAACTCACTCTACCATGTCTCTGCCTTACTTTCTCGCATCTTAGACTGGCTCTCAAGACCAAGTTCAAAGGCTTTGAGTCTAATAATACGGATATGTCCCTTATCCACTTACGAGCATTACCTTGGGGTTTTGCACGTTATTTTCACACCCTCCAGGGACTCTCACCTTTTACAGTAGTGATATACAGTATATGGTATAAAACTAGATTGTCTCACTCTCCATCTTCAAGTCCATTTATGCCACTATTGGATCCGGCCTTGTATTTCTTGGTGGTGATATTGTCTTATGTTCTTCCTGGCAACAAGCAAGACATTTTGTTCTCCCTCGTTCTGGACTACCACTCTTTTTAACCAACCTTACATCTAAAACTGTTTACTGGCTCACACAAAATCAACTGACCACTTATTGTAAAAAAACGTCATCTTACAAGACTAATCCAATGTCCACTCACTGTCATATTGAGCGGCTATGCTCTCTCTTGGAACCACCTAAACCAGTGTTGGCAAACCTTGGCACCCCAGATAGTTTGGAACTGTATTTCCCTTAATGCTCAACTACACTGCAGAGAGCATGAGCATCATGGGAACTGTAGTTCCAAAACATCTGGAGTGCTAAGGTTTGCCTAGACATACGTTATCTATAATATATAAAATACTTCAGAAAAAAACAATTTAACCAAACACTCCTCTTTATGACAGCTTAGAGCAGAGAGCTGGATTGCAAGATTACCCCTGAAGAATGGCATAAATCCTTCCTGTTTGTTCTCTGTACATCACATTTTTCTTCTGTACCTCAAAATTGTTGGAAGTGTCACAGAGCAAGAGGTACTGGTATATATCCATATATGGTGGGAGTTGTCCCTTCTGAGTTGTCCCTTCTGGCAATTGATCCTTGATATCTATATTGACCTATATGGTAAACCCCTACCTCCGCCTCCTAAAATTGCTCTATTATCACTCTCTCTGGCTTAGTGGCCTACCAAAAATCACAACTTCTGAGACACTTTCTCTCTTCTGGTCCTGTTCTACTGAAAGACTACAGAGACCCCTCCTTTGACAAAATGAGTTAACACAATTAACAAAATTATGAGAACGGCTTTCGATACAAACATTAAGAATAAATGATTTAATGCCATATCAGTCATATGTTCCCTAATGACCTCCATAACAGTCATATGTTCTTTAATCACTGCCATGCAAGTTACAGTGTCACTAATCACAACCGCACCAGTCATATTGTCCTTGGTCACTGCCACACCAGTTACAGTGTTCCTAACCATCATCACACCAGGTACAATGTCCCTAATCACTACCAGACCAGTCCCAGTGTCACCAGTATATGCCAGCAACAGTGTTTTGTATTATCGCCTCACTAGTTGCAGAGTCAGCACACCAGTGTAAGCCAGTAACAGCATTATCAAAACACCAGTCACCAAACCAGTGTAAGTCAGCAGCAGTGTTCCTGCTTGCTGACACACCTGTCCCCAGTGTCATCAGAGCAGTGTAAGCCAGCAACAGTGTTCTTTCTTGATCATCACCACACCAGCGCAGTGTTGCCTCTGGCTTCTGCCTGTACTAACCCTGGCCTATTTATTGACCATTAACAGTACCTCTATCAGAACACAATAGCACAGCAGAGGAGATCCCTGCACTTTTCAGCAGAATGTGTTTTGGGTTGTAATTCCAAGTATGCTTACGATATTTGTTAGATATTTCTTGACAACTTTGTGTAACAAAGTACATTTTAATTTGTTTTCCTGCATTGTCCAAAAACTTGTGGCAAAAATGACATTGTCAAAAGGCTCAGCATGCCTTTCAGAATAAAACCTTAGAGAGTTTACTTTCCAAAATGGGGTCATTTTGTGGATGTTTTCACTGTCCTATTGCTCCAGGGCCTCCAAAAATATGATAGATAATAAGAAAATTAGATCTGTAATTTAGGTGTAATTTATGCTTCTTGAAAGCCTTCAAAGGGACTCCTTGGATATGTGACCCATCCATTCATCAAGGCTGTGAAAAAGTCTCACACATGTTGCTTCCCCATACTCGGGAGGAGTAGCAGAATGTGCTTTGAGGTGTTATTATAAGCATGCTTATGCTGTATGAGAAATAACTTGTTAAAATTACAACTTTGTGAATTTCTTTTTATTTAATTTCTTAATTTTCCAAAAATTTGTGACAAAAAAAATGACACATACTTACTTAATAAATACCTTGTACTGTCTACATTCCAAAAAGGGGTCATTTGGGGGCGTATTGTATTGTCTTGGCATTTTAGGGCCTCAAGAAATGATATAGCAGTCAGGATTGATCAATATATACCATAGTTATAAGTTTAACACAAACTACAAAAAATACACTGATTCTGGTTATTTTTTACTAAAGAAATGTAGAATAATACATTTGGCCTAAATTCATGAATAAAGGTTTATTTGAAAAGGTTATAGCACAAACTAAGAACTATTTTATTTTTCAAAATTGGGGGTCATTTCTTTGCTTATAGCAAAAAATAAAAAACCCAGCTGTGACTAAATACCACCAAAAGAAAGCTATATCTTTCTAAAAAAAAGATAAAAATTTCATATAGGTACAGTGTTGCATGACTGAGTAATTGTCATTCAAAGTGTGATAGCACTGAAAGCTGAAAAATGGCCTGGGCAGGAAGGAGGGGAAAGTGTCTGGTCTTGAGGTGGTTAAACAGTGGAAGGTGTGATTTCTTTACTCTGAATCAGGTGCCTGAGTTACAAAGAGGTTGTAATTACACTCTTTTTTGGGGTACATTCCTTTACATTGCCTCTGCAATTGACACCGATTATTCTAGACAAGTATTTACTATGTGTTAATAGTTTAGCACTTTACAATTTTTCTTTCTTTGATCTCTTTCCCGTAAGGGACCCAGGCCCAGACCTCTATACTTCTCTTTTATACTTACTTTCTCCATACACTTTCTTCTATATTTCTTTTTCCTCCACACTTTTTCTTTCTTCTCTCTCCAATAGGGACTTATGTTTGGCATTTCTTCCAGCCAGTTATTATTACCACACTCCCTATGATGTGGGACTACATTGAATGTTTTCAAATTCAATGTTTTGGAACATCCTTTCATTGTTGTACTGGCATTTAGATCGTGTTCATTTTTAGATCCGTGTTCTTTTCTCCAGAATCCTACTGCATTGGCATTGACAGCATTCACCGTAAAGCTTTACTTCTTGAAAATGTCAATAATAACTATATTCAACTTTAAATAAGATGTTTTAGACTGGAATTGGGCTGGAAAGAGTATGACTACCATCTCAAGTAGCCTATATTATTGACTCAAAAAGCTTTCCATGTATACTGTGCCTGGCCAAATACGCATGCAAATAAACTTTTGTGCATTTGTTTTGTTATTTTGGGGAAACCTGGAGTTTGTAATAGATGAATATTATAATACATAATCTTAACCCATGTAACCAGTTAACTAATTTCATATGATAAAGAGCACGACAAGTTATCAAAGTAAGCATAGCTGTTAGTTTACCTATTTTAAATACAAATTAAAATAAATGGTTCTTAAGAACTTAGAATTCAAATACTGGATGTACATATAAGCTGAGTAACCATAGAAGCATACAATCAGCCTTTACCCATACAATTATTTGCCACTCACTGTTTTTTTTTTTTTTTTGGACCTAATATTTAAAAGTATAGAACTGGTTCAAAAGCATCACAATGCCAGCTAAAAGTGACGTGTAATCGATTTGCACCCCAATTTTATTCAATTTAGAAATCGAGACCTGGAAATAGTAGAAACTGTGGGTAACAGATTGCTATGGACTAAAGCAAATTTTTCAAAATGGCCAAAAAAGTTGCTAAGTGTTTAAAGTTAGCATACGAGTTCAAAGATTATATCAGATTTTTGCGCTTGTATCCCCATATTGTACAGTACATAATTATTTACATAGGTAAAGGAAATGTATAATGGTTTCTTTGCTCATTGTGAGCAAGACTAAAATTACAATTAGAAAAACATAATTTTTTTACCCAGGTAAATATGAGATATTGTATATTTATATCATGCAATTAACTATACTACCAGTATGTAGAGTTCCAATCTTTTCTTACATCATTAGCATGATTTAGCTGTGCTTTAAGAATCTCATTGTTTACAGAACATAATGAGTCTTTCGAGTAGTGATTCATTTCTTACCAGATAACTGAGGTTTCTATCAGACAAAGGGAGCTGCAAAGAACTTCCTCTGTGTTGTGATTTAGAATAACCAATAGTTCCCTAGGAACCCTTTGTATTACATGTACAACAGGGATTGTATATAAGGGAGGAGCCTTGAACTGTACTCAGCTCCCATATCATACCATCTATGCACACTTGCATAATCAGAAAATGCTGGTAACTCCCCATCAAAACATAGACCACATTAGAGGCTTCATCTCTTCCAAGACTCTACAATGCCTCTGGGCTCCAGGCCCCAATCCCAGAGTTCCTTTCCTGGAGAAAACTGCAAAACCAGTTTTCTTTTGAGTAGTGATTCATTTCTTACCAGATAACTGAGGTTTCTATCAGAAAAAGGGAGCTGCAAAGAACTTCCTCTGTGTTGTGATTTAGAATAACCAATAGTTCCCTGGGAACCCTTTGTATTACATGTACAACAGGGATTGTATATAAGGGAGGAGCCTTGAACTGTACTCAGCTCCCATATCATAACATCTATGCACACTTGCATAATCAGAAAATGCTGGTAACTCCCCATCAAAACATAGACCACATTAGAGGCTTCATCTCTTCCAAAACTCTACAATTCCTCTGGGCTCCAGGCCCCAATCCCAGAGTTCCTTTCCTAGAGAAAACTGGAAAACCAGTTTTCTCTTTTAGAACAGACATTTCAGAGTCCCTCAGCCTCCATAAGTGAGCATCCTGGCCAACACCGGATTCCTTTAACAATGTAACAAGGTGTAGCGTACATATTTTTAAATAAACCTATTCAAATAAAATGTACCCAAAATATTATATTCTCCCTTTCACAAGAGAACCCCTCAAAGCCATTTTTTCAACTTTGACCCACGGCCCAAAAATTATTATTTCCTGACCCCCCCAAAGTTGCTTGCCTAGTTTTCCTAGATCAAAATATGGCTGTATTAGCCTTTATTACGGAGGGTAACAGTTTATTTATAATGATATTTAAGTCAAGGGGGATCATTTATTAAGAAATGAAGATGTATACAAAGCTTTGTACTTGTATTAACTACTAATATTTTCTCTTTTATTAATTCCAATACAAAATCTGATTGGTGGCTAAGATGTACTGTATCAGTGCAATCTTTACAGTTTATTGCTAAATAAGTTTGTATAACTTCAGCTGTTTAATAAAACACAACTGATTTTCTCCCCAGAATAGAATTAGTGAGTGGTACAATCAATGACAAAGTGATAGTGGCTGACGTCAGTGGTAATGTTATTTAATGCATTTTTATCTGGGCAACTAAGAAATAGAAAATGATAGAGGGAAAAGGGACGCTACCACCTTTTAATCTCAAAGTCTTATCACAAAACGAACATAGGACATTTTGTTCTAGGCATTAATAAAACAAAACGTTTAAAGATATGGCTTTTAGTTGGCTTTTAGTCATTTCATCTTGTATTACTCACCTTTCTATCTCCTGTGCAGAATATGCTATGTTAAAAAAAGACTTACACCCTCACATATTTGCTGCTCACATGGGTTTGAACTTATGAAACAATGTAAGAATCCATTTGCATGAATGACACATCAAGCTAAAAAGTTAAACTAAAACATCCTTTGATAATTCTAGTCTCATCATCTACAAGGCTTTTAACAATAGAACATTTTGCAGCTTTGATCATTACAAAGAAATAGATGTACATACAGGGAAATAGATGTACATGCAAGGAAATAGATGTGCATACAAGGAAATATATGTGCATATATCTAATGCTTACTTCACAGGGCTTCTGGCAGCATCTGGATCTTGGGCTGTGACCGTGCCTATAAGAGTGTTAATTTTGGCATCTTCCATGACTTCAAGTACATAGGCTGATTTGGTGAACACTGGCGGTTCATCCACATCGTCCACCAAAATTCTGACAGTAGCCACGTCCTTGAAGGGTCCCATATAGTGAAACCTGGAGTCTTCATATGTATTGACAGCTTCTACTTTCAAATTGTACATCCTTGTTTTCTCAAAGTCCAGTGCCTGCAAATAAAAATATAATATAACCTCGGGACACCAAAAGAATTTAGGTATAATGTATCAAATGTCAGGAAACAAATCTAAACCACACAGTCACAGGCCTAATCATTTTATTACAGTACAAGAAGCAATAATATGCAACTTACCTACTTTTTTTTTCCTCTTAAATTTAGTTTTGGGACATTGTATTAAAATGTCTGTGAGGTGGCCTGGTTTTTTCAATATTTGAAAATGGCAGCATCAGCAGATCTCATTTATTGGATCTGCCTCAGTACTTTGCAGATGTTTGTATAATGCAATCTGAAGAAAGAAGTTACTGACACATATAACTGGGCTTATTTAAAAAGGCAGTGCAAAGAACAATATCTATATTCACAGGGAAGGAGACTATAGTAACCAACCAAATTAAATAAACTTGATACAGCTGAGGGAAAGAAGCACATCTAATTAGCTGACACAGGTTACTTTGCATTACCCTATTAAATAAGCAGAGTGATTGTATGAGATCACATACTTTTAGTCTCGGTTCACACTGGGGCAACTTGTAAGGCAACTTAGCCGCCTGACAAGTCACGTTCCATTCAGTGCAATGGAACCGTTCCAATCGGAGCAACTCAAGTCACTCCGACTTAGAAAAAGTTTCCAGCACTACTTTGGGGGCGACTTGCATTGACTTCTATTAGAGAAGTCGCTTGCAAGCCACGCTGAAGTCGCGCTGCACGGGGCGGCTTCAGAGTCGGGCAACTTTGAAGCCACTCCAGTGTGAACCCACCCTTACAGAAAATGTAACTACAAATATTGAGCTTATTGACACTTATAAGTGTAGTAGTAGGCAACTTTCAGATGGAGCACAGTCAGCTCTGATCAGCAAGGGATCCATGAGCAGATTCTTGCTGAATCAGAGCTCATGAGTCAAATATCAGTGTTTTGACATCCGTGCCCTTTCAGTCTATGCTTGGTGGATACAGACAGACCTGCGACAATTCTATGGGCAGCCCGATCTAAATGGACTCAGCTGTTCGTTTACATCGAGATACCTCCGAGCTTTCATGTCCTTTTCTGCAGCCTTTTTTTGTTTTGTTTTCTACAGTACCTGGGTGGACCCAGAGGTAGGTGGCTCTAAACGGACACAAGTCTGTTTATATCTGCCTATCCATAGGGCTGTATGGAGCTTCCAATCAGGTATGCCTGAAATATGTTGTAGTGGCAGAATTAGTTTTTTTTTTTACATGTAATCGGTTGATATTAGTCGTATTTTTCTCAGCAATATTTTCTTTGCCTTACTGAATAAACTGAAAGTCTGATGACTGAAAGCTAAACTAGATCTTGTAGCTTTGAGAATCATTTTTTGATAACAGTATGTCTAAAATCATAAATACTATGCTCTAGTTATAGAGGAGGGAAATATGTAGTATGCAATTTATAAGCAGACAGATGTTTGTTTGTCTAATAACAAGATGATTCTGATTTTACAGCAAATAAACACGTTTTCAATTTAATTTGCTTTGTTTTACTGAACTAGAAAACCTACTAGCTGAACCAGCCACTTAAAGTTTTCTAATTATAGTCTCACAACTTCTTTCTGATGAGTTTTATAATATGACATTTTCTGCTGTTTACTGATGCTTGGGATTGTTCAACAGACAGATAGATAGATAGATAGATAGATAGAAAGATAGATAGATAGATAGATAGATAGATAGATAGATAGATAGATAGATAGATAGATAGATAGATAGATAGATAGATAGATAGATAGATAGATAGATAGATAGATAGATAGATAGATAGATAGATAGATAGATAGATAGATAGATAGATAGATAGATAGATAGATAGATAGATAGATAGATAGATAGATAGATAGATAGATAGATAGATAGATAGATAGATAGAGTAGATAGAAGGGATGGAGTGTGCAGCTGCCAAGGCTTAGTACAAACTTTGAGTGGGTGACTAAACAGGTTACAGTGAACCTATGGCTGCAGCCAAAAGTCATTCATTTAGTTACTGTATTACTAACGCCACTAGATGCAACTTTTGCTATTTGGCCTGCAAGCATCTTTTGTTGCCAGGGTGTGAGCAGCCACCTGCCCTCTAACAATTGAGGACGCTGTGCGGGCCTACCAGCACCCCCCCCCCCCCAATTTTCATGGACACTACTACATTTAGTCACAAGGGATACCCACCCCTTTGCTTGGGTTTGGTATGCCCTCAACAAGAGAAGGGTACCTTCCCATGGGAGAATCTGCTCTTTGGGAGAACCCAGTCCCCATGTTTATGTGGAAAAAACCCTTGGCCTGGGGCATGTAGGAGTTTTTAGGGAGGATGGGAATTTGGAAGACCCCTTAAAAATAAGGGAACCCGAGATATCCTCACTTTCCCCATGTGAATACTATACAGTATAATAGCATACTCACCCCCCGACCCACCAAAAAGAAAAAGAAGTAGTAGTAAATAAAAATACCACACATTTGAAAAAAGAAATTACCCACAATGTAAACTCATCATCTATCATGGCATCCAGCAATGTAAAAGCACATCAATCAAGCTGAATGACAAACCCGATGACCCAGATAGCAAGGACAACTTGCCCAAAATTGTGGCAATGATGAATTGTAAGTCTGTTAACTTGCTGCACATTTTTACCGGCAAGTTGTACAACTGCAGAGAACTTGAAGAACCAATACTAGTTGACACTTTTCCAATTTGTAGCAAATGTGTATGGCAAGTCTCTAGCAAGAGCAAAGTTGCAGTAGTGAGTCTACAGCAAAAGCTCTGCAAGTCTACAGCATGAAAATTCAGTCACAGTGACCCCTGTTGTGGGATGACTATTGCACAGCATAACTGAGAACTTGCAGCAGTCATGCAGAATGTTTGCAAAGAAAGTTGATCTGGCGTCATACAACGTGGACTTGCTGCAACGTGGAATTGTGCAACAAACTTGTGAAGCCTGGCAAGTCTAGCAATAGCTTAGCAAGTCATTTTCAAACTTGCAGCACAATTGCTTGCTATCTGGGGACCCACCGAAACAAGACACATACAACCCAAGCCTCTGGCAGACTTTCGCTGCAAATTACAGCTCCAGGCCCTGCAGCTGATTGCAAAAGGGCAATGTATCTCAGGTGATGTCATGATCATATTTAGTCAATGATATCACCCAGGATACCCCACTTCTTTGTTTAATTTTGCTGCCAGCTTGGGAAATGGCATTCTCTGCAAGGAGTCCTCTGGGAGCAAGCATGTTGATGGTCAGTGCGTCTTGTTTTGTTTTGTTGGGTTGGCGGGAGTTTTTTTATTGTTAACGAGGTTGATTACCAGGCAACGGGATTGATGGATGAATTTACATTGTAGGTCTTTTTTTTTTCAATAAAGAACTTCAAATATGTGGTATGTTGATTAACATTGTTTTTTTTTTTTTAGAATGGGTAACCGGGAGTACTATGTATCCCTTACCCAACACCATTCCATTCATGTTTTGCATAGGGTTTCCCTTTAATTACATACCACACCCTCACCAAGGATAAGGTTTGGTATGTATTTTGCAATGAGTATCATGTGTTTGTTTTTTCTTTCATGGTATCCCCTTTTATAATCCATAGCAGTTTTTCATTTAGGCTGGTTTCACATTGAATTCAGAGCAACTCGCAGCAGGGGGTCCGGTACGTCCCCATGTACCATTTCAGGTCCGAATTAAGTAAGACTTTTTGACTGAATTTGGACCTGAAATGGACCAGAAGATGCACAGGACTTTTCTGCAAGCCACTCCGCAGACGACACAGAGCTGTGTGAACCAGCTCCATTGGGAGCCGGTCACAGTCTCCTGTCATGCAAATTGGATCCTATGTCGCATCATTGTGAACTGAACCTTATTCTTAGGCTGAGTTCACGCCATTGCAACTACGTAACTATGGATGCGGGGAAACCCGCATCCAATTTGCAATATTGTGAACCCAGCCTAACGATAAGGCTCGGTTCACACTGATGCGACATAGAAACCGACTTGTGAGGCTCCAAGTCGGATGACATGTGAAATTCAATGTTTCCCTATAAGAGCTGTCTTAGTAATACTACACAAGTTTGTCTGGCTTTAGAAAATCTTCCTGCCCTACTTTGGTCCTACTTTGATACAACTTCAGTTCAACAGAGTGTAAAAAGTCACATCAAAGTCGTATCAAAGTTAGACTCCAAAGTTGCACTGAAATTCACGCAACTTTGGAGTCAGGCTAGTGTGAACAGAGCCTAAGGATCTAATATGAATAGAGAGTAATACTAACTGCTTTGTTTACAAACAGAGCAAAGTGGCTGGGAAATATCATTTAGCACCCTGCCAACTAATATCTTTTTTTTTCTCTTTGCAAATGTCAACTTTACTGCACTATTTTGTTCAGGTGCAACACTTCAAAGACTTCACAGACAGGTTATAATAAATTAGCTTAAAATGAACCAGTGGCTTATAAATGTATAAATATATGTATCACACATATATATAAATATAAAGAATCAAAAATTGGTGATTATAAATAAATAAATATATAAATATATAGATATAAAATGTCCAAGTAAAAAATTCAGTGGTGTAAAACACAAAAGTCCACTGTGAAACTTTGACACAAAAAATATAAATAAAGGTGCTCCCAAGTGCTCAACGGATATGTACCACACGTGCCCTTGCTCCCCACACGTGAATCCACTTACCAGATGGTGTGGACCCCTAAAGGCCTTATGGTCTGGGGGTCTAACAGGTTTAAAGGTAAGTGGATGAGCTTGGTGCCTTCAGAGTAGTCTCTCATACGCATATGCAAATAAGCATAAGAAAAACCAATAGTGCAGTACGTTCCAAAAATTGTATAATTTATCACTCCAAATAACTTTAGGAATTGCACTCACAATTAAAAGAATAAATACAAGCCTTTAAATATATATTATCCTGGCGTCTAGTGGATGGTGTCCCTACCGTCCTCCTAGATGTGGACCGCAGCGTGCGTTCCAGCGCTACTTCCGCTTGTGTCCCACTAAACCGGAAGTGACGTGTTACGTTGGCTGTGATAACCGGACATACCTTACATACATACATACATACTTTCTAAAGCCTGTCCAGTCCAGTCGCACACTGAGCTGTCAGCGGCGGCTTTGCTGTGGAGGCAGGTAAAGAGGAGGCAGTCAACAATGGAAGCCCCATAATACCTCTATGAGTGACATCACTTCACATTCATTTCACAACCATTGTGGGCTGTGTCCTCTGCAGAGCTTTCACTGCTGGAGACTAGACTGGATCGGCTTCAAAAAAGGTATGTATACCGACTTATTCTGTACAGGGCTAGATAGGTTAGTCTTAGATCGCGAATGCCTGTAGATGTGGTGATTTTAGTGTTAGGGTGGATTTTCCCTTTAAGGCGTCCCCCCCAAGTTTTAATTTAAAGGAATTGTGCATGTTTAATATTTTACTTTTTCCTTTATAAAAAGAGCTGCTCCCTTCTCCCAAATGGTATTTTTATTTTTCTGCATTGGTACATATCCTGCTCCTCTTCATGCCATTCATTTGACAATCCCTTGCTTCTTAGCCTTGAAAATGGAGAGAATTGATCTTCAAAATGTAACTCCTGTTGATGAATAGGGTTTGCTTTAAAGTATGCAATTTGTGGACGTTTGGCTGTGTTCACCAAATGTGCCCTCAAATGGAACCCAAACAGATTTACCCATGACTAATAGTGGGTCAGCTTATAAAATCCCTTCAGTGGTGTATGCCTGAGTGACCATATCAATCTAGGTCTGTATAAAAGAAAACTAAGTGATGGTGATAATTTTTTATCATTAACATTATAATTTTGATTATAAAAGGGAACAGGCAGCCTATAGATGGATCAGTTAGCTATTGTATTCTGACAGTGGGGAGACTTCCCTGCTGTCAAAATACACTGATCAGCATTGCCATCTACAGCCTGTGGCGCTGATCGAGTGGGAGAAATTTGACATGACATAATGATTATAAAGAGGTTGACATGTAGATTGACTTCTGCCCATACATGGATTGGAATTAGGCTGGTCCCTGCTTAACTGGCTGAATTTTGATCCATGTATGGCTGTTTTAGTCTGTTCATGTAGTTTGCATACGGTTTGCACTGTAGTAGCAAAAAAAAAATAAAGTGTCTAACTCACATACCTCTTTAATGCAATGTCTCCATGGCTGGATCTATAAATGATAAATTATTTAAAGGAATAAACCCATGCAATCACTAGAGATTGCACACTGCTAGAGGTAGGCAGTCCTAGCATCCGTTTTACTAAGCTCTGCTGATTTCCCCTTTACAAGTAATTCCAGCAGTCAACTGTGGTAATCAGAATACATATCTACAGAGCTTACAGATGTTTTCTTTTTTCTTAGTTTTGGCTGTGCTCTTTCTACATGTTAGCTAAATAAATGCAGGAGTGCCTTCTTTTAGCATTTTGTGATATTGATCCACTTGGTTGCATCATAAATAATAACTAAATATGTTTAATGTTTTTTTAAAACTACAGTTATCATTTAGGGTGGTTATGGATAACTTGTAGGCAAGCTTGCTCTAAGTTTATTCATTGCTATATACCTCTCAAAGCTGGAACTTCAGTTGGCATGTACAAGACCAAACGTGAGAGACGTCTTAGCATATAATGTGGATTTATATAAATATATATCTATACACAACTGAAACCATTTTATAATTGAAATATTAGGAAGATGTCTTAATTAGGTCATTTTACCTATATATCAGGTAGAATGTTAAGTCGTTTTATTTTGTAATAAACTGTCACCAGTTAAGTTTGGCATTGCTAGTTATACACTGACTGAGCTATTTGCCATTACCTCTTTTTAATAGCCTTAACCAATTCAGCTCTTATACCTACATAACACTTATGGATCACAGCAAATTTTATATTTTCACTATAGGCCTGTTTATTTGGGTGTAGCTTTTTCATTACTTTAAGATAACAAAATCAGCAATAAGAATCCCACTTAGATCAAAAGATCGTCGTTTTATTGGTAGCAGAACATGTTATGCTGTCGGTTGCAGATCTGAACGGCAACATTTACGGCCTGAAGCCCTAAAGAAGGGAGATTCTCTGTTCCCCTGAAACGCATTGGCTTTAACATGTTCTGCTACCAATAAACCCACGATCTTTTGATCTAAGTGGGATTCTTATTGCTGATTTTGGGCGCTCCTTTAACCGATTACCATAAGAAATTTGGAAACGACCACAAGGCCGTATCTTAAGGTAGCAGCCCAGACCCTTTAACAAGGGTCCACTGCCTTTTTTCATCCAGTCGGGCCAGATTGATTGGGAGTTAATTCCCTCAAGTGGCCCTCTCCCACCCACCCACAGACCCTCTATTGAGCAGGTCAGTCAAGCGCAGCCTTCAACATTTCAAACAAACTACTTTAAGATAACAAAGTAAGATATACTTTTTTCTCTTCGATATTTTCTTTTTAAATGTTTCAAAGATTACAGCTGTACAATTTGTGAAAACCAAGGAAGAGACAATAAAATCGTTCATCCATCACTAGGTTAGCATTAGAAAGCATACCTCTTAATGGATCCAGAGTTTACTAAAAGAACAAAAACACTTTCTTCATGTAATCTAATTGGGCATAGATGGTAGCCAATAAAGGCTAATGTAGAATTGTAGAAAAGACCAAAAAATATGAATATCTATAGGTAACAGTTTTCTTGTTTATGAAAAAATAACTGGTTTGTTTGAGGTATTACTGTGGGTTATTAGCGAACTATTAGTGGCTAATAACATAAAAATAGTGTAGTGCAACTCAAATACATAATAAACAATCACACTTATCATAACAAAATGTGTAAACCAATCATAAATTCTCAAAATTCATGTATTTTGAAAAATAACCAATATACTTAACATAATCAACTCAAAAATCTACACATATATTTTTATTGACACAGTGAAAGACTAGCTCATATATTCAATTACCACTGTGTTCCAAAACAATGATGTGAATATTCCAAAGTGCCCTGTGTCTCCAAAACCTGTGCAAACCGGATGCTCACCTTACAGCAATTACCCCTGCATCACCAGTAAGGTCATAACACACTTTTGCCTCCTTCAGAGAATGCAGCTCCTGATATAGCAATCTCAATCCACTATGTCTCTATATACAGGCATATTCAGCTTCAGAGGTAGAAGATATACACGTAGGAGCAAAGAGCGAGGACACAGACCTATTGTTCTCGGTTTCAATTTTTTTTTTCTTAATACACAAGGAAAAAGTTTTCCACTCATAAATAGAACACTGTGACCAGTGCTAGCTTGAAACGCATACAATGACAGAGATCGGTATTTGGCTCCACCCCCCGTTATGTCCAAGGTGGGGACTTCTTCAGTAGGAGTCTGGTCCCAGTGTTCTATCTGTAAGTATAATACTTTTTACTTGTGTAGTAAATTTTTTTTTTTAAATGGAGAACACTTTAAAGGATAAAGTTCACCTTTCATATTAGGGTGTAACATGTTACGAACTGAGTTGCCACCGCTCCTCCCTGATCTTGCGCTCTGACAGCTAGCAGGGATCTTCTCCCCCTTGCTAGCTGTCAGCATTTAAAAAAAAACACAGTCCTCTGTAAACTGAAAACTACAAGTCCCGATAACCTGTCAGCTTGTAGTTTTCAATGAACTACCATGGTGCTGTGGAGCGCTGTGGCAGTTCATTGAGTTTTCCTGTCAGTTTGTATCTGCTTGCCTGTATAATGTATGGGCACACAGGCACTGACAGATCTGTAGGAGACCAGCATGGCACCATCTGCTTATCACTGGTGTAATGCTTTAGAGGCTCCAGAAACAAAAAATAATAAATGTACATTTTTTTATCTGCAAAAAAATGCGCATGTATTATTTTTTGTTAAAAGGTGAACATAGCCTTTAAATAAGTGCCTTATAGATGAGGTTATTGTTATCCCCAAAAAAGAGATACCTGAACTATATAATAGGAGACGTTACTAAATCGCTGTAGAGTAGTCTGTACCTCAACCAGGGAAAAGATTGGGTTTTAGAGCATTAAGTAACACATCTTCGGCAAAAAGGGTCATTTTATGTTCCTTTGTGCTAATTTTGAAGTCTGAGATGGGGCTCCATTAATACATAAAAAAAAAAAACTAGTGGAGACAATGGGCATCCTTGTCTAGTAGGGTTGAGCGAACACCTAGATGTCCGTGTTCGACGGGTTCGGCCGAACTTTAAAAAAAAGTCCGGGTCCGTGTCCCGGACTTTTACCGAACTTTTCCCGGACACCGAACCCCATTGAAGTCAATGGGGACCCGAACTTTAAGGCACTAAAATGGCTCTAAAACACCAAAGGAAAGGGCTAGAGTGCTGCAAATGGCAGCAAAACGTAATTAAGAGCATGGCAAGTGCTCTGCAAACAAATGTGGATAGGGAAATAACTTAAAACAACAAAAAAAAAACAGAAAAATAAAACAATGTTCTTCTTCATCTCTGAAGGACGAGGCCCATATGGAGTAGGAGGGAGGTTGAGGTGGTGGTGGATGTGGCGGTGACATAGGCGTGCGCACAGGGTGTGCTGGGTGTGCCTGGGCACACCCTAATCACCTAGGGCACATAGCATTGCCAGTGAGGAGATGGGAAAGATCTCCCTGGGACCTGCTCTGCTCTATTTCTCCTTGCCTACAGGTACATGGCCCCGATACATTACTCTCCCTGCTGGCAAACACATGCATGTGTATTTCAACTTTGGGGTGCACACCTTAATGCAATAGGCTGCGCACACCTATGGGCGGTGTAGGTGGAAGCGGCGGTGGAGGAGGACCAGGGCCGGATTAACAGCATCATGGGCTTGGTGCTGAGGATTTTGAAGGGCCTTAAGGGCCGTGCCTTGCCATGCACCCAGAGGAGGAAGGGTGCAGCCATGCATGCCTAATAGGGTTGAGCGAACACCTAGATGTCCGTGTTCGACGGGTTCGGCCGAACTTTAAAAAAAAGTCCGGGTCCGTGTCCCGGACTTTTACCGAACTTTTCCCGGACACCGAACCCCATTGAAGTCAATGGGGACCCGAACTTTAAGGCACTAAAATGGCTCTAAAACACCAAAGGAAAGGGCTAGAGTGCTGCAAATGGCAGCAAAACGTAATTAAGAGCATGGCAAGTGCTCTGCAAACAAATGTGGATAGGGAAATAACTTAAAACAACAAAAAAAAAACAGAAAAATAAAACAATGTTCTTCTTCATCTCTGAAGGACGAGGCCCATATGGAGTAGGAGGGAGGTTGAGGTGGTGGTGGATGTGGCGGTGACATAGGCGTGCGCACAGGGTGTGCTGGGTGTGCCTGGGCACACCCTAATCACCTAGGGCACATAGCATTGCCAGTGAGGAGATGGGAAAGATCTCCCTGGGACCTGCTCTGCTCTATTTCTCCTTGCCTACAGGTACATGGCCCCGATACATTACTCTCCCTGCTGGCAAACACATGCATGTGTATTTCAACTTTGGGGTGCACACCTTAATGCAATAGGCTGCGCACACCTATGGGCGGTGTAGGTGGAAGCGGCGGTGGAGGAGGACCAGGGCCGGATTAACAGCATCATGGGCTTGGTGCTGAGGATTTTGAAGGGCCTTAAGGGCCGTGCCTTGCCATGCACCCAGAGGAGGAAGGGTGCAGCCATGCATGCCTAATTCAACATGGGATGCTGTCTCTGAAGCCCATAAACACATCCATGCATCGCCAACTGTCCCTCCTTGTCCGGCCTTCACGCTGTGTGGGGAGGTTCTGAGGGTGCTGCCTGGGGAAGCGAGCATAGAAGCCAGACTTCTGTGTTTACAAGTGACAGAAGAGCGGTAACAGTGAATATGGCCAACCCGGGGCCTATATAAAAGGTAGGGGCCTGGAGCTGCAGCTCCAATAGCCCCTACATTAATCTGGCCCTGAGGAGGAGGACGAGGTAGCCAACACTGCTTCTTTTCAAAAATTTTAAATGAGGGTACACCCCAAAAGAGTGAGAAAGAGCAAAAATGGAACAATGGGTGGGTAAGGTCGGTATCCATTGCTATTCTGCATAAGGTACGGAAAAGTCCCGTGGGATCCATGCCTGGTTCATTTTAATGAACGTGAGCTTGTCCACATTGTCTCTGGACAGGCGGCTGAGCTTGTCTGTTATAACGCCCCCAGCCGTGCTAAATACCCGTTCAGATAATACACTGGCTGCAGGGCACGCCAGCACCTCCAAGGCGTAAAGGGCAAGCTCAAGCCATGTGCCCAATTTGGAGACCCAGAAGTTGAAGGGGGCAGACCCGTCATTCACTACATGTAGGCGTGTGCACACATACTGCTCCACCATGTTGGTAAAATGCTGCCTCCTGCTAAGACGTTCCATCTGAGCTGCTGGTGCTGCTGTTTGTTGTGGCGTGCTGACAAAGCTTTTCCACATTTCGGCCATGCTAACCCTGCCTTCTGAGGTGCTGGCGGTGCCCTGGTTGCGTTGGCGACCTCCTCCTCCTCCTCCTCTGCCTTGTGCTTCCACTGTGGCCCCGCTGTCAGATGGGAATGCCAGCAGCATGGCGTCTACCAGCGTGCGCTTGTACTCGCGCATCTTGCGATCGCGCTCCAGTGAGTGAATTAAGGACGGTACGTTGTCCTTGTAACGGGGATCCAGCAGCGTGGCCACCCAGTAATCAGCACAAGTTAGAATGTGGGCAACTCGGCGGTCGTTGTGGAGACACTGCAGCATGTAATCGCTCATGTGTGCCAGGCTGCCCAGAGGCAACGAAAGGCTGTCCTCTGTGGGAGGTGTATCGTCCGTGTCCTCTGTATCCCCCCAGCCACGCACCAGTGATGGCCATGAGCTGGCCTGGGTGCCACCCTGCTGTGAACATGGTTCCATCTCCTCCTCCAGCTCCTCCTCCTCCTCATCCTCCTCATCCTCCAGAACTGTGCCCCTGCTGGACAATTGCGTCCCTGGCGTTTGCGTGTGCAGGAACCCACCCTCGGAGCCCCTTGCGAATGACTGCCCTGAAAGCCTTGGAAATGTTACCTCTTCATCCTCCTCCTCCTCCTCATCCTGTGCCACATCCTCTTCCATCATCGCCCGAATTGTTTTTTCAAGGAGGCATAGAAGTGGGATAGTTAAGCTGAGAACGGCGTCATTGCCACTGGCCATGTTGGTGGAGTACTCAAAACAGCGCAACAAGGCACACAGGTCTCGCATGGAGGCCCAGTTAAATTAAATAGCGGAATAGAAAATATGATCCAAAAAAAGTGTATGTATATCACACGTACACAACCACACTGGGCCCCAATTACTATTGTTTGTACCCCTAAAAGGCTAGATGAGGAGTAGGGGGAGTATGGAACAGGCAGCACCCTCAAACCTTCAGAAGTATGAGATGAACCCCAACAACTTGGAAAGGTGGATCTCTCTCACACGTACCGACACAGACTATCCCGCAATTCAATTGATCCTCAAAGGTTTTTATTGAATAGCGGAATAGGAAATATGATCAAAAAAAGTGTATGTATCTCGCACGTACACAACCACACTAGGCCCCAATTACTATTGTTTGTACCCCTAAAAGGCTAGATGAGGAGTAGGGGGGGTATGGAACAGGCAGCACCCTCAAACCTTCAGAAGTATGAGATGAACCCCAACAACTTGGAAAGGTGGATCTCTCTCACACGTACCGACACAGACTATCCCCCAATTTAACTGATCCCCAAAGGTTTTTGATTAAATAGCGAAATAGAAAATATGATCCAAAAAAAGTGTATGTATATCACACGTACACAACCACACTAGGCCCCAATTACTATTGTTTGTACCCCTAAAAGGCTAGATGAGGAGTAGGGGGGGTATGGAACAGGCAGCACCCTCAAAACTTCAGAAGTATGAGATGAACCCCAACAACTTGGAAAGGTGGATCTCTCTCACACGTACCGACACAGACTATCCCCCAATTTAACTGATCCCCAAAGGTTTTTGATTAAATAGCGGAATAGAAAATATGATCCCAAAAAAGTGTATGTATATCACACGTACACAACCACACTGGGCCCCAATTACTATTGTTTGTACCCCTAAAAGGCTAGATGAGGAGTAGGGGGAGTATGGAACAGGCAGCACCCTCAAACCTTCAGAAGTATGAGATGAACCCCAACAACTTGGAAAGGTGGATCTCTCTCACACGTACCAACACAGACTATCCCCCAATTTAACTGATCCCCAAAGGTTTTTGATTAAATAGCGGAATAGAAAATATGATCCAAAAAAAGTGTATGTATATCACACGTACACAACCACACTAGGCCCCAATTACTATTGTTTGTACCCCTAAAAGGCTAGATGAGGAGTAGGGGGAGTATGGAACAGGCAGCACCCTCAAACCTTCAGAAGTATGAGATGAACCCCAACAACTTGGAAAGGTGGATCTCTCTCACACGTACCAACACAGACTATCCCCCAATTTAACTGATCCCCAAAGGTTTTTGATTAAATAGCGGAATAGAAAATATGATCCAAAAAAAGTGTATGTATATCACACGTACACAACCACACTAGGCCCCAATTACTATTGTTTGTACCCCTAAAAGGCTAGATGAGGAGTAGGGGGAGTATGGAACAGGCAGCACCCTCAAACCTTCAGAAGTATGAGATGAACCCCAACAACTTGGAAAGGTGGATCTCTCTCACACGTACCGACACAGACTATCCCGCAATTCAATTGATCCTCAAAGGTTTTTATTGAATAGCGGAATAGGAAATATGATCAAAAAAAGTGTATGTATCTCGCACGTACACAACCACACTAGGCCCCAATTACTATTGTTTGTACCCCTAAAAGGCTAGATGAGGAGTAGGGGGGGTATGGAACAGGCAGCACCCTCAAACCTTCAGAAGTATGAGATGAACCCCAACAACTTGGAAAGGTGGATCTCTCTCACACGTACCGACACAGACTATCCCCCAATTTAACTGATCCCCAAAGGTTTTTGATTAAATAGCGGAATAGAAAATATGATCCAAAAAAAGTGTATGTATATCACACGTACACAACCACACTGGGCCCCAATTACTATTGTTTGTACCCCTAAAAGGCTAGATGAGGAGTAGGGGGAGTATGGAACAGGCAGCACCCTCAAACCTTCAGAAGTATGAGATGAACCCCAACAACTTGGAAAGGTGGATCTCTCTCACACGTACCGACACAGACTATCCCGCAATTCAATTGATCCTCAAAGGTTTTTATTGAATAGCGGATTAGGAAATATGATCAAAAAAAGTGTATGTATCTCGCACGTACACAACCACACTAGGCCCCAATTACTATTGTTTGTACCCCTAAAAGGCTAGATGAGGAGTAGGGGGGGTATGGAACAGGCAGCACCCTCAAACCTTCAGAAGTATGAGATGAACCCCAACAACTTGGAAAGGTGGATCTCTCTCACACGTACCGACACAGACTATCCCCCAATTTAACTGATCCCCAAAGGTTTTTGATTAAATAGCGGAATAGAAAATATGATCCCAAAAAAGTGTATGTATATCACACGTACACAACCACACTGGGCCCCAATTACTATTGTTTGTACCCCTAAAAGGCTAGATGAGGAGTAGGGGGAGTATGGAACAGGCAGCACCCTCAAACCTTCAGAAGTATGAGATGAACCCCAACAACTTGGAAAGGTGGATCTCTCTCACACGTACCGACACAGACTATCCCGCAATTCAATTGATCCTCAAAGGTTTTTATTGAATAGCGGAATAGGAAATATGATCAAAAAAAGTGTATGTATCTCGCACGTACACAACCACACTAGGCCCCAATTACTATTGTTTGTACCCCTAAAAGGCTAGATGAGGAGTAGGGGGGGTATGGAACAGGCAGCACCCTCAAACCTTCAGAAGTATGAGATGAACCCCAACAACTTGGAAAGGTGGATCTCTCTCACACGTACCAACACAGACTATCCCCCAATTTAACTGATCCCCAAAGGTTTTTGATTAAATAGCGGAATAGAAAATATGATCCCAAAAAAGTGTATGTATATCACACGTACACAACCACACTAGGCCCCAATTACTATTGTTTGTACCCCTAAAAGGCTAGGAGTAGGGGGGAGTATGGAACAGGCAGCACCCTCAAACCTTCAGAAGTATGAGATGAACCCCAACAACTTGGAAAGGTGGATCTCTCTCACACGTACCAACACAGACTATCCCCCAATTTAACTGATCCCCAAAGGTTTTTGATTAAATAGCGGAATAGAAAATATGATCCCAAAAAAGTGTATGTATATCACACGTACACAACCACACTAGGCCCCAATTACTATTGTTTGTACCCCTAAAAGGCTAGGAGTAGGGGGAGTATGGAACAGGCAGCACCCTCAAACCTTCAGAAGTATGAGATGAACCCCAACAACTTGGAAAGGTGGATCTCTCTCACACGTACCAACACAGACTATCCCCCAATTTAACTGATCCCCAAAGGTTTTTGATTAAATAGCGGAATAGAAAATATGATCCAAAAAAAGTGTATGTATATCACACGTACACAACCACACTGGGCCCCAATTACTATTGTTTGTACCCCTAAAAGGCTAGATGAGGAGTAGGGGGAGTATGGAACAGGCAGCACCCTCAAACCTTCAGAAGTATGAGATGAACCCCAACAACTTGGAAAGGTGGATCTCTCTCACACGTACCGACACAGACTATCCCCCAATTTAACTGATCCCCAAAGGTTTTTGATTAAATAGCGAAATAGAAAATATGATCCAAAAAAAGTGTATGTATATCACACGTACACAACCACACTAGGCCCCAATTACTATTGTTTGTACCCCTAAAAGGCTAGATGAGGAGTAGGGGGGGTATGGAACAGGCAGCACCCTCAAAACTTCAGAAGTATGAGATGAACCCCAACAACTTGGAAAGGTGGATCTCTCTCACACGTACCGACACAGACTATCCCCCAATTTAACTGATCCCCAAAGGTTTTTGATTAAATAGCGGAATAGAAAATATGATCCCAAAAAAGTGTATGTATATCACACGTACACAACCACACTGGGCCCCAATTACTATTGTTTGTACCCCTAAAAGGCTAGATGAGGAGTAGGGGGAGTATGGAACAGGCAGCACCCTCAAACCTTCAGAAGTATGAGATGAACCCCAACAACTTGGAAAGGTGGATCTCTCTCACACGTACCAACACAGACTATCCCCCAATTTAACTGATCCCCAAAGGTTTTTGATTAAATAGCGGAATAGAAAATATGATCCAAAAAAAGTGTATGTATATCACACGTACACAACCACACTAGGCCCCAATTACTATTGTTTGTACCCCTAAAAGGCTAGATGAGGAGTAGGGGGAGTATGGAACAGGCAGCACCCTCAAACCTTCAGAAGTATGAGATGAACCCCAACAACTTGGAAAGGTGGATCTCTCTCACACGTACCAACACAGACTATCCCCCAATTTAACTGATCCCCAAAGGTTTTTGATTAAATAGCGGAATAGAAAATATGATCCAAAAAAAGTGTATGTATATCACACGTACACAACCACACTAGGCCCCAATTACTATTGTTTGTACCCCTAAAAGGCTAGATGAGGAGTAGGGGGAGTATGGAACAGGCAGCACCCTCAAACCTTCAGAAGTATGAGATGAACCCCAACAACTTGGAAAGGTGGATCTCTCTCACACGTACCGACACAGACTATCCCGCAATTCAATTGATCCTCAAAGGTTTTTATTGAATAGCGGAATAGGAAATATGATCAAAAAAAGTGTATGTATCTCGCACGTACACAACCACACTAGGCCCCAATTACTATTGTTTGTACCCCTAAAAGGCTAGATGAGGAGTAGGGGGGGTATGGAACAGGCAGCACCCTCAAACCTTCAGAAGTATGAGATGAACCCCAACAACTTGGAAAGGTGGATCTCTCTCACACGTACCGACACAGACTATCCCCCAATTTAACTGATCCCCAAAGGTTTTTGATTAAATAGCGGAATAGAAAATATGATCCAAAAAAAGTGTATGTATATCACACGTACACAACCACACTGGGCCCCAATTACTATTGTTTGTACCCCTAAAAGGCTAGATGAGGAGTAGGGGGAGTATGGAACAGGCAGCACCCTCAAACCTTCAGAAGTATGAGATGAACCCCAACAACTTGGAAAGGTGGATCTCTCTCACACGTACCGACACAGACTATCCCGCAATTCAATTGATCCTCAAAGGTTTTTATTGAATAGCGGATTAGGAAATATGATCAAAAAAAGTGTATGTATCTCGCACGTACACAACCACACTAGGCCCCAATTACTATTGTTTGTACCCCTAAAAGGCTAGATGAGGAGTAGGGGGGGTATGGAACAGGCAGCACCCTCAAACCTTCAGAAGTATGAGATGAACCCCAACAACTTGGAAAGGTGGATCTCTCTCACACGTACCGACACAGACTATCCCCCAATTTAACTGATCCCCAAAGGTTTTTGATTAAATAGCGGAATAGAAAATATGATCCCAAAAAAGTGTATGTATATCACACGTACACAACCACACTGGGCCCCAATTACTATTGTTTGTACCCCTAAAAGGCTAGATGAGGAGTAGGGGGAGTATGGAACAGGCAGCACCCTCAAACCTTCAGAAGTATGAGATGAACCCCAACAACTTGGAAAGGTGGATCTCTCTCACACGTACCGACACAGACTATCCCGCAATTCAATTGATCCTCAAAGGTTTTTATTGAATAGCGGAATAGGAAATATGATCAAAAAAAGTGTATGTATCTCGCACGTACACAACCACACTAGGCCCCAATTACTATTGTTTGTACCCCTAAAAGGCTAGATGAGGAGTAGGGGGGGTATGGAACAGGCAGCACCCTCAAACCTTCAGAAGTATGAGATGAACCCCAACAACTTGGAAAGGTGGATCTCTCTCACACGTACCAACACAGACTATCCCCCAATTTAACTGATCCCCAAAGGTTTTTGATTAAATAGCGGAATAGAAAATATGATCCCAAAAAAGTGTATGTATATCACACGTACACAACCACACTAGGCCCCAATTACTATTGTTTGTACCCCTAAAAGGCTAGGAGTAGGGGGGAGTATGGAACAGGCAGCACCCTCAAACCTTCAGAAGTATGAGATGAACCCCAACAACTTGGAAAGGTGGATCTCTCTCACACGTACCAACACAGACTATCCCCCAATTTAACTGATCCCCAAAGGTTTTTGATTAAATAGCGGAATAGAAAATATGATCCCAAAAAAGTGTATGTATATCACACGTACACAACCACACTAGGCCCCAATTACTATTGTTTGTACCCCTAAAAGGCTAGGAGTAGGGGGAGTATGGAACAGGCAGCACCCTCAAACCTTCAGAAGTATGAGATGAACCCCAACAACTTGGAAAGGTGGATCTCTCTCACACGTACCAACACAGACTATCCCCCAATTTAACTGATCCCCAAAGGTTTTTGATTAAATAGCGGAATAGAAAATATGATCCAAAAAAAGTGTATGTATATCACACGTACACAACCACACTGGGCCCCAATTACTATTGTTTGTACCCCTAAAAGGCTAGATGAGGAGTAGGGGGAGTATGGAACAGGCAGCACCCTCAAACCTTCAGAAGTATGAGATGAACCCCAACAACTTGGAAAGGTGGATCTCTCTCACACGTACCAACACAGACTATCCCCCAATTTAACTGATCCCCAAAGGTTTTTGATTAAATAGCGGAATAGAAAATATGATCCAAAAAAAGTGTATGTATATCACACGTACACAACCACACTAGGCCCCAATTACTATTGTTTGTACCCCTAAAAGGCTAGATGAGGAGTAGGGGGAGTATGGAACAGGCAGCACCCTCAAACCTTCAGAAGTATGAGATGAACCCCAACAACTTGGAAAGGTGGATCTCTCTCACACGTACCAACACAGACTATCCCCCAATTTAACTGATCCCCAAAGGTTTTTGATTAAATAGCGGAATAGAAAATATGATCCAAAAAAAGTGTATGTATATCACACGTACACAACCACACTAGGCCCCAATTACTATTGTTTGTACCCCTAAAAGGCTAGATGAGGAGTAGGGGGAGTATGGAACAGGCAGCACCCTCAAACCTTCAGAAGTATGAGATGAACCCCAACAACTTGGAAAGGTGGATCTCTCTCACACGTACCGACACAGACTATCCCGCAATTCAATTGATCCTCAAAGGTTTTTATTGAATAGCGGAATAGGAAATATGATCAAAAAAAGTGTATGTATCTCGCACGTACACAACCACACTAGGCCCCAATTACTATTGTTTGTACCCCTAAAAGGCTAGATGAGGAGTAGGGGGGGTATGGAACAGGCAGCACCCTCAAACCTTCAGAAGTATGAGATGAACCCCAACAACTTGGAAAGGTGGATCTCTCTCACACGTACCGACACAGACTATCCCCCAATTTAACTGATCCCCAAAGGTTTTTGATTAAATAGCGGAATAGAAAATATGATCCAAAAAAAGTGTATGTATATCACACGTACACAACCACACTGGGCCCCAATTACTATTGTTTGTACCCCTAAAAGGCTAGATGAGGAGTAGGGGGAGTATGGAAAAGGCAGCACCCTCAAACCTTCAGAAGTATGAGATGAACCCCAACAACTTGGAAAGGTGGATCTCTCTCACACGTACCGACACAGACTATCCCGCAATTCAATTGATCCTCAAAGGTTTTTATTGAATAGCGGATTAGGAAATATGATCAAAAAAAGTGTATGTATCTCGCACGTACACAACCACACTAGGCCCCAATTACTATTGTTTGTACCCCTAAAAGGCTAGATGAGGAGTAGGGGGGGTATGGAACAGGCAGCACCCTCAAACCTTCAGAAGTATGAGATGAACCCCAACAACTTGGAAAGGTGGATCTCTCTCACACGTACCGACACAGACTATCCCCCAATTTAACTGATCCCCAAAGGTTTTTGATTAAATAGCGGAATAGAAAATATGATCCCAAAAAAGTGTATGTATATCACACGTACACAACCACACTGGGCCCCAATTACTATTGTTTGTACCCCTAAAAGGCTAGATGAGGAGTAGGGGGAGTATGGAACAGGCAGCACCCTCAAACCTTCAGAAGTATGAGATGAACCCCAACAACTTGGAAAGGTGGATCTCTCTCACACGTACCGACACAGACTATCCCGCAATTCAATTGATCCTCAAAGGTTTTTATTGAATAGCGGAATAGGAAATATGATCAAAAAAAGTGTATGTATCTCGCACGTACACAACCACACTAGGCCCCAATTACTATTGTTTGTACCCCTAAAAGGCTAGATGAGGAGTAGGGGGGGTATGGAACAGGCAGCACCCTCAAACCTTCAGAAGTATGAGATGAACCCCAACAACTTGGAAAGGTGGATCTCTCTCACACGTACCAACACAGACTATCCCCCAATTTAACTGATCCCCAAAGGTTTTTGATTAAATAGCGGAATAGAAAATATGATCCCAAAAAAGTGTATGTATATCACACGTACACAACCACACTAGGCCCCAATTACTATTGTTTGTACCCCTAAAAGGCTAGGAGTAGGGGGGAGTATGGAACAGGCAGCACCCTCAAACCTTCAGAAGTATGAGATGAACCCCAACAACTTGGAAAGGTGGATCTCTCTCACACGTACCAACACAGACTATCCCCCAATTTAACTGATCCCCAAAGGTTTTTGATTAAATAGCGGAATAGAAAATATGATCCCAAAAAAGTGTATGTATATCACACGTACACAACCACACTAGGCCCCAATTACTATTGTTTGTACCCCTAAAAGGCTAGGAGTAGGGGGAGTATGGAACAGGCAGCACCCTCAAACCTTCAGAAGTATGAGATGAACCCCAACAACTTGGAAAGGTGGATCTCTCTCACACGTACCAACACAGACTATCCCCCAATTTAACTGATCCCCAAAGGTTTTTGATTAAATAGCGGAATAGAAAATATGATCCCAAAAAAGTGTATGTATATCACACGTACACAACCACACTAGGCCCCAATTACTATTGTTTGTACCCCTAAAAGGCTAGGAGTAGGGGGAGTATGGAACAGGCAGCACCCTCAAACCTTCAGAAGTATGAGATGAACCCCAACAACTTGGAAAGGTGGATCTCTCTCACACGTACCAACACAGACTATCCCCCAATTTAACTGATCCCCAAAGGTTTTTGATTAAATAGCGGAATAGAAAATATGATCCAAAAAAAGTGTATGTATATCACACGTACACAACCACACTGGGCCCCAATTACTATTGTTTGTACCCCTAAAAGGCTAGATGAGGAGTAGGGGGAGTATGGAACAGGCAGCACCCTCAAACCTTCAGAAGTATGAGATGAACCCCAACAACTTGGAAAGGTGGATCTCTCTCACACGTACCAACACAGACTATCCCCCAATTTAACTGATCCCCAAAGGTTTTTGATTAAATAGCGGAATAGAAAATATGATCCAAAAAAAGTGTATGTATATCACACGTACACAACCACACTAGGCCCCAATTACTATTGTTTGTACCCCTAAAAGGCTAGATGAGGAGTAGGGGGAGTATGGAACAGGCAGCACCCTCAAACCTTCAGAAGTATGAGATGAACCCCAACAACTTGGAAAGGTGGATCTCTCTCACACGTACCAACACAGACTATCCCCCAATTTAACTGATCCCCAAAGGTTTTTGATTAAATAGCGGAATAGAAAATATGATCCAAAAAAAGTGTATGTATATCACACGTACACAACCACACTAGGCCCCAATTACTATTGTTTGTACCCCTAAAAGGCTAGATGAGGAGTAGGGGGAGTATGGAACAGGCAGCACCCTCAAACCTTCAGAAGTATGAGATGAACCCCAACAACTTGGAAAGGTGGATCTCTCTCACACGTACCGACACAGACTATCCCGCAATTCAATTGATCCTCAAAGGTTTTTATTGAATAGCGGAATAGGAAATATGATCAAAAAAAGTGTATGTATCTCGCACGTACACAACCACACTAGGCCCCAATTACTATTGTTTGTACCCCTAAAAGGCTAGATGAGGAGTAGGGGGGGTATGGAACAGGCAGCACCCTCAAACCTTCAGAAGTATGAGATGAACCCCAACAACTTGGAAAGGTGGATCTCTCTCACACGTACCGACACAGACTATCCCCCAATTTAACTGATCCCCAAAGGTTTTTGATTAAATAGCGGAATAGAAAATATGATCCAAAAAAAGTGTATGTATATCACACGTACACAACCACACTGGGCCCCAATTACTATTGTTTGTACCCCTAAAAGGCTAGATGAGGAGTAGGGGGAGTATGGAACAGGCAGCACCCTCAAACCTTCAGAAGTATGAGATGAACCCCAACAACTTGGAAAGGTGGATCTCTCTCACACGTACCGACACAGACTATCCCGCAATTCAATTGATCCTCAAAGGTTTTTATTGAATAGCGGATTAGGAAATATGATCAAAAAAAGTGTATGTATCTCGCACGTACACAACCACACTAGGCCCCAATTACTATTGTTTGTACCCCTAAAAGGCTAGATGAGGAGTAGGGGGGGTATGGAACAGGCAGCACCCTCAAACCTTCAGAAGTATGAGATGAACCCCAACAACTTGGAAAGGTGGATCTCTCTCACACGTACCGACACAGACTATCCCCCAATTTAACTGATCCCCAAAGGTTTTTGATTAAATAGCGGAATAGAAAATATGATCCCAAAAAAGTGTATGTATATCACACGTACACAACCACACTGGGCCCCAATTACTATTGTTTGTACCCCTAAAAGGCTAGATGAGGAGTAGGGGGAGTATGGAACAGGCAGCACCCTCAAACCTTCAGAAGTATGAGATGAACCCCAACAACTTGGAAAGGTGGATCTCTCTCACACGTACCGACACAGACTATCCCGCAATTCAATTGATCCTCAAAGGTTTTTATTGAATAGCGGAATAGGAAATATGATCAAAAAAAGTGTATGTATCTCGCACGTACACAACCACACTAGGCCCCAATTACTATTGTTTGTACCCCTAAAAGGCTAGATGAGGAGTAGGGGGGGTATGGAACAGGCAGCACCCTCAAACCTTCAGAAGTATGAGATGAACCCCAACAACTTGGAAAGGTGGATCTCTCTCACACGTACCAACACAGACTATCCCCCAATTTAACTGATCCCCAAAGGTTTTTGATTAAATAGCGGAATAGAAAATATGATCCCAAAAAAGTGTATGTATATCACACGTACACAACCACACTAGGCCCCAATTACTATTGTTTGTACCCCTAAAAGGCTAGGAGTAGGGGGGAGTATGGAACAGGCAGCACCCTCAAACCTTCAGAAGTATGAGATGAACCCCAACAACTTGGAAAGGTGGATCTCTCTCACACGTACCAACACAGACTATCCCCCAATTTAACTGATCCCCAAAGGTTTTTGATTAAATAGCGGAATAGAAAATATGATCCCAAAAAAGTGTATGTATATCACACGTACACAACCACACTAGGCCCCAATTACTATTGTTTGTACCCCTAAAAGGCTAGGAGTAGGGGGAGTATGGAACAGGCAGCACCCTCAAACCTTCAGAAGTATGAGATGAACCCCAACAACTTGGAAAGGTGGATCTCTCTCACACGTACCAACACAGACTATCCCCCAATTTAACTGATCCCCAAAGGTTTTTGATTAAATAGCGGAATAGAAAATATGATCCCAAAAAAGTGTATGTATATCACACGTACACAACCACACTAGGCCCCAATTACTATTGTTTGTACCCCTAAAAGGCTAGGAGTAGGGGGAGTATGGAACAGGCAGCACCCTCAAACCTTCAGAAGTATGAGATGAACCCCAACAACTTGGAAAGGTGGATCTCTCTCACACGTACCAACACAGACTATCCCCCAATTTAACTGATCCCCAAAGGTTTTTGATTAAATAGCGGAATAGAAAATATGATCCAAAAAAAGTGTATGTATATCACACGTACACAACCACACTGGGCCCCAATTACTATTGTTTGTACCCCTAAAAGGCTAGATGAGGAGTAGGGGGAGTATGGAACAGGCAGCACCCTCAAACCTTCAGAAGTATGAGATGAACCCCAACAACTTGGAAAGGTGGATCTCTCTCACACGTACCAACACAGACTATCCCCCAATTTAACTGATCCCCAAAGGTTTTTGATTAAATAGCGGAATAGAAAATATGATCCCAAAAAAGTGTATGTATATCACACGTACACAACCACACTAGGCCCCAATTACTATTGTTTGTACCCCTAAAAGGCTAGATGAGGAGTAGGGGGAGTATGGAACAGGCAGCACCCTCAAACCTTCAGA
Organism: Pelophylax lessonae; assembly: GCF_965119305.1. NCBI lineage: Eukaryota > Metazoa > Chordata > Amphibia > Anura > Ranidae > Pelophylax > Pelophylax lessonae. The sequence continues at coordinate 308,798,781 of NC_138772.1, read as the reverse complement.
AGTATGAGATGAACCCCAACAACTTGGAAAGGTGGATCTCTCTCACACGTACCAACACAGACTATCCCCCAATTTAACTGATCCCCAAAGGTTTTTGATTAAATAGCGGAATAGAAAATATGATCCAAAAAAAGTGTATGTATATCACACGTACACAACCACACTAGGCCCCAATTACTATTGTTTGTACCCCTAAAAGGCTAGATGAGGAGTAGGGGGAGTATGGAACAGGCAGCACCCTCAAACCTTCAGAAGTATGAGATGAACCCCAACAACTTGGAAAGGTGGATCTCTCTCACACGTACCGACACAGACTATCCCGCAATTCAATTGATCCTCAAAGGTTTTTATTGAATAGCGGAATAGGAAATATGATCAAAAAAAGTGTATGTATCTCGCACGTACACAACCACACTAGGCCCCAATTACTATTGTTTGTACCCCTAAAAGGCTAGATGAGGAGTAGGGGGGGTATGGAACAGGCAGCACCCTCAAACCTTCAGAAGTATGAGATGAACCCCAACAACTTGGAAAGGTGGATCTCTCTCACACGTACCGACACAGACTATCCCCCAATTTAACTGATCCCCAAAGGTTTTTGATTAAATAGCGGAATAGAAAATATGATCCAAAAAAAGTGTATGTATATCACACGTACACAACCACACTGGGCCCCAATTACTATTGTTTGTACCCCTAAAAGGCTAGATGAGGAGTAGGGGGAGTATGGAACAGGCAGCACCCTCAAACCTTCAGAAGTATGAGATGAACCCCAACAACTTGGAAAGGTGGATCTCTCTCACACGTACCGACACAGACTATCCCGCAATTCAATTGATCCTCAAAGGTTTTTATTGAATAGCGGATTAGGAAATATGATCAAAAAAAGTGTATGTATCTCGCACGTACACAACCACACTAGGCCCCAATTACTATTGTTTGTACCCCTAAAAGGCTAGATGAGGAGTAGGGGGGGTATGGAACAGGCAGCACCCTCAAACCTTCAGAAGTATGAGATGAACCCCAACAACTTGGAAAGGTGGATCTCTCTCACACGTACCGACACAGACTATCCCCCAATTTAACTGATCCCCAAAGGTTTTTGATTAAATAGCGGAATAGAAAATATGATCCCAAAAAAGTGTATGTATATCACACGTACACAACCACACTGGGCCCCAATTACTATTGTTTGTACCCCTAAAAGGCTAGATGAGGAGTAGGGGGAGTATGGAACAGGCAGCACCCTCAAACCTTCAGAAGTATGAGATGAACCCCAACAACTTGGAAAGGTGGATCTCTCTCACACGTACCGACACAGACTATCCCGCAATTCAATTGATCCTCAAAGGTTTTTATTGAATAGCGGAATAGGAAATATGATCAAAAAAAGTGTATGTATCTCGCACGTACACAACCACACTAGGCCCCAATTACTATTGTTTGTACCCCTAAAAGGCTAGATGAGGAGTAGGGGGGGTATGGAACAGGCAGCACCCTCAAACCTTCAGAAGTATGAGATGAACCCCAACAACTTGGAAAGGTGGATCTCTCTCACACGTACCAACACAGACTATCCCCCAATTTAACTGATCCCCAAAGGTTTTTGATTAAATAGCGGAATAGAAAATATGATCCCAAAAAAGTGTATGTATATCACACGTACACAACCACACTAGGCCCCAATTACTATTGTTTGTACCCCTAAAAGGCTAGGAGTAGGGGGGAGTATGGAACAGGCAGCACCCTCAAACCTTCAGAAGTATGAGATGAACCCCAACAACTTGGAAAGGTGGATCTCTCTCACACGTACCAACACAGACTATCCCCCAATTTAACTGATCCCCAAAGGTTTTTGATTAAATAGCGGAATAGAAAATATGATCCCAAAAAAGTGTATGTATATCACACGTACACAACCACACTAGGCCCCAATTACTATTGTTTGTACCCCTAAAAGGCTAGGAGTAGGGGGAGTATGGAACAGGCAGCACCCTCAAACCTTCAGAAGTATGAGATGAACCCCAACAACTTGGAAAGGTGGATCTCTCTCACACGTACCAACACAGACTATCCCCCAATTTAACTGATCCCCAAAGGTTTTTGATTAAATAGCGGAATAGAAAATATGATCCCAAAAAAGTGTATGTATATCACACGTACACAACCACACTAGGCCCCAATTACTATTGTTTGTACCCCTAAAAGGCTAGGAGTAGGGGGAGTATGGAACAGGCAGCACCCTCAAACCTTCAGAAGTATGAGATGAACCCCAACAACTTGGAAAGGTGGATCTCTCTCACACGTACCAACACAGACTATCCCCCAATTTAACTGATCCCCAAAGGTTTTTGATTAAATAGCGGAATAGAAAATATGATCCCAAAAAAGTGTATGTATATCACACGTACACAACCACACTAGGCCCCAATTACTATTGTTTGTACCCCTAAAAGGCTAGATGAGGAGTAGGGGGAGTATGGAACAGGCAGCACCCTCAAACCTTCAGAAGTATGAGATTGTGTTCACTGTACCCCACAAAGATTGAGTTCACTGCACCCCACAATGATTGTGTTCACTGCACCCCACAAAGATTGTGTTCACTGCACCTCACAAAGATTGTGTTCACTGTACCCCCCAAAGATTGTGTTCACTGCACCCCACAAAGATTCTGTTCACTGTACCCCACAAAGATTGTGTTCACTGCACCCCAAAAAGATTGTGTTCACTGCACCCCAAAAAGGATGTTGTTCACTGCACCCCAAAAAGGATGTTGTTCACTCCACCCCAAAAAGATTGTGTTCACTGCACCCCACAAAGATTGTGTTCACTGCACCCCAAAAAGATTGTGTTCACTGCACCCCAAAAATGATTTTGTTCACTGCACCCCAAAAAGGATTTTGTTCACTGCACCCCAAAAAGGATGTTGTTCACTCCACCCCAAAAAGATTGTGTTCACTGCACCCCACAAAGGATTTTGTTCACTGCACCCCAAAAAGATTGTGTTCACTGCACCCCAAAAAGGATGTTGTTCACTGCACCCCAAAAAGGATTTTGTTCACTGCACCCCAAAAAGATTGTGTTCACTGCACCCCACAAAGGATTTTGTTCACTGCACCCCACAAAGATTGTGTTCACTGCACACCAAAAAGGATTGTGTTCACTGCACCCCAAAAAGATTTTGTTCACTGCACCCCAAAAAGATTGTGTTCACTGCAGCCCAAAAAGATTGTGTTCACTGCAGCCCAAAAAGATTGTGTTCACTGCAGCCCAAAAAGATTGTGTTCACTGCAGCCCAAAAAGATTGTGTTCACTGCAGCTCACACACAGAAAAATGGATGTGGATCACTGACACCTGCCTATCTCCAATCCCACACCACACAGCAATATCGATTGTAGTTTGTAGAACACAGTTTCCCTAAAATTCAGCAGACTCTGTCCCTAACAGGATTGAGAAGAGATCGTAGATCAGGATTGAGTGCAGATTCACCCCACCCCCCACACAGCAATATCGATTGTAGTTTGTAGAAGACACTGACCCTATAATTCAGCAGACTCTATCCCTAAAATGCCTACAACTCGCCCTGCCTAAACACTCCGACCTGTCCCTCAATTCTATCCGGACACAAATGGTTTTTTCCTGCCTATCTTTCCCTAATCAGCAGCCAGCACGTTGATGTGTGCTCTGTCCCTGAATCTAAGCAGCATAATGACGCCGCTGCGGCTGCCTCGAACTTATAAAGACTTGGTCACATGCTTCAGACGGCCAATCACAGCTACTGAGACATTTGCAGGCATGGCTGGGATGGCTTAAGGCACACCAGTTAAACGATTGTTGATTGGCCGTTGAAAGCCCGCCATGAAAAGAGCGCCAAAGCATGCAAAACCCGGAAATAAAACGACCGAACACGGATTTTTACCCGAACATACAGTAAAGTGTCCGTGTCCGTGTTCGGGTACAAAAAATCCAATTATTCGGTACGAACACGAATAATACAGTCCGTGTTCGCTCAACACTATTGTCTAGCTCTGTTTATAATATTGAAAGGCTCTGACAGCATTTCAGAGACATAGACCTGTGCTGACGGGGATGTATAAAGGACTGAGATAGCTGAAAAAATCCTCCCTTGGAATCTGAACTTGCAGAGCACAGCAACGTGGTATGACCAATGTATTCTATTAAATGTCTTCTTTGCATCCAAAGATCGAAGCAGACAAGACGTTTGAGTTCTCTCTCCAAATAATTATGTTAATTTGGTGCCTGTGGTATCTGACACTTGCCTACCTTTTGTAAAACCTGATTGGTCTTTGTGTATCAGAATTGGTAGTATATTAACCAATCTGTTGGCCAATAGTTTGGCATAGTGTCATTTTGCAAAGGAATGACTGCATTTTGACAACCACTCTTGTTATGTAATATATACGCAGAAATTTTAGGCTGTCGGTTTAATATCTGGTAATTGCCAGTAATAGTGGTGGGGAGAGCGATGTAAGGGGAAGAGGAGCTGGACATAGGAGATATGTGTTAGAAACTTTGTTGTTTAGGACATATTGCTCACATTTCAAATCCCCAAGTGGTAAAAGTAGATGTAAACCTTAAATTGTTGACATTAAGTTTGTTTGTCCATGTCAGAAACAATTGCCAATTTGTTTTCATACAATATTGGCTTTAGGGTGGCTTTCCTATCTGGTGACAAAAGTGGGCTATGTCTGAATGTTATGCGTTGGAATGGCTACTTATAATTTGTCTCCACAAGGTGCAGATGTGGGATTGTTACAATGGAGAACACAGTTAAAAGACACCTGTAACCTTATGACATGAAGAGCTTGAATAAGTACTTTCAAGTCAGAATCATTAGGTATTATTTAAAAAAAAAAATTGAAATTATTTTTATTATACTTTATAAATACACACAAAATACAACATTAAACGAGGCCAAAAAAAAAGATAAAGGGCCACATCAGCCCAATTAAGGTCACACAGGACCAAAAAACACAACTTAACCTCCCTGGCGGTATGATTCTGTCAGGAATTCTGTTCCAAAAGCGGTACAATTCTTTTCATGGAAATTTGGCGTTATGTATTATAGGCCTACAATTCTTAGTAATTACTGACTTAAACCTGACCAAAACAAGTCTCTAGTAGACATCCCAGATGTGATAAATTTGAAACACAAACAAGTGAATTATAATCGAATCAATAATATTATTTTATTATTTAATATATAATATATATATAATAAAATTATATTATTGATTAGATTATAATTCATGCGTTATATATTATATATATATGTGTGTATATATATATATATATATATATATATATATATATATATATATATATATATATATATATATATATGTGTGTGTGTATATATATATATATATACATATAACGCATGAATTATAATCGAATCAATAATATAATTTTTATATATATATATATATATATATATATATATATATATATATGTGTGTGTGTGTATATATATAGGTATATATATGTATATTGCATATATATATATATGCATATATATATATATGCATATATATATATATATATATGCATATATATATATATATATATATATATATATATATATATATATATATATATATATATATATGCATATATATGCATATATATATATATATATATATATATATATATATATATATATATATATATACATACATACATGCATATATATATATATATATATATATATATATATGCATATATATATATATATATATATATATATGCATATATATATATATATATATATATGCATATATATAATATAAAATGTGTTATGTGTTTTGTGCAACGTTTTTTTTTTTTTTTTTTTGAATTTCCCTCTCTAGTTCCGCTCCCATGCAGCATTGCTGCTGCAGGGAACGGAACTAGGAAGTCCTCCTACCGACAGACGAGCGGCGGAGATCTCGGCTGGCGGTCACAGCAATGAGAGCTCATCGCTGGATCGCCAGGATAAGGTAAGAGAAGCTCCGCTGCGCTGTCTGCACGCTCTGCTCATTGACCCCGAGCGTGACTCGGGGATACCGCTAATAGCAGAAAATTCCTACCCCGAGTCACGCTCGGGGATACCGCTAAGGCAGTTAAGTAAGCAAACCCATTCCCCCCCAGCCACCCCACTCCCACCTCTCTCCATACCACCCTCCCCCATCCTAACAGGACAGAAGCATTACCATACGGATAGCAGAGTATTCAACATCACTTATAGGGTTTAGGCCCATCCATATACTGAATAGGTGGTGATGGCCTTTCAGAATAGCTTCACAACATAATATCAGATACAAATTTACAGAGGCTGGATAAATCAACATTGACTCCCCAATCTACAGGCAAGGGGAACTCGCAGGAGAAAACAAGTGGTCATACAATACTAATGAAAGCTGCTTTTGAAACCTTTTGAAAACTTTTGAAATGACACTAAAGCTTATATGAGATTTTATTGGTTGTGTTTAGATAAGGCTTCCCAATTCCACAATGAATGTCCTTTTCAGTTGAGAACCTTTTCTAGGGCTAAATATGATTCCAGTCTACAGTAATATGATCTAATAAAAATGCATTATAGTAATAAAGTGCAGGATTTAGGGAGAATCATAGTTGCATAGTTACATAGTTAGTCAGGTTGAAAAAAGACACAAGTCCATCTGGCTCATCCATTAAAAAAAAAAAAAACAGTAAGGAAAACCCAACCATACAATCCCATATACACAATCCTATACCCGCAGTTGATCACATGATTTCATTCCTACACTCTGACTGGTAAATCCATTCATAGAAAATTCTGGGTGAAGGCCTATATACCTAAAAGCTTGTTTCGGGAAGGCACAGATGAAAATGGATCACACAGTGTATTGTGTGAAGCACCATGGGTAGTCCTGCTTATGTAAGCAAAAAGTGGGAAGATGGTACAGAAGAAGCACATAAAGGCAATGGACAATGGTGGTCTGTTACTTTTTGAAGACAGCTCTACTTTCTTGTGATATCTCTCAGTCAACACATACTATTGAAACAATACTGCTGCTGTGTGTGGCAAGTTTACTAGGTAGCTTGATCCTTAAGGAAATCACCTTGATGATAATAAGAATTAGATTAATTGTTTAATTAAGTGTTAGATATATCTTGAACACCTGCTTAATTGGTTGCTCTGGAGGACTTAAATTTAAAGGGTAGTGGATTCTCATGTAATCAAGGTAGTCAAAACCAGAATGTGGTTACAGTGCATTTTAATTTAATATGGCTTTGCTCGAAAAAATTACCTATGATAAAATATTTTATAAGCTCCCACAGTGCTAAATTTCTAGAGTTATATTCTGAAGGCAAAGGCAGCAGATTTTAATACTGTCAAAAAATCATTACTGAAGACGATGTGATTAAAAGCATAATACATATATCTGCTCCCTCTGCTTTAAAGCACTGTACCCACACTGCAATAAAAAAAAGACGTTAATTCCTAACGTACACCATGCAATGTACTTAACGTGATTTAAACATGTTTCCAAACTGCCAGTTTTCTGCTTTCCTCTGTGGGTTTCTCATCAGCCTTAGTGGTCCCACAGAGGATTCTGATGATCATATTCTCAAAACAGTTATATGTAATTAAATGTATTGTGTTTTTTTTTTTTTACACCAGGCTGCCTGGCGTTTTGTATTTGGTTAATGCAAATGAGCTTGTTCTGATGGTGTTAGTTTAAAATATCTGATCCCTGTTTACATATATCATTAGGGCTGCAACCCCTCATTTTTGGATACATACTACATAACCTTGTGTGACATTATAAGGAGAATCTGTGTAATTCTCACATAATATAGCACATACTGTATCTTATAGGTGCATGTCATGAAACATAGTTTATTTGTTTCATTTGGAAATGCTCCACACTTAATGGGAAATTATCCATTAGACCGACTTTTGCTAATTAAATGGTTTGGTTTATTTCACACTCTTTTATCTATTTTTCTTCATTTATGTAGTTTTTTTTTCTTATATCCTTTATGGATCATGCTAACCAGAATCATAGCGCCAGTAAGTTTTTAAGGGGATATAGTTTGCACAAATAAGTGGACATTGAATACATGCATATAGGGGTTGATTTACTAAAACTGAAGAGTGCAAAATCCGGTGCAGTTCTGCATAGAAATCAATCAGCTTCCAGGTTTTTTGGTCAAAGCTCAATTGAACAAACTTAAGTTAGGAGCTGATTGGCTACCATGCACAGCTGCACCAAATGTTGCACTCTCCAGTTTTAGTAAATCAATCTCTGTTTCCTGAAGCACCTTCTCGGCCCCCAACCACTTACATTGTATGTCTGCAGTCTTTGAACACCTCCTGTAGAAGGCTTACTTCCTATGACGATCTATCGTTGTATGACCACTGCTTTTTTTTTCTTAGCTGATAGTTGGGGGGGGGGGGGGGTGTTGTTGTTGGGTTGTAAGGGGGCTTGGACCCAAAAATTGCCATGAAATTAGCTTTAAAGTAACTTACTATATTAGTTATGGAAATGTATGTTCATAATATTTCTTTTTGCTTTATTATATTAGGTAAGGTAACCAACACTGCTATACAACTTACAACTTTTGTACATCAGAAGCTGAAAGCAGTTGTAAATATTCTATAGATTTATGCACATAGTATATGTGCTGTATAATATAGATGACTAAAGTCTGACCATATCATTGAGATATACTTTAGATCCAGCATGTCTAAAAGCAGACCCAGTGTAGATTAAACTTAGCAAGCGATTGGGTTAAATCAACTGTTGGAACCACTAACAATTAATAGGAAGCATTGGGGCTAAGGCAGTTTCATCCATGCACTCTTCATACACTGCATATGCTCTGAACATTACTTTAGAAGCTTATGATGAATCTTTACCTTAGAATATGGTTCGTCAAAAGACTAGTAGACATTGGGGTGCTCTGGGAGAACTGACCATCATGCACTGAATCACAAAGTGGAGGGGGGGGGGGGAGGAGAGAACGGGCAAGTAGTCCTGGAAAAAGTACTTCAGCAGCACTCTAAGAAGAGGGAAGCAACTCTCTGGTAAGGACAAAAACACAAGCAGTAGGCGCTTCTAAGTGCAGTAACATTAGGATATTTATTGCCTCAAAACAGATTAAAAATACTTAATAGAAACAGAAGATATGTAAGCTCATCAAATCACATCTGTGTCCAGCGGGTTCTGTAACAGAGGGGTATCGCGAAGTGGGCGGCAGAGCAGAATGTGGGATCCTTGGCCAGCCAGCAGTGGAGAAACATGTGGAGTAAATACAGAATAAGCAGCTGCGCTGTTAGAACCAGTGTGAGACACAGATCCCATAAGGGAGGTCAGAGTGAGTGAGATGCATTTTGGAGCATGCCCATTAGCTTTTTCATGCAGTCACTTGGCCGTCAATGGCATGAAGAAGGCGCTTACAGGCATGCTCCGAAAAGCAGCCAGTCCATTCTGATGTCACTTCCATGCTGGTTCTGACAGCGCTGCTGCTCATCCTGGATTTACTCCACATGGTTCTCCACTGCTGGCCGGTCAAGGATTCCTCATTTAGTGCTGCCGCCTACGTCGAGATAACCCTCTAGGACAGAGCCTCCTGGACAGACAGAGAGATGTGATTTGATGAGCTTACATATCTTCTGTTTCTAGTAAGTATTTTTAATTAGTTTTGAGGCAATAAATATCCTGATGTTGCTGCACTTAGAAGCGACTTCTGCTTGTGTTTATGGTTCGTTCTGTCCTAAATTGCATCTCAAAGTACAAACCCAATTGCAAAAAAGTTAGGACACTCTACAAATTGTGAGTAAAAAAGGAATGGACTAATTTACAAATCTCAAAAACTTATATTTTATTCACAATATAATATAAATAACATATCAAATGTTGAAAGTGAAACATTTTGAAACTTCATGCCAAATATTGGCTCATTTTGGATTACTTGAGAGCTGCACATTCCAAAAAAAGTTGGGACAGGTAGCAATAAGAGGCCAGAAAAGTTAAATGTACATATAAGCAACAGCTGGAGCACCAATTTGTAACTTATTAGGTCAATTGGCAACATGATTGGGTATAAAAGAGCCTCTCAGAGTGGCAGTGTCTCTCAGAAATCAAGATGGGCGGAGGATCACCAATTCCCCCAATGCTGTGGCTAAAAATGGTGGAGCAATATCAGAAAGGAGTTTCTCAGAGAAAAATTGCAAAGAGTTTTAAGTCATCATCATCATCATCTACAGTGCATAATATCATCCAAAGATTCAGAGAATCTGGAAAAATCTCTGTGCGTAAGGGTCAAGGTGGGAAAACCATACTGGATGCCCGTGATCTTCGGGCCCTTAGACGGCACTGCATCACCTCTCCCTCTCCACTGGGATCTTCCCCAGCTCTCTAAAACATGCGCTAGTAACTCCCATACCAAAGAAAGCCTCGCTAGACCCCTCCAATCTTAATAACTTAAGACCCATCTCCTTACTCCCTTTTGCTTCCAAGCTTCTTGAACGTTTAGTCTACAACCGCCTGAGCAAGCACCTCATTGAGAATAACCTCCTTGATCCCCTTCAGTCTGGATTTCGCCGGCAACACTCCACAGAAACTTCTCTCCTAAAACTTACAAATGACTTACTAACAGCAAAAACCAATGGTCACTACTCGATACTCTTACTCTTGGACCTCTCGGCTGCCTTTGATACTGTTGACCACCCCCTCCTTCTCAAAAAACTCAGTTTGCTCGGTCTCCGTGACTGTGCTCTCCACTGGTTCGAATCTTACCTATCTCACCGCACCTTCAGTGTCACTTACAATTCCACTTACTCCTCTGCAACTCCTCTTACTGTTGGGGTCCCCCAAGGTTCTGTCCTTGGACCACTACTATTCTCAATCTATACCTCCTCCCTGGGTCAGCTAATAGCCTCCCATGGCTTCCACTACCATTTCTATGCTGATGACACCAAAATCTACCTCTCTACCCCTCAGCTCACCCCATCAGTCTCCTCCCGCATCACTGATCTACTAACAGACATATCAGCCTGGATGTCTCACCACTTCCTCAAACTGAATCTATCTAAAACAGAGCTCATAATATTTCCTCCTCTACGTGCCCCTTCCCCAGAATTCTCTGTCAAGATCAATGGAATAACTATTAGTCCTTCCACACATGCCAGGGTGCTAGGGGTAACCCTGGACTCTGCACTGTCCTTTCAGGCTCACATCCAATCCCTGTCCAAATCATGCCGCCTTAACCTCCGCAACATCGCTAGAATACGGCCCTTTTTAACCAATGACACCACCAAGCTCTTAATTCACGCCCTGGTTATCTCTCGGCTCGACTATTGCAACTCCCTCCTCATTGGATTACCCTTACATAGATTATCCCCCCTTCAATCCATAATGAATGCAGCTGCAAGACTTATCCACCTTACAAACCGTTCAGTGTCCTCCAGCCCTCTCTGCCAATCCCTTCATTGGCTTCCACTCACCCAACGAATAAAATTCAAAGTGCTAACAACAGTTTACAAAGCCATCCACAACTCTGCCCCCAGCTACATCACTAACCTGATCTCAAAATATCAACCTAGCCGCTCTCTTCGGTCCTCCCAAGACCTCCTGCTCTCTAGCTCCCTTGTCACCTCTTCCCATGCTCGCCTCCAGGATTTCTCCAGAGCTTCTCCCATTCTTTGGAACTCTCTACCCCAATCTGTCCGACTGTCCCCTAATCTATCCATCTTTAGACGATCCCTGAAAACCCTTCTCTTTAAAGAAGCCTACCCGGCTACTAACTAATAACGCTGTTTCTCTTGCTCCATCAGCGCATCCCCCACAGCTATTGCCTTTTGTATCAATTGACCCTCCCTTTTAGATTGTAAGCTCTAACGAGCAGGGCCCTCTGATTCCTTTTGTTCCAAATTGTAGTGTAACTGTAATGTCTGCCCTCATTTTGTTAAGCGCTGCGCAAACTGTTGGCGCTATATAAATCCTGTATAATAATAATAATAATAATCACATACAGGAATGCTACTGTAATGGAAATCACAACATGGGCTCAGGAATACTTCCAGAAAACATTGTCGGTGAACACAATTTACCGTGCCATTCGCCGTTGCCAGCTAAAACTCTATAGGCCAAAAAAGAAGCCATATCTAAACATGATCCAGAAGTGCAGGGTTTTTCTCTGGGCCAAGGCTCATTTAAAATGGACTGTGGCAAAGTGGAAAACTGTTTTGTGGTCAGATGCATTAAAATTTGAAGTTCTTTTTGGAAAACTGGGACGCCATGTCATCCGGACTAAAGAGGACAAGGTCAACCCAAGTTGTTATCAGCACTCAGTTCAGAAGCCTGCATCTCTGATGGAATGGGGTTGCATGAGTGCGTGTGCCATGGGCAGCTTACACATCTGGAAAGGCACCATCAATGCTGAAAGGTATATCCAAGTTCTAGAACAACATATGCTCCCATCCAGACATCGTCTCTTTCAGGGAAGACCTTGCATTTTCCAACATGACAATGCCAGACCACATACTGCATCAATTACAACATCATGGCTGCGTAGAAGAAGGATCTAGGTACTGAAATGGCCAGCCTGCAGTCCAGATCTTTCACCCATAGAAAACATTTGGTGCATCATAAAGAGGAAGATGTGACAAAGAAGACCTAAGACAGTTGAACAACTAGAAGCCTGTATTAGACAAGAATGGGACAACATTCCTATTCCTAAACTTGAGCAACTTGTCTCCTCAGTCCCCAGACATTTGCAGGCTGTTAAAAAAAAAAAGAGGGGATGACACACAGTGGTAAACATGGCCTTGCCCCATATTTTTTGAGATGCGTTGATGCCACGAAATTTAAAATCAACTTATTTTTCCCTTAAAATTATACATTTTCTCAGTATAATTTTTGATATGTCATCTATGTTGTATTCTGAATAAAATATTGAAATTTGAAACTTCCACATCATTGCATTCTATTTTTATTTGTACAGTGTCCCAACTTTTTTTTGGAATCGGGTTTGTATATTGAATATGAATTTACTTGTTTTGTAAAAGATGGTGGAGGTACTCAAACTCTTTATATACAAATCTGAATTATACTTTGCATGGGTATAAGGGTATTAAGGGTATAATGCATGGCATACTGTATAGTAAATACCTCAGTTAGTTTCCTAATAACATGCAGCAATCACACTATATAAAAAAAAAGAAAAAATCCTTCCAAAAGGATTAGAAAATATGAAACAGATCAGGATATATTGTCCTCATTCGCCCTGGATTTGGTCACTTGTAACAAAAATGCAAAAAATATATCAGACAACTAAAGTACATTGAAAATATGTGAAGGCTGCAAAGGCTGTCAAAAATAGAACTTTTCAAAGACATAACAACCAAAGCAGCACGTTGCCTCAAATGGTTTCTAGCATTGCAATTTGGGCCACTTCCCAGAATATATATTGTGAGCATCACTTAAAACACTAAAGTGTTTACAATCATCCAGCATTTGGCATCTGTAGAATGACTCTCACGTGCTTTTGGATCCATGTGCCACCATATAATTCAAAACCTATGAATTGCTAATTATATGAACTCTAGGGATGTTTCATTTAAATACAACTGTATCATTCAGAAACATGCACTATAAATTGCACCCTGCTTATGCCTAGCAGAAAATGGAAAAGAAAAACTAGAACAAGCTGATTAATATTGCCGTGTCACTGAATGTACCTTTACTGAGAAACTATTTAAGGAGAGGAATGATAAAATGCAGCAAGAACAATCCAGCTTTCGGGGAACACTCAAATATAGTGTCAGATAAAGAACCTTTTTTGTTTAAAAAAGTATGCCACAGTAAGCACACTTGTTGCTCTCGACTTAATCATAAGGTATGATTTTCATGCCTACGGTGTTGAAAAGCAATGTGCGACTTGCAGTAGCCCCTGGTAGTCAGTAACCATATGCTATGATTCTGACTGCTGTAGAATAAGGAAACATGACATTTCTCTGACTGTATTAAATAGTAAATTACCTACAATGTATAACTGCAAAGCCCACCATGAACGGTTTGATACAGCCTGGTTTGCTTAGCCAAAACAATTCTAATTATGCTATGCAATTCCACTGCTTTATAAAATACATTGTAGTTGATTTAATAAAGAAAAATAGGCTGTTTACTTTGCGAGGAAAGTTGCAATCGCAAGGACATTTTACCCAAAGCTTAGTGAATGTAGTGAAATTTCAATTTACAAAGAATACACAGTTCACAATCAAGGAACCTGTAAAAAAAAAGACATTTTTGTTTGCACAAAATTGGATGATGGCCAGTCAGCAGAACATCACCTCATTCAGTAAGATCTGGAAAAAATGTCCTTGCAAAGAGCAACTTAAGATTTTCTTTGCAAAGAGTAAACTCACACTTGTAAATTAACCACAATGCATTCTCCCCTGTAACATTTACAGCATAAGTGGTATTTTATAGGAATTACGACTTTTAACTGAAATATATATATATATATATATATTTACACAGAGGAAGAGCCATTGACTGGCTTCATATCAAACAATGTGACTAGGTTCCGCCTACAAAATGCAAAGATCAGAGGGATTGAGTTCCATCTCCACACACAGAGCCTATATACTTTAGAGGTGGAGGATAAGTAGTTAAAAGTCTCCAGCTAAGGTAAATGCATTCGGAATCCTAGTAGTAATGAAAGCATGAAGAAAGTTTGCGTTTTTTTTGTAGAAAATGCTTAAAATCCCTGAAGATTTCTGCACTATTCTTATTGTTGTAACACCAACTGAGAACGCTCACAGGACAAATAGAGATTCTCCCTAGCGGGGACATGTATACAACTTTTTCACTTCCTTTCTATTTTCAATACTAAAACAAAATATATATATTTCAAGCACTTGAGCAACATTTTTACATTCATTTTTTAAGTTTGGGTGAAGAGAGTCTTTTTTTTTCTTTTTTTGTTTAATATCTCTTTATTGAGAGTGAACAGAGCAAAACAAGTACAACACAGGGGTTATAACGTAAATTATTGGAACAGTAGAATAAAAAAAAATAAAAAGCATTAGGAATAAGGAGAGAATGAGTATCACCTGGGTTCCAAATAGGTAATATATTATAATACATAAAGCTCACTATATGGTAAGCAAAAAAAAAAAAAAAAAAAAGCACATAAATTAGGAAATGTAAAGAAAAGAAAGATGGGGGAGAAAGGTAAAAGGGAGTGGAAGGGGAGAACAGAGAGGGGAAGAAGAGAGGAAAATGGAGGTAGGGGAGTAGAGGTTGATATCCAAAATGCACAGCGCAAGATTTGTTAATAAAACGTAGCAAATACAGTATAAAGAAAGATACAGACTAAGCAGATACAAGGCTACTGGTCTGGAGAGTCTATAAGAATTTTCTTTTACATTGATGAAGTTTTAAATTCAAACCAGTGGGCCCAAATTTTAGTATGTTGGTGAATTTTGCCTCTAGAGATGTATGTTAGTTCCTCCAGGAGGTATAAAGAATCTACCCTACGTATCCATTGGGATAGGGAGAGAATCTCTGATTTGCCCCAGAAAGTGTTTATTAGAGCTTTAGCAGTGTTTAAGAGATGCTGAATAATGGAACGTCTATATGGGCCGACTGGTTCAAGAGTACAGTGGAATAAAACTGACCACGGGTTACATGGTATGTTAACACCGGTAATCAAATGAATGTGTTGAAGAGTGACACGCCAGAAAGGGTCGATATATGGGCAGGACCACCACCTGTTCCCGCAGTTTCTCCAACAAAGAGGGGATTGTGAGGGGAACATCGAGTGCAATTTGGATATCTGGTTAGGAGTTTGTAATTGGTTTCCGCTGTTTTGGAAGCTATGGAAGAGGTCTGGGGCAGATGTAAAATTTTGTCCTTCTGCTTGTCTGAAATCCAATTCCCATTTGGTGAGATAGTCCGGATATGCAGTGTTTTGTAGAGAAATAAGAGCTTTGTAAAATTGTGAAATGGAGTGCAAAGGTGGGTTCTTCTGACTGAACAGGGATTCCACAGGATTAGGGTTTTGCAAGTCACAAAATGGATGTGGCAGTGACTGAATAAATTGTGATAGTTGGGTGTATCTCCATTTGTCCATGAGGGTGATAGGTCTTGATCCCAAAATGGATTATGTACAAAAGACAAATGACTCCTGCGCTTGAGGGGTTATCCTGAAACGGGTATCCTGAGAATGTGATTCAGGTTGAATGGACGTTGTCCCGGCTGTGCTGCCACTCTCAACAGGTCATGGTAACCCAAACAGACTCTAAAAAAGGAACAGGCAGAGGGCTCACCAGCCTAGCGCATTATCTTTAAAACAATTTATTAAAATAAAATAGCATACACATTGTACTCACAAAACAAGTTGGAACACGGGGCAAACATGTGCAATCAAGGACCACCAAGACTCCTCACTGGGCTTCCTCTGCTGATGCAGGCCGTGGTGGGATGTGAACCTCCAAAGAACAGCTTACGCATTTCAGGGTGTCCCCCCCTTCATCAGAGCTGTTTTAAAGATAATGCGCTAGGCTAGTGCGCCCTCTGTCCGTTCCTTTTTTAGAGTCCCAAAATGGATTATAGGGGTATAAGCAATTGATTATGTAAAACATGATGCAGTAGTAGGGGGCTGGCTGGATTCCATATGTTATATCCAGGGTCCATGGAACCAGGAAGAAAAAAATTGTGGTCGAGGAGTGGCATCAGGGTGGAGTTGTAAGTCCATGAAAAGCGTTTGTGCAGAGAGTCCCAGATATCCAGGGTGGAGATGGTAAGAGGTGAGGAAAATGGAGTCAATGCTCTTGAAGTGCGTGGTATCCAAGGGATAGTTGACAAATCAGTTCCACTTAATGTAGATTCTGATTGAACCCATAGTTTGGCATTGCTCATATATTTCCAGTCAGAAATCCTAGAGAGTGCAATGGCCTTAAAATATGTTTTCATGTTAGGGAGAGCCAAGCCCCCCAATTTTTTGGAACGGTATAGCACTGACCTAGATATCCTAGGATGTTTACCCTTCCAAAGACAAGGGTCTGTAAAATGTAGAAAAACCCTAAAGGCACACCCAGTGGTAACATTTGAAACAAACAAAATGCGCGGTATGATGTTCATTTTTTACAATGTTTATTTTCCCTAGCCACAATTGAGGTAATGGGGACCAACGACCAAGGTCTGACTTAATACTAATTAACAGTGGTATGTAATTACCTCTGAATAACTTGTTGAGTGGTGGAGTTAGGAAGATGCCCAAATATTTCAAATTGTACTTTTGAAAAGGGAAGGAGGGTTTTAGGATATTAATAGCTGGTTGTGGGACATTACTATTGAGAATCTCGTATATAGTCAGATTGATTTTGAAATTAGATATTGATTGGTAAGTTTGAAAGGCTGACATGAGTTATGGTAAGGATATATGTGGTTGTTGGGTGTAGAAGAGAATATCGCCTGGGTAGGCGGCGTATTTGTGGATTGTAGAGCCTACTTTAACTCCATGGATATTTATGTCATTCCTAATGGTGGCTAGAAATGGCTCTAGTGAAATGGCAAATAAAATAGGGGAAAGTGGACAGTCCTGTCTAGTGCCATTATGTAGAGTGAAAGGGTCACTTAAAAGACCGTTGATCAGAATTTGGGCCGTAGGTTTAGAGTAAAGAGATGAAATTCGAGATAGCATTTTAGGGCTGAACCCAAAAAAAACCGAAACATCATCAGAAGGTATTCCCAGTCCACCCTATCAAATGCTTTTTCAGCATCGGTTGATAAAAGAAGGATGGGTTGGGAGCAGGAACCCCCGGACAAAGTGGATAAGGGACAAGGAACGTAAGGAGTTGTCACGTGCTTCACGTTTGCGTATAAATCCCGTTTGGTCGGCCGTGACCCATTTTGGGATAAGAGGCATCAGTCCTGTAGCCATCACTTTTGCGAATAACTTAACATCCACATTGAGCAAGGAGATAGGATGGTAGCTGCCGCAACAGGCAGGATCTTTACCAGGCTTTTGTATAACTGAAATGTGGGCAGTAAGGGACTCTGGGCGAAGACCAGAATTTTTAGTATTGGGATTAGCATAGGATGTAAAATAGGGAAGTAAGATATCTCCAAATGTTCTGTAATAAAGAACTGTGTAGCCATCTGGGTCAGGGGCTTTTCCTGCAGGCATTGTTTTCAGGGCATAACTAAATTCTTCATTCAAGAAATAAGTTTCTAATTTCATAAGAAGTTTTCTAGAGAGCTTTGGGAGTTTGGCTTGTTTAAGATAGTTAAGTAGATGTTTACATTTGTCAGTGAGGGGTAGTCAGGCTAGATCACCTTGGACATTTTAAAGTTATGCATAGAAATCTCTGAAAACCTTGGCAATGAGGGGTAGAATGGGCAAGTTCGCCCGAGGGGGTTCTTATCTTTGGTAGGAATGAGGGAGATTTCTTAGCTTGTAGAGAACGGGCTAATTGTCTACTGGGTTTATCATCCCACTCGTAAATTTTCTGGGAGACTAGGTGGAAAAGTCTCTTGAGGTCTGTGTTTAGAATGGTTTTAATTTCCTCTCTGGGTGAAGAGAGTCTTAAAAGGAGTTTCTGTTTTTCAATAAAACAGTGGGAACAACCTTCATCCCAGGGGGTCACGAAGAGGGACATGGTATTCCTTTATAGAGTTGATCCCAACCTTTCCCAAGCTAAATGTTATAGTCAAAAATATGCAATAAAATGTGTATCAAAATAATCTTTTGCATGGCAAGTATTATCATTCTCATTCAGGTACACATAAGAAATATCTCTTTTTAAAATAATGCAATTTTTGACCAATGTAACAAAACAACAGAGAATTCACTAGTAGAATACAAAGGATCAAATAAAAGGTTAAGAAAAACTCTAATAGCAAAACTGAATATGGTTTTGAAAATAATATCAGTTGAAAACATTAAATATAGCCAAAGCTTTTAAAACACAACTCCAGACAAACCCTTTCTTTTTTTTTTTTTTTCTTGTATTGCATGGGAACACAATAAACAGCAAACTGTCAGATAAAGTTTATTTATGTTCACTTACGTTTCTGTTATGAGGTCAAATTTGATGCAAATTGTACTCAGTTTAGTTCACTCAGCTTGTGTTACTTGAAATACTGACCAATTATAGTTAAAAATAAAAGTTCCTGTATAATTTATAATGCAGTAGGGGATCTGGGGTCTTAAAAATTAGTTGGAGGTTTATTTTTGCTTAT
The DNA here is from genome assembly GCF_965119305.1 of Pelophylax lessonae. NCBI lineage: Eukaryota > Metazoa > Chordata > Amphibia > Anura > Ranidae > Pelophylax > Pelophylax lessonae. The sequence continues at coordinate 308,779,536 of NC_138772.1, read as the reverse complement.
TTTGTTACCAAACTATTTTAAGGAAAATTAACACAATTACGTCTATTTTACTAATTTTTCTTTTTTCTTTTTTTTTTCCTGTGGCGTTATTCAAAACACATTTTACTTCTAGATTTAGACATCTATTTCAAAGATGGCAATCAGACTTCTTTGTATTGAGAAACCTCTGACAGCTAATAACATGTTCAGAAACCCCAAACTAATTTTATATATAAAAAAAAAAAAATATCCATAATTTCAACTATATGCATTAAGAATAAGAAGAGCCAGAAAATTGCAATAACAGATACAAGCTGAACCTGCTTTGTTATTTTTATATAACAAAGATTGCATATGCTGTCGTTGTTTCATTATATTCTGGAACGCTGCTGCTCTGCTTTGATAGATAATCCAATAAATGAAAAGACACCTATTTAAATTCAATCAAGAATATTGAAAATATTTTAGATCACAATTGTAGATCCAGTTACTTCTCATTTTGACTTTTAAAATAATTTCCTGTTTTAAATTGACCCTAAGTAGAGCTTTACAAATGTCCAATTTAGGTGAAATATAATATTGCATGCTTCATAGTTTAACCACCTTTACTGTCAAGGCCATGATTCTATATAGAGTACGTCTCTTGGGACAACAATTTTGCCCAGGACTTAGTGAATAACTACTTTGCCCAGATCCAACCTTTCAAATATAAATGTTTTTGTAAGTAAAATAATTCCTTCTCTGTGGTCAAGAAGCCGCACCAAGTTTTACTTGCTGGTGATGAATAGGTCTCCACCCTGATATCACTGTTATACCAGGTATCAGAAAAGTTTGTTAAACTACTGTTTACTGGTAGCTCACTTCATGATTTTAAAGCATCAGTATATTTTATACTTTTATTTAGATACTGGAGAGTTTAAAGAGACATTTAGTGAGATTTACTAAAACCGAGGCACTTAAAATCTGGTGCAGCTGTGGATGGTAGCCATTCAGCTTCTAACTTCAGCTTGTTCAATTAAGCTTTGACAACAGAACCTGGAAGCTGGCTGGTTTCAATGTAGAGCTGAACCAGAGTTTGTATGAATTTTAGTAAATCTGTCCCACTGTCACTTTGCCAATGTAGAGCCAATGCAAAGTCTGAAAATATGGCTGGAAGCAAAGGTTTCCTCAGTCCATGAGGCTAAACCTATGTTATGTACATCATGACTGCTTAGAGATGCCAAGCGCAAATAATCACCACACAGAAAAATTGGATTTTGACTTACCATAAAATCCATTTCTCTGATGTTCATTGATGGACACAGCTCCTGATCTTCGTGACCATTGAGTTATACTACCCCCTACAGGAGTAGGGCACTAGGCAGAAAAATAACTTGACAATGCCTATGGGCAGTCCCAGGAGGTATACTCCCCCTCTCTGCTATAGGTACACTGTTTTGTAACAAGAGATGTCAGAAGTAATACAACTCCATAGAGGGGTGGGTGCTGTGTCTGTCAATGAACATCAGAGAAATGGATTTTACGGTAAGTAAAACATCCCATTTTCTCTTTCGTTCATTGCCGGACACAGCTCCCTATTGTCTTGACCATTGGGACGTCCCAAACCAGTGTCAAACATGAGGGGTGGGAACAGCAAGACAAAATTCGCAAGGCTAAACCATAGCCAACCAGGTAACAGGAGCCCAACCAAAACAACTGGAGCCCACCTGAAAAACATTACACCCACAAAGAGGGAACAAGCCCCCTAAACAGCAGTCTGCAAAACCTTGCGGCAAAAAGAGGCATCCGCAGATGCCAACACATCCACTTTATAACATTTTGTGAAAGTGTGCACTGAGGACCAAGTAGCCGCCTTGCTAACCTGCATTACTAATGACTGATGACAAAATGCCCAAGAAGCACTGAGCGCCCATGTAGAGTGCTCCTTCACAGGGAAAGGAGGAACCTGACCCTTAAATGAATAGGCCTGATTCACTGTCTGTCTGAGCCATCTAAAAAAAGAGTCTGACTTCCTAAAAGACTCTGTAGCTGCCAGGTACATCCGGATAGCCCAAACCACATCCAGGGAATGCAATGTAATTTTCTTAAGATATTTTGGTCTGGGAAAAACGGAAGGCAACACAATGTCTTCATTCAGATGGAAAATCAGAGACCACCTTTGGAAGGAACGACGGACAGGGGCGAAGAACCACCTGTTCTTTGTGGACCATCAAATAAGGGGAATGACAACGCCGCCAATTCCGACACCCTGCCCGCAAAGGTGATAGCCACCAAAAAGGGGATAGCATAAGCAGGGGAATCTCCCGAATATTTTCAAAGGGAGGCTTCTGTAGAGCTGAAAGCACCAAATTGAGATCCCAAGGCGGTAGTGGGGACCACACAGGGGAGTCAAATGTCAAACCCCTGAATAAAAGTACGCACCAGGGAGTACGTGGCCAAGGGTCATTAAAGAAGACCATCAAGGCTGACACCTGACCCCTAATGGTATTCAATGCCAATTTCTGCTCAACCCCCGGTTGAAGGAAGGTCAAGACCTGAGCCACCGAAAAACAGCGAGGGTGAACAGCAAGCGACTCACACCACGAAATGTACGCTTTCCATGTACGATGGTAGATCTTTCTAGAAGTAGATCTCCTAGCCTTCAGTAGTGTGGGAATCACCGACCCAGACAATCCCCTGTCCTTCCACACCTGGCTTTCAACAGCCAAGCTGTCAATGCCAGCGATTGTAAAGCAGAATGGAAGATTGGCCCTTGGGACAGCAGATCCTCCCTAAGAGGTAGTCTCCAAGGGACGTCGGTGACCAGCCACACCAGGTTGACGTACCAAGACTGGAGAGGCCAGACCGGGGCCACTAGAACGACCAGAAATTCCTTCTGCCTCGATCCTGCGCAAGAGTCTCGGCTGAAGCTTGAGAGGAGAGAAAGCGTAAATCAGATGATACTGGCCCCCAGGGGGCCACCAGCGTGTCTGTGGCATCTGCTAGCGGATCCCGTGACCATGCCACAAACCTGTGCACCTTCCTGTTGAGCCGAGATGCAAACAGATCCACCTCGGGGCTGCCCCACCATAGAAACAGCTGATGAAACACCTCTGGATGAAGGGACCACTTCCATTGGTCCAATGCCTGCTGACTGAGATAATCTGCCTGATGGTTTTCGACCTCTGAAATGTTTACAGCGGAGAGGGCCGAAACAAAAGGTTCTGTCCACCAAAGAAGGCTGGCTACCTCCAGAGCTGCCAATACACATCTTGTTCCACCCTGGTGATTGACATAAGCCACAGCCGTGGCACTGTCTGATTGGATTTGCACTGGACACCGATGAAGGCGATCAGTCCAGTGATTCAGGCACAGCCTGAGTTCCAGGACATTGATCGGGAGTCTGGACTTTTCCAGTGTCCAAACTCCCTGAGCAGAGTGCCGACCCAGGATACCTCCCCACCCAGACTGACTGGCATCTGTGGTGACCACTGTCCAATACAGGGGGAGAAAAGATTTGTCCTGGCAAAGAACTGGAGAGCAAAGGCACCAGATCAGAGAACCTTTTGTTTTTTGGCTCAGCCGGATCTGATTGTTCAGAGACTTTGGACACTTGTCCCATTTGGCCAAGATCTACCTTTACAGGGACCTTGTATGGAACTGTGCAAACGGGACCACCTCCAAGGTAGAAACCATCCAGCCCAGCACCCTCATGCAAGTCCGGAAGGACGAAAACCTGCTGGACAGCAAGAGATGAATCACAGCCTGCAACTTCTGGAGTTGGTCCAGAGGAAGGAACCCTCTGGTAAGAGCCTAATCCAGAGTCAGACCCAGATAGTCCAGTTTCATGGAAGGAACCAGAGCAGACTTCTGAAAATTCAGAAGCCAGCCAAACTCCCTCAGAGTCGGCATAGTGATGTCGACATTGTCCATCAGAGCAGTAGGAGACTCTGCTTGCAAGAGAAGGTCATCCAGGTAGCCCAGCACTGTGATTCCTCGTTGACGTAATAACGCCAGCACTGGAGCCAACACCTTTGTGAAAACCCAAGGAGCAGAGGCGAGACCAAAGGGTAACGCCACAAATGGATAATGCTCCTCTCCCACGGCAAAGCGGAGGAAGCCTTGGTTACAGACACATATTGAAATGTATAAGTAAGCATCCTTGATGTCGATAGAGGCAAGGAAATCCCCCTGATGCAAGGATGCCACCACCCTGCAAACAGACTCCATTTTGAACTTCTGTACCCGCACAAAGCAGTTCAAGGCCTTGAGATCCAGAATTGGACGCACCTTGCCTTCTTTCTTCGAGACAGTGAACAGGTTTGAATAAAACCCCTAAAAACATTACAGAGTTGGAAGTAAAAGGTAAAAACCTCAACGGAGGGTAAGAATGAAACTCGATCTTGTAGCTGGACTGTATTACTTCATGGACCCACTTGTCTTGCACCAAGGAGGTCCACGGGTCCGGAAACCAGCAAAGACGTCCCCCACTCCAGGCATGGGTGAGGACGCACCTTCATGCAGAAGGGGACTTGTCTGCGGGTCTGGAGAACCCCGCTTTGGACTCCCCAGACCAAGTTCGCTTAGATCCTCCCGAAGAGGCCTTAAAAGGCTTTTTACTCTTGTCAGCCCACCCTGAGGGGCAAAAGAACTTCCTGTGAGCAGGAAAGGCCACTTCTGCAAAGAGGTTCCTTACCCTTACTAGCCTGTGGAAGAAAGGTACTCTTGCCCCCGTGAGACTCTTAATCATGTCATCCTGGGTAGCTCCAAACAGATAATCTCCTTGAAAAGGAAGATCAGTTAAGGCTTTTTTAGAGTTCTGGTCCACAGACCAACATTTGAGCCACAAAACACGCCTAAGGACCACTGCCAAAGCAGACAGTGTAGAAATCATGGAGCCGTATCCAAAGAGACATCACAGATAATCTGCAGTCCCTGGACCAACTGGTACACCAGCTCCACAAAGGCAGGTGGTGCTTCTCATCCTCCAGGTCACAGAGTAAAAGCTTAGCCCACTCGGTCAGTTTGTAAAAGCCAAGGCAATGGTGAAGATCGGTCTGAATGCCGAGCCGGCCACAGTGAACATACTGCGGGTCACAGCCTTTATTCAACTGGGAAACCGGGGTTTCCACCACCAGAGGAACAGTCCACTTCTTAAGGAGGGACTCTTCAAATGGGTACCTGTTTGTGAATATGTTTGAGGGACCACAAAGGGACGTTTTGGATGTTTCTATTCTTTTGCAATAAACCCGTTGGAAGGAAGCTTCCCTGCTCTCGATGGCTTGTGAGTGCGAAAGGGAACCGGTGCCTCCGCTGCAGCTTCTGCTGTGTCCTCCAGTTCTAAAGTCTCATGCACAGACACAATCAGTGCGTCCACCAACGTCTTTTCGTGCACGGCTACAGGAGTGGAGGAATCATCCTCACTATCTTAAAACTCAGGGTGGGCCCTGTCCACGGTGGCCAGATCAGATTCAGAATCTGAGGAGACAGATAAAGCAGGGGAAGACGGGACATACTTTTTACTACTCCGCCGGTCCAAAATTCACCTCCACCCAGGACACAAAGGACTCCAGGACCGCCGTCAGTGCATCAATGGATTGTTAAGACCCAGAGGGCCCCACAGGCTCTGAGAGGGGGTCAGGTGGGGAAATGTGCCCCATGGACTACATGAGGAATAAGGTTACCCCAAACAAGTGCAAAAAAACACTGCTAAGTGACACCCCCACCGAGCTAGTAACACCACCAGGTAGCCAGCCCCAGAGCTACCCCAGATCCTGCAGCAGAAAGAGGGAGAGGACCCCACCAAACTCACCACCCCACCAAGCAGTCACCGGCAGCACCAGGATCCAAGCACTCCATGTGCGCCATCCAGTTAGGAAAGAGGCCCAGGAGTCAGCACCAGGGGATAAGGAGGGGCTCCTACAGCTAAAATGGACACCCAGAAAGCTCCACAATAATGGCCACTGTTCAATTCAATGCGGATTAACACAAAATCACAAACATGGCCGCCAGCCTATATAGAAAATTGGCTACAACAAAATGGTAGCCCCGCATGGCTCCACGAGGCTCGCAGGGACCTAGGATGGATCCCTGAGCCTAGGCAAGACACCGAGCAAGAAGGGGGACCGTGGCAGGAGCTCCCCACCAGGTACAACCCGATCGCCCGGTTGCCGGCGGGATATACCCCTCCCCCATCACCAGTACAGCACCCTGCCCCAGCCCCAAGAGGTATCCAGACCACTATACAACCCCAGTATAGGCGGAGGGGAGGGGCAGAGAGGGGGAACAAATGACCCACAGGACCATCACACCCAAGGGGCCTAACGGGAAGGAGGGGAACCCGTGGGTCAGACCATCCACTGCAAAACCCTCCAAGGGGAGAGGGGGGATAGCTACTCACCATAACAGGAACCATGCAGGCACCACTCCAGACAGAACCTCCTTGTCATCTAAATGGGGGGCTGTCAGCCAGGAGGAACACGGTGACCAAGGCCAAGACCCGGTTATATGTGACCTCCAGAGGCATTTAACTCGCTATCAAAATAACTCAACACACAGCCAATAATGTCTAAATCGCTGGCAACAAAAGTGAGCACACCCCTAAGTGAAAATAACAAAATTGGGTCCAAAGTGTCAATATTTTGTATGGCCACCATTATTTTCAAGCACTGGCTTAATCCTCTGGGGCAAGGAGTTCACCAGAGCTTCACAGATTGTGACTGGAGTCCTCTTCCACTCCTCCATGATGACATCACAGAGCTAGTGGATGTTAGAGGACTTGCGCTCCTCCACCTTCTGTTTGAGTATGCCCCACAGATGCTCAATAGGGTTTAGGTCTGGAGACATGCTTGGCTAGTCCATCACCTTTACCCTCAGCTTCTTTAGCAAGGCAGTGGTCATCTTGGAGGTGTGTTTGGGGTTGATATCATGTTGGAATTCGGCCCTGCAGCCTAGTCTCTGAAGGGAGGGGATCATGCTCTGCTTCAGTATGTCACGGTACATGTTGGCATTCATGGTTCCCCAGTGCTGGCAGCACTCATGCAGCCCCAGACCATGACACTTCCACCACCATGCTTGACTATAGGCAAGACACACCCGGTTGCCGCCACACACGCTTGACATGATCTGAACCAAATAAGTTTATCTTGGTCTCATCAGACCACAGGACATGGTTCCAGTAGTCCATGTCCTTAGTCTGCTTGTCTTCAGCAAACTACTTTCTTGTGCATCATCTTTAGGGATGACAGCCATGCAGACCAATTTGATGCAGTATGCAGCATACGGTCTTAGCACTGACAGGCTGACCCCCACCCCTTCAACCTCTGCAGCAATGCTGGCAGGACTCATACATCTATTTCCCAAAGACAACCTCTAAGTATGACACTGAGCATGTGTACTCAACTGCTTTGGTTGACCATGGTGAGGCCTGTTTTGAGTGGAACCTGTCCTGTTAAACTGCTGTATGGTCTTGGCCACCATGCTGCAGCTCAGTTTCAGGTTCTTGGCAATCTTCATATAGCCTAGGCCATCTTTATGTACAGCAACAATTCTTTTTTTTAGATCCTCAGAGAGTTATTTGCCATGATGTGTCATGTTGATCTTCCAGTGACCAGCATGAGAGAGTGAGAGCGATAACACCAAATTTACCACACTTGCTCCCCATTTACACCTGAGACCTTATAACTCTAACGAGTCACATGACACCAGAGAGGGAAAATGGCTTATTGGGCTCAATTTGGACATTTTCACTTAGGGGTGTACTCACTTTTGTTGCATACCGGTTTAGACATTAATGGCTGTGTGTTGAGTTATTTTGAGGGGACAGCAAATTTACACTGTTATACAAGCTGTATACTCACTACTTTACATTGCAGCAAAGTGTCATTTCTTCAGTGTTGTCACATGAAAAGATATAATAACACATTTACAAAAATGTGAGAGGTACACTTTTGTGAGATACTGTATATGTGTATATATATATATATATATATATATATCAAAAGCCTTGCAGGGCCATCAGTTTGCACAGTAAATTCTTCTGTTAGTCATATTCACATAGGCTGGTTTGTTTGGTGCAAATGCATTTTATACCCCATTCACAGCTGCACGCTGCAGAGGTACAGTGTGCATGTTTTAGCTGTGTTTAAAATATGTTAGCATTGAACTTGTAATATTATGTCTTTTTTTTTTGCTGCAAACTACATCAAAGAAGGACTTTTTCCAATGAACCACATCCACAATCACCTAAATCATCAGAATGCAAGTGGATATATCTAAGAATAAATACGGATTAAGAAAATAATATGTGTAACAAATAACCGCGCCTAGGTGGTAATTGCTCTTTACCCATATTATTGAGAATGTCTCAATCACAAATATAGGCAAAAGAATGACAGTGCTGTATATAGGTAGACCCAAATAAATACTTTTACAATCCTTAAAAGTGCTTAAATCATAAATCCTACTGTGTGAAAGAAAAATTATTACTAAATTGATATTGTATCAAAAATGATTAGCTTATCTGATTATGTAATAAAAAAAGGGTTCTGTTGCTTCCATAAATACCCACATATAAATATGTCAAACTGCATTAACCAATCATTAGTGTTCATAATCGTTTGAAACAATTCATTGAAATAATATGAATAAAATGTCCAAAAATTGTGCCAAATGAATGTGAAAATAAAAATAAAAAAGCTGTGTGTTCCTCTTGTCTTCTTATTTAAATCTGTTGTATCCCCCCCCCCCCAAAAAAAAAAAAAAACAAACAAAAAAAAACAAACCCTGAAGGACAATGGCATACTGTAATGTGCTAGAAATACTTACCTTAGAACGAAGCCCCGACACGGTTACCCGTACACCGCTGACATGTTCCCTCTGCGTTTCTTCCGGGCTCTGCGGCTCCGGTGCTGTGAGTGGCCAGAGCCGCGATGACGTCACTTTTTCACTTTCCGGCCAGGAGCCAGCAAGGAGCTCTGAAGGCCCGACAAGATACGCCGGACCTTCAGAGTGCATGCACCACTGGTGTCAGCGTCTGCATGCAGGGTGAATATCTCCTAAACCGTGCAGGTTTAGGAGATAATTATTTTACCTACAGGTAAGCCTTATTATAGGCTTACCTGTAGGTAAAATTTAAAAAGCCGAGTATACTACTGCTTTAATGCCACATCAAAAAAAATGTGATCCTCCACCTCTTATAATGAATTCACTCACCAGACAGAATGGCTGGTAATGTGATAAACCAGCATGCAAGCGTTTTCCTTTGTGGGGAGTGACAGTCTGCAGCCCTTTGGATCAATCTTTTAAAACTCTCCTCACCTACTCTCGATGGATATCCCGGACAAGGAGGAAATATTTAAAAGTGTCTCCACTGACACTGAGTATAAACAGCATTGGATCATATGCGGGCTGGCTCCAACTTCTCAGCTGCTGCGAGCCGTCCCAACTCAATGTGATAGCAATCTCTCCAGCTCACACCCAACGTAAGTTTTGTCATGGGAGTGTTCGCTATCACATGCAGTTTAAATACAATTGGTTCATTGCTTCGAGTTTAACATATAAAGGACTTCATATTTCATATTCTATTTTAGAACCTCTCATTATGCTGCATTCATCTATAACATGTACCACAGTGTATGTTGATGTATTATAAAGGACATTGTTCTTTCCCAAAATTTTAAGAGCCAGTCCACCAACTTAGGGTGCTACTCTACCCCAATTTAATCCTACATGTCTGTCTACTCAATAAATCATACTGGCAAATTTACTTATTTACTAATATCTCCATATCCACAGTGCACTAACTTGAGGAATCACTCTGCTGTGAACTTTATTTCTATTTCTGTTGGTATTAATTGTAGGTGTGGTTGAATGTGTCTAAAAAATTGTGATGAAAGAAAAGCATTCATTTACGATATGTGTCACGGTGTATATTAACCACTTGCCAACAGCCGCCATTGTTATACGGCGGCAGGTCGGCAGGTTCCTGCGAATCCCCATACCTGTATGGTGGTCAGCAGGAGCCATCCTGGGGGCGCACCCACCCGCCAGTGGGGAAGCCGATCTACAGGGCCGGCGGCCATGGTTGCCACTGGCACCCACGATCGTTCCCCGTGAAGAGAGAACATCGGTCTGCTGTAGTAAACACAGCAGACCGATGTTCTCTCTGGTATCACTGCAAAGCTTGTGTGTTCCTCCTATTTCAGAGCACAGGTCTCTGTAATGATTCCATAAGCCCACCCCCCACAGTTAGAAAACACCCCCTAGGCTCACACCTAACCCTTTGATCGCCCCTGGGTTAACCACATTCCCTGCTAGTGTCATTATTACAGTAACAGTGCATATTTTTAGCACTGATTACGGTAGTAATATCCCTGGTCCCCCCAAAAGTGTCAAAAATGTCAGTTAGGGGTCCAATTTGTCCGTCTCAATGTCGCATTCCCGCTAAAAATTGCAGATCACCGCTAAAAAAAAATACCTAAAAAAAATTACATAAATCTTTTCCATAGTTTGTAGATGCAATAGCTTTTGCGCAAACCAATCTAAATATGCTTATTGGGATTTTTTTTTTACCAAAAATATGTAGCAGAATACAAATTGGCCTAAAATTATGAAATGTTATATAACAGAAAGTGAAAAATATTGTTTTTTTTTTAGAATTGTCACCCTTTTTTGTTTATAGCACAAAAAATAAAAATTGCACAGTTAATCAAATACCACCAAAAGAAAGTTCTGTTTGTGGGGAAAAAAAGGACATCAGTTTTATTTGGATACAGCATTGCACGATCGCGCAATTGTCTGTTAAAGTAACGCAGTGCCGAATCGCAAAAAAACGGCCTGGTCATTAAACAGGGTTCCAAAAAAAGTAGCTGCTGACTTTTAATAAACACACACTTACCTGTCCCACAATCAAGCAATGTGGCCGCCCGAAGCCTCGATCCTCTGCCTCTCCTCTCGGCGGCGCCGGCATCTCTAGTGTGGGCACCTTGCTGTGACAGCCTGCACCTTCATAGCCGGATGCGCACTGCGCATGTGAGAGTCTCGCTACGCGTGGTGAATTGCCAGGCAATCTTCTGGGACCTGTAACGTGTCCCAGAAGATTGCAGGGAGGGAGGGGGAGAGAAAAACTTCCGCTTGAGCTGCCTAGGCGGCCCGAACGGAAGTGGGGTTGGGTACCTGTCAAATCTAGGTAAAAATGACATGTCAAATTTGGCATGTCAGGGGGTCAGCAGTATTTAAAGCGGAAGTTCCACTTTGGAGGAAAAATCTTCCAGTTCAGAAGTGGTTAATATATTATAAAAACCATCATTCAGTCCAGGAAATTTAGAAAGACAATCCACCAGCTTAAAGAACTACTCTACCCCAATTTTTCATGCATGTCTATTCCAATATTTCATACTAGAAATTACTTATTTGATTGCATCTCTATATCCATAGTGTGCTAACTTAAAGAACTACTCTGTTGTGAACTTTCTTTCTATTTCTGTTCATATCAATTGTGAATATGATTGGAATGTCTATCATGTTAAAAATGTGTGATGAAAGAATTTAAATCTATATATATGTTCACACCATTTGTATTTAAACTGTATGTAATAGCAAACACTCCACTGCCCTGTGAAGACGTCCAAGGACGAAACATACATCGGGTGGTGAGCTGGAGAGATTACTATCACATTGAGTTAGGTTAGCTCGCAGCAGCAGAGAAGTTGGAGCCAGCCCGCCTATGATTTAATGTTGTTTATACGCTGTTATCTGTTGATGGATTTTGTTTTGTTAAAACTTAATAAAAATCTTTGAAAGTAAATGTTGTTTATACTCGTGTCAGTGGAGACACTTTTAAATATTTCCTCCTTGCCTAGGATATCCATTGAGAGGGGGGAGGAGAGTTTTAAAAGATTGATCCAGAGGGCTGCAGACTGTCACTCCCCTCAAAGGAAAACACTTGCATGCTGGTTTATCACATTACTAGCCATTCCGTCTGGTGAGTGAATTCATTATAAGAGGTGGTGGATCACATTTTTTTCTTGATGTGGCATTAAATAAGAAGACAAGAGGAACACACACATTTTTTATTTTCATTTTTATTATTCATTTGGCACAATTTTTAGACACTTTATTCATATTATTTCAATGAATTGTTTCGATGGATTACGATAATGATTGGTGAATGCACTTGTGGGTATTTCTTTAAAACATTGTAACATATTTTTGTTACATTTGTCATATGTTTGTTGAATCAGTTTGACATATTTATATGTGGATATTTATGGAAGTACCAGAACACTGTTTTTTATTACATACCCAGATAATATTTTTTGATACAATATCAATTTAGTAATAATTGTTATTTCACACAGTAGGATGTATGATTTAGGCCCCTTTCACACTAGTGCGACTTTTCCCGCGATTTTGGACCGCAAAATCGCATTACATGTCGTTTTCCATTATTTTCAATGAGCCCCATTCATATCAGTGCGTTCTGAAGTCACACCGACTTCAAAGTAGTTTCTGCACTACTTTGCCACGATTTGATTGCGTTTTGGGCCATAGCCATAGCTATCGCTTTCAAAATTGCGTCAAAATCACGGCAAAGTCGCGGCAAAATCACGCCACAAAATTGCGGTAAAATCACATCACATAAGTGTGAAAGGGGCCTTAAGCACTTTTAAGGATTGTAAAAGTATTTATTTGGGTCTACCTATATACAGCACTGTCATTCTTTTGCCTATAGAAAATAATATGTTCCACTTATACATTGTACAGTTTACAATGTACAATGGTAAAACAAAAACTTTAGAAAAATTATTTGAGAAACTCAAAAGTTTGTTGTAGCATTCAATTTGCTGTGTTAGCACAGGCAGTTTTTTTTCACCATGTAAAATGTACTTGTGTGGTAAGGAGACAGCAGCTTGACAGCTCATCAAACCTCCATGTGGAGGCTTTTTACAACTTCAGCGCAGTACTATGACAATAACTTTTCTTTAATCTATTCACTGCTTATTGCATATTACTAATTACAGCAAGATTCATGTCATAAAGAAAGAAAAGTCAAGTTACCTAGAGATAATGTCTTGTCATCAACACAAAGAAGAAGAATTAAAGTGGAAAAAGCAAAGACTTAAGTATGGACTAGGACAAGATGGACATAAAAGGAAAGAGCTTAGAGTGATTGTAAAGTCTCATTTTTTAAATTAAAATAACAAACATATTATATTTACCTCCTCTGTGCAGTGGTTTTGCACAGAGCAGCCCAGATCCTCCTATTTTTGGGTTCCTGGCTGGAGCTCCTGGCCCCTCCCTCCTGTTGAGTGCCCCCTCAGCAAGCAGCTTGCTATGGGGGCAGCCAAGTCGAGCTGCAGCTCCACTTCTCCATTCAGACACAGAGCTGCCATTCAGCCCAGCCCCTCTCTCTCCTGATTGGCTAAGTAAGTTTGATTGACAGCAGTGGAAGCCAATGGCGCCACTGCTGTGTTTCAGCCAATCAGGAGAGAGAGTCCTGGGTGGCTGAGGCACTCGTGGACATCGCTGGATAGAGAGGGGGCTCGGGTAAGTATTAAGGGGGTGTTGAGGGAGCTGCTGCAAACTTAAGGCTTTTAATCTTGATGCATAGAATGCATTAAGATAAAGAACCTTCTGATTTTACAACCGCTTTAAAAGGGAAGTCCTTACCCAAGTGTAATTGCAAATGAACAAGAGTATAAACTTTAGTAAAATAAATAAAGAATCAACATTACAAATAGGTTATAATACCCTTTAATTGTGTTTGGATCTCTGTTACGTACAGTATAAGACATGTCATATTTTTTTACCATTCTATTTACCAAGAGTTCTTTATGACTGTTAAATTATATATGTTTAGTTGAAAATCTGACTTGTTAGCTGTTTAGAACTAAAGTTATGTTAGTAGGGTGTTTCCTTTCTAAATATGCATGATGTCTTGTTAGTGACTGCATTAAGTAAAATGGAAATTTTAATATTTATTCTAATCTGTGTTCACTTTCATCAAAAACAGGGAACATTTTGAAGTCACTGACTTTTAAATTGCCCCCCTGCAGCTGTTTAACAGGAATTCTGACCACATTCTCCAAAACGAATCAATTCATAGCCCTATGCAAGACACAACTTTAGTTAAAGAGGGCTTTTCTCTAGGAGGGTGAATGGAAAGAAAAGGGAGCAAAAGGAAGGTTCAATGGCGGTCTCTATTTAAGTGAACCTGCAGCTTTTCTCTCTATGGACAAAGCATAGATTCGCTTTAGGGTCAGCTTTCTCTGTGATTACAGGTATAAGAACATATTTCAGACACATTTCTGAAATAGTTCAAGTCTCCATTTTATGGAAAATAGTATTTGCATTTTGGGTTCATACTTACATTTCAATATTATATCTTGCCCATAAATTTGTTGCCTTAGGAGGAATTTATGTGTGATCTCAATTAGCAACTGTAAATAGATATGTGTGTATATGTATATATATATATATATATATACTTATGAGATATTGGGTTTTGATTTCAAATAATAGTTGATATAATTTAACCACTTGCCTACAGGGCACTTTCACCCCCTTCCTGCCCAGGCCAATTTTCAGCTTTCAGCGCTTTCACGTTTTGAATGACAATTGCGCGGTCATGCTATACTGTACCCATATGAAATTTTTATCATTTTTTTCACACAATTAGAGCTTTCTTTTGGTGGTATTTAATCACCTCTGGGTTTTTTATTTCTTACAAAAAAAAGAAAAAAGACAGAAAATTTTGAAAAAAAAAAAAGTTTTCTTATTTTTTGTGAGTAAATTTTGAAAATAAATACATTTTTCTCCTTCACTGAAGTGCACTGATGAGACGGCACTGATGGGCACTGATAGGCTGCACTGATGGGCACTGATGAGGTGGCACTTATGGGCACTGATGAGCACTGATAGGTGGAACTGATAGGCGGCACTGATGAGCACTGATAGGTGGCACTGATGAGCACTGATAGGTGGCACTGCTTGGCACTGAGAGGTGGCACTGCTGGGCACTGAGAGGCGGCACTGATGGGCACTGAGAGGCGGCACTGATGGACACTGATGGGTGGCACTGCTGGACACTGAAGGGTGGCACTGATGAGCACTGTTGGGCGGCACTGATGAGCAGCACCATCAGTGCCCACACTCAGTGCCCATAGTGCTGCTAGTCAGTGCCCATCAGTGCCTAGATGAGCAGGCACTGATGGGCACTGACTGGCAGCACTATGGGCACTGATTGTGGGCACTGATGGGGGACACTGATGGCGGGCACTGTGGGCACTGATGGCCTTTTTTTTTACCTCTTGTGTAATCAGGGCACTGGTGATCAGTGCCCTGATTACATTTCTCTGTGTCTGATCGGCTCTCCTCTTCCTCACACTCCAGTCTCTGTGTGAGGAAGAGAGCTGGCAATGAGAGATGATCTCATATGTTTACATTTGAGATCACCTCTCATTGGATGTTCCGATCACATGGTAAATGGCCGCTGTGATTGGCCATTCACCACGATCTGTGATTGGCTGTGTCCAAGGGACACGGCCGACACAGAGTTTCCCTGAAGCGCGCTCGCGGGAGCGCGCGGGGAGCCTGTTACTGGGAGGCCATTTAAAGACGGCCTCCCGGAAATTTTAGCCCGCGCTGTAGCCATCTTTCGGCTATAGCGCGGGCAGGAGGTGTTTAAATGAAGTTAAGCTGTGTGAAACCAGTCTGCAGGCATTAATAATTTATTTACCAAGTCCTTTTGAAGTGCAGGAATGTTAGGTTGGGCTAACTGGTTGGTGTCTACTATTTACCCCTTCGTAAACTGGTATGCGAAAAAGGACAACACCTTAATTAAGTTTCTTTTTCACAGACTTAACCAGGCTGAGGTAATAATGTATAATAGGCCGTGTCACCTCCTTCGTTATCTCTGCTCCCACTTCAAAGACGCTCTGTTAGATATGCAATAAAGGTGGCTGTCTGTTCAGGGATGACCAACTTGACCAGGAGATGACCTGGCATAATTAATTCCCCCCCCAGAGAGGAGGGCTATTGAGAGGCTGGGTTATGCTAAATATAGGGTATGGGGAAATTGTCCAGTCCTGAATGAGATACACCCAGAGGGAGGAGAGGGGTAAGATAGCTCCACCAATCAGTATGGCCCTAAGCAAGTCTATGAGAGTTAGGTATCTATTAGTTAAGGTTTAGAGGGGAGAAGTCTATGAAAACCCCCAGACTAGAAGGAAGCTCTCATGAGCATGGTAAATATGGAATATACCTCTTGCACTTATAGCTAAATGCCTGTCCTATGTGTTGTCTGTCTTGCTGTTTGTATCTTTATGTTTTGAGAATCATACTCTGTATTTGTTCCTTTAACCGCTTGCCGACCGCCGCAAGTAGATTTACTGCGGCGGTCAGCCCCTGCCAGGCAGAGTGACGTTAATTAACGTCACTAGCCTGGGAGGGTCTGGGGAGCGAGCGCGCGCCCGCGGAGGCGCGCTCCCGCTCCCGCGCGGTCACGGACCCCCCCGCGCGTGTGACCAGCGGACCCGATGTCCGCCGGCCACTCGGCGATCGTCGGGGGAGAGGGAGAATGTCAGGCAGCTTGTGTAAACAAGCTGCCTGTTATTCTCCTCGCTGTAAAGACACTGATCACACGGATCTAGTATGTAGATCCGTTGATCAGTGTCCTTACAGCTAGAGCCACAGCCAATCACAGTAAGAATCACGCCCCTAGGGACACACACAGCCCCTCCCTCCCAAATAAAGTTAACCCCTTCACTGCCAGTGTATTTTTACAGTAACAGTGCATATGTATAGCACTGATTACTGTAGAAATGTCACTGGTAACCCCAAAAGTGTCAAAAATGTCAGTCAAGGGTTCGATCTGTCCGCCGCAATGTCGCAGTACCGCAAAAAAAATCGCAGATCGCCGCCATTACGCGTTAAAAAAAAAACAACAAAAATGACAAAAATCTTTCCCTTTGTTAGTAAATGCGATAACTTTTGCGCAAACCAATCAAAATACGCTTTTTGCGATTTTTTTTACCAAACATAGGTAGCATAAAACAAATTGGCCAAAAATGTTAAAAATTTTTTGATTTTTACATTTTTTTGGGGGGAATTTCATATAAAAAAATGTGAAAAATATTGCTATTTTAGCAAAATTGTCGCTCTTTTTTTGTTTATAGCGCGTGATCAAAAAATCGCACAGGTGATCAAATACCACCAAAAGAAAGCTCTGTTTGTGGGAAAAAAAGGATGTCAAATTCGTTTAGGTACAGCATCGCACGACCGCGCAATTGTCCGTTAAAGTCACGCAGTGCCGAATCGCAAAATACCCCCTGGTCTTTTAGCAGGAAAATCCTCCGGGGCTTAAGTGGTTAACCTATGATTTTCTTCCTTTTCTGTACTATAGATAGATTGCTGTGTATTAGTTTAGGCAACCTTGCTATTTACCAATACATTTCTGTTGATGTGTTAAAGCTTTCACTCATGGTCAAAGAACCCTCATTTAACCCAAACCATATCTGAGGTACAAGAAATCTCAAAATATAACTTATGGGTAACGAATTATAATAAAGAATACACGATTAAAAGAAAACAGAAAAAAAGGGTTCTAAGGCCACCAGTTGAAGTGGTCTCCATTTAAAATTCTTGACAGTATATATTTCTATGGAAACAAACCAGGTTGAAAAATGAAAATTAAACATTTTAATTGTTCATTTCTTTTTTAATTTATATGATAATTTATCTTTGTTCAGAATTACAGAATGGCCATTAAAATTCACCAAAGGAGAAGATAATCTGAGAACTGTACATTTTGTACACTTTTTAACACTTTTTGCAAATGTGAAGCTATAGGTGTCGCGTATGGATCTTGCCTTTTGGATGGAACTTTATATTATTAAAATAAACAATTAGCACAGACTGGCTCTCTGTATTATTTTAAAAATGAAAACTAAGTGCTTATTTCCTCAGTACATAAATAAATACCAATTCCTCTGTTAGTATAAAGAAAGAAAATACTCATAAATTAACTTACAAGGTAAAACAAGGTAATCTAAATTAATGATTAAAACAAGGCAGTGCTTTAAAGTATTTTCTATAGTAAAGACTACTATGCTTTAAATGCAATTGCAATGCAAAAAAAATCTGAAGATGTACAAAGTACAATAACTAAAATCTACTAATGTTGTTTATTATTTTTTCTGGTTTTTACAGCATTCAGAAATAAAAAAAAAAAGGATGGTTCTTGACTGGTAGTTGTGAGCTATTACATAAAACAACTTCTGACTTTAATTCACATATTACTCTGGACTTCCTGTCCATATAACCATAAGTTAATAGATGTTGAAATGCTGGAATATGCAGTTCAGTTTTGGGCACCAGTTCTCAAAAAGGATATCAGGGAACTGGAGAAAGTGCAGAGAAGAGCAACTAAACTGATAAGCGTCATGGAGGAGCTTAGCTATGAGGAAAGATTAGAGGAACTGAATTTATTCTCTCATGAGAAGAGGAGATTAAGGGGGGAAATGATCAATAAGTATAAAAACATAGGTGGTCCATATAGTGAACTTGGTGTTGAGTTATTTACTTTACAGTAAGGTCATCACAGATGACAGGGGGGGCACTATTTACATATAGAAGAAAAGAGATTTAATCTTTAAATATAGGAAAGATTTTTTCCCAGTAAGAGCCGTGAAAATATAGAATAGACTATCTCCAGAGGTGGTTCTGGCTAGCTCAGTTTATTGCTTTAAAAAAGGCCTGGATTCTTTCCTAAATGTACATAACATAACTGGATACTAACATTGATAGGTAAAATCAATCCATTATGGGAAAAAAAAGTAAATCCAGGGAATATCCAATTGCCTCTCAGGGGGTCAGGAAGGATTTCTCCCCCCTGCTGGAGCAAATTGGATCATGCTTTGCTGGGTTTTTTTTTTTTTTTGCCTTTATCTGGATCAACTGTGGGTAGAGGATTGTGTATATAGGATTGTATAATTTTTTTTTTAATCTTTTTTTTTCTTTTATTGGTTGAACTAGATACGCTTGTGTCTTTTTTCAATCTGACTAACTACTGACTAACCTTGTAACTATGAAAGAAATCCTAAAATATTTACCTGTATGAAATACAAATGCAACTATAGTTTGCCACCCTGGTTAATCTTACCAAATGCCCACACTGCTACTCAACCAACTTTGCCTAAATGTTGATCTCCTCAGCTGTTTTATCAGTGATTTGACTGGCTGCTTTAGGAATCAGAACCCTAAACAGGGGCATGCATTTTAGGGCTTCTTGTAACAATTTTTGATTTGAAGAATGTCATTTGGTAAGAGATGGTGTTGGTTAAATTTATATAAATGTTTTAAAAGTTTTAAATCAGTTTCAAAAGCAAAATATACGAAAACTGTTCTATAACTGTGGCTTGCACCATTTATTTAGGAATAATGCTGGTCTGTTGCATGAAAGTTACAGTCTTATATTTGCAAATATGTGCAAAAAAGGTCACACAATGTAACTGGGAATGCTTAAAGATGAATAAAGTGCTTTAGTCATTGTATTTCATTAGGTAACATGCATAAAAGAACAAAATTAAAACCTATGTAGCTACAAAACAAACGAATGATAAAAACAAAAAAAAAAAAAAAAAAAAACAGGACATTAAAATGTACAAAGTAGAAGGGACATTCTTGAAATTCCAGATTTACAAGAAATCTGAGGGAACAATCAGGGTGGCTAAAATAGAACACATTGCTACAGTAAGTAAAACAAAACAATTTTTTTCAAATGTATCAATAGTAAAAAGCTTATGAAAGCTATTGCAGATAAACATGGGAAGCGGCTCACAGCTGACAGGGAAAAAGGCAGATGTATTCATTTTTTTTCCATTCTGCATTTACAGGTGAAAAAAATGTTGTAATCAGGGTTGCCAAGCCACCACAATTTTTTTCACTGACAAAACAGAAAATTTACTGACAGGGTTCATTTATTACTGACATTCTGAAATATGACAGAGACTCCTATTAGAAACGATAAGAATTGCTATTTAACCTCCCTGGCGGTATGATTATGTCAGGAATTACATACCAAAAGCGGTACAATTCTTTTCATGGAAATTTGGCGTTATGTATTATAGGCCTACAATTCTTAGTAATTACTGACTTAAACCTGACCAAAACAAGACTCTAGTAGACATCTCAGATGTGATAAATTTGAAACACATGAAACGCATGAATTATAATCGAATCAATAATATTATTTTATTATTTAATATATAATATATATAATAAAATTATATTATTGATTAGATTATAATTCATGCATTATATATTATATATAGATATATGTGTGTATGTATATATATATATATATATATATATATATATATATATAAACATACATATATATATATATATATATATATATATATATATATATATATACACACATATATCTATATATAATATATAACGCATGAATTATAATTGAATCAATAATATAATTTTTTATATATATATGTGTGCATGTGCATATATATATATATATATGCATATATATATATATATGCATATATATATATGCATATATATATATATATATATATATATATATATAAAATATAAAATGTGTTTTGTGTTTTGTGCAACGTTTTTTTTTTTGAATTTCCCTCCCTAGTTCCGCTCCCATGCAGCATTGCTGCTGCAGGGAACGGAACTAGGAAGCCATCACACCGACGGAGGGACGGAGGAGCGGCGGGACTCTCGGCTGGCGGTCGCAGCAATGAGAGATCATCGCTGGATCGCCAGGAGAAGGTAAGAGAACACCGCTGCGCTCTCTGCAATCCACCCCGAGCGTGACTCGGGGTTACCGATCCTAATATGAAAAATCAACCCCGAGTCACGCTCGGGATTACCGCTAAGGTGGTTAAAGGATGAATTAACTTTAAAAAATAAAAATGCACATTGTTTTCGGCAGGTAAAAAAATGCGTATTCATCTTTTTTTATTAGGTGTCTGCAAAGAATTGCACCTGCAATCAGCAGATCGTGGGTAAAATGCCAGGCACCTGCAGACTCTCAGTTTAGCTGCCTGCCCATACCTCCCATGTGGGCAGGCAGTTACTGGAGAGCAGGAAGAATCCATGAACTACGAGAGCACTCATCAGCACCCTTGAAGTTCATTGAAAACTGTGAGCCGTCTTCTGTAATGGCATATGGCACTTGAAGTTCATTCAATCAAAGAACTCTGTGCATGATTGGCTGTTTGGGAGGAGCTCCACACAGCCGCACCATTTTCAAATTGTCACAGCGGCTGCTGGGAGAAGATCTCCTGCCCGTTGTCACATTGAGGGAGGATCAGTTGTGTGCTGGGAGGTTGCTGAACATGTTACACCCTAAATATGGGTGTACCATGTTCAGAAAGGTGAACTTATAATTTAAAACAGTGTTCTCCAAACTGCGGCCCAGGGCTGGATGTGGCCTTTTGCATGCCCTTATTTGACCCTTAAGGCATTATACCCCCCCCCCCACCCTCAGCAACAGTGGAGCATAGTTACTGCCACTGACACCAATGATGGGGCACTATTCCTCCCACTGACACCAATGATGGGACACTATTCCTCCCATTAATACCATAGATGGGACATTATTCCTCCCACTGCCACCAATGATGGGGCACTATTCCTCCCACTGACACCAATGATTGAACAATATTACTGACACGAACAATGGGGCACTATTTCTCCCCCTGACACCAATCTTGAGGCACTATATAGTGGGGTCCCCCAAGGCTCAGTCCCGGGACCAATTTTGTTCAATTTATTCATAAATAGCATTGAGGACCAGATCATTAGCTCAATCTCAGTTTTTGCAGATGACACAAAATTAAGTAGGGCAATAACTTCACATTGTGAGGCAGAAATCTTACAGAATAATCTGAACAAAATAACAGAGTGGGCAACTATATGGCAAATGAGGTTTAATGTGGAGAAGTGTAAGGTATTGCACTTGTGGACTAAAAACATAAATGGAGAAAGATCTGGGAGTCTTAGTGGAAGATAGACTTAAAAAATAGAATGCAATGTCAAGCTGCAGCTCCCAAAGCCGGCAGAATATTAGCATGCAGAAGGAAGGGGATGTATTGCAAAGATAAAACTACAATCCTACCACTTTATAAAACACTGGTCCAACCACAACCTCTTCACAGACAAGGAACAGGCTGCATTAGGTGGACCTGAATGTGGGTGGACGCAGGGGGAGAGGAGTGGGAGGAGGCAGAGAAGATCCAGCCTCTCTCATATATGTGCAGGGGGGAGGGAGGCTGTGCTGGCTGGGCACTGTGAGAATGTAACAGAGACACTTAGTGAGAGGTGAGAGGTGCATCCAGCCGCCCCCTAAATTCACGGACAGCTTCTCTTGTCCCAGGGACATTTTTGGCCAGGAGAAACAAGGCTAATTTTTACAAACTGTCCGCATATTTACTGATAGTTGGCAACACTGGTTGTAACAGTATTACTACTGATGTTTCACTAATGGAACTTCTATGAATCACCAAAAACAGGTACAAAAGAGACTGGAGACACTAAATGTAAACAAACATTTAGGCAGAGATGGCTTAAACCTTTGGGTTCTCAGGGAACTTAGCTCAGTTATAGCTAAGCCTCTATTTCTAATGTGTATTAAGAAAATTCAGTCCAACATTAATAGTATGTAAGGTATTTGAGGGAATCACACGGGACTCTATACAAAAATTTGTCTGTGATAAAAATATTATAAGTGACAACCATCATAAATGTATTAAAATACCTTTTCTTATCAGACCAACCTGGTATTGTTCTATGAGGAAGTAAGTAAGAAATCAGATAGTGGAGGTCCAGTGGACATATTTTGTTGAGATTTAGACATTTGATACTGTATCTAAAAAAACGTTTAACCTATAAAACAAGAACTGCTGGAGTTGATGAATTTGTATGTACATGAATAGAAAACTGGTTAAATAAACCAGAGTAGTGATAAATGACTCATTATCTGAATGGTCTAAAGTTGCGAGTAACGTGCTCCAGGGTTTTGTCTTGGGAAAATGCTATTCAATTTGTTTATTATTGATACTGAGGTTGAAATAAAGAGCTCAATTTCAGTGTTTGCTCATGATACCAAATTAATAAGAGAAATACCTTTGACACATGCTGTGGCATTGTTATTAGCAGAACTAGATTGGGGGTTAGGCAGCTACACGTCAGATGAGATTGAATATTGAGAAATGTAAAGTCAGGAGGATGAGCAGAACTTTCTATTTTAAATGAAGTTCCACTTTAGAGGGGATATGATTACAATGTACAAATATATCAAATATATCTACAGTAACTGTAATAAACAGTCACTGAAGAGTACATGCAGCCACAATTTGAGGTTCGAAGAGAAGTGGTTTAATCTTAGTTTGTGGAAAAGGGTTCTTTAAGCCCTGTACACATGGGCCCTTTGTCCGGTTCAATAAAATCCAGCCGACATTAGGCATGTGCGTATGTCAGCCGGTCCAACAGAAGTCAGCCATTTGTCAGGCTTCTGTCAGAGGAGCATGCTGGAAAACCAGCAGCCAACAGGCTCCTGATCAGCCCTTGGCTCAGAGCACTGACCGGAGCATTCTGAATTGGGGGGGGGGGGGTGACCCCTGTCAGACCATGACAGCTCAGCGGGGGGAGATCGCTGTACTAACATCAGATCATTAGTACAGTTAGTTAGGGAACCTGTTGGGTTGAATGAAAAAAAGCTATTAGTGTGTACCAGGCTTTACTGAGAGTCTTAACAACATGAAAAAATCATTGAAATGTCTTCCTCGGGATACAGAATATACAGGACTATGAGGGTTGTAGAAAATCAAAAAATCACACACACACGCACGCGCACACGCACACGTTGAACTGGATGGATCTGTGTGTTTTTCCCACCTTATAAACTATGTAACTAAGTTAGAAATTGGTATAACAGTGTGATATTTAAAGTATAAAATACAAATAAACATATAAAATATATATTTTTGTAAATAAACTACATTAATATAAAACATGTTTTGTATTAAAGATATCTGTTAAATATATTCTCATTCATTAGGTATTTATTGTTGCTTGTCATTTGACATTAATCATGTGACATTTGAAATATTTCGTTTTATATCTCAACATATGTATTTATATTGCTCGGTGTAAGTAATGTATTTTTTATTAGAGTACCAGATCTATACTTTCCGTGTTACAAGGAAAGGCATAAGCCTTTTATCTGAGAGCTGTCTTGTCATCACAAAGATATCAAAGATGAATGTTTTCCTGTATAAGCAGACATCCTGCTCCATGATCATCTCTGCATGGTACAGCTGTGACTTTGTGAGCACAACCCGGCTTTTTAATTTGGATACTGTAACATGTAGGGAAATTGTGCATTTTGGCTATTTGATTCCATTTGCCTTTTTGATTTTCTAGATCATTTGTGCGCTCATTTGTGGGAATAAGTTACCTGGGATGCACTTAAAAGCAAAAATCCATATCATCACATCTACCTTAGATAAACATTGCTTGTTATCTGCGATAGGTTTCTGTAAACCATGCCTCAGTATTGCTAATTGGCAATCAGTCTTGCTTGGCTTCTCACACATCTCCGATGTCACTCTATAGGTGGTCCTTGGAACAACTGACACCTCTGTAGTTAGCTGCTTATTGTTGCTGATAGCACTGCTGTCGGAAAAAGACCTGTATATATGTCTACTTGACAACACCCCACCAGGTTTCTACTTCTGTCTTACAGAACAAGATCTAATCTGAATTCTTGAGCCAGATTATTTAAAGCAGAGTTCAAGGCAAAGATGACCCCCTCCAGGTATGCAATAATTCTAAAATCGTAAATGCTAAATGTTTTTGAACACTGCTAGTATAACTACTGCTAGTATATTAGTCTTTATAGTAGCTTCAACTAAACGATTGTGCGCACAAAATCATGCTAACGCTGTGAGCCAACCAGGCACTAATAAGCCACATAATGCTGTCTTCCTAAATTGCTTCAGGTCACGGAGGCTGAAGGATGTGTGTAGGTAGCTTACTGATGAGTAGGAACACACAAATTGCCTCACCAGTGTGATGATGCTTTTTCATAGCTGATGTTAAGAATGGCACTCAAGGAGTTGCAGAGCTGAAAGTTCTGAATTAGCGGTGTTACTTTAGCTTTAGTGCGGGAGGCCGGAACTGACTGAAAGAATGTAAATATTTCAAAAGATAAAATGATTTCCATATGTATGAAGCTTAACTACGTACTCTCAGTCCTGGTTCTTGAGTTTTCCACGTTGGAGTGATGGAGATCTACCTGAACATCACAGAAGAGATCAAAAATCCAAGGGTGCAGCACACCTTTGCTTATGATTTGAATTGGGAAACTGGACTATTTTCATAAACATTTAACTATATTGTAGTGCAGATGTAAAGTGTTGGTTCGGCAGAAACATTTTATATCATAACATCAAGCCAAATATTTTTTTATTCAGGTAGGTCAAAAAGGATAGTCAAAAAGGTCTGAGAAAATGTCGAACATATCTGCTTCGCAATATCACTAATTACACGTTAGAAAATGTTGACTTAGTTAAAGTTATTTTTGTAGTATTTACTTATAATGCAATGGGCTCAACCTTGTATAAAGTTGTCCATAGTGCTTATTACCCCAGCATTTCAAATTCCTAATATGTGCCTGCTTTACCATGTGCTTGTATGACAAAGAGGAAAAAGTATCCTGTTCCCTTTGTACTGCTTCCTTTGTGTGAAATCCCTGTTTTCCTGCCAGTCCCCCTTTTTTCCTATTATAAACTGACCACTGTAGGCATGAGAGCACAGTATGGTCAGTTATCTCGCTATGCTGGGAACTCAGCCTACTCTCCTACAAATTTCAGACTTGTCCTGACACCCCCCCATAGCAGGATCGTACAGTCTCTGCAGTTACACCAGGGAGAATGACAGACGGCTGTGTTTACATCAGCTGCCTGCCTACTCCCTCTCCAGCGGGAGATCGTGAGTGGCTGGCGGACATCGGAGCCACCGGTAACTCACGCGGGGATGCATGTGAACGAGCGCGGGGGGGGGCGGGAACACGCCTCTGGCGGCGCGCGGTCGCCCCCCACAGGCGGCTGAGCGAGTGACGTACCCATACGTCACTTTGCCCAGCAGCGGCTGCCTGTCGCAGTATATCTGCGGTGGATGGTCGCTAAGTGGTTAAACTGAATGGGTAGTATGACAAGGTGAAGGTTCACATGTACTTTTAATTTCACATGTATGGGGAGGTGACAAGGTCAGTTTTGTTGATTTGGTTTGTACTGACGCATTTCTGCTGTGAAATGTCTTCAACATTACAGAGCAAGTAAAGTTGAATTGAATTAACTACTACTGCCTACACCAGATGTTTTCTGGCTGTAAAGGATACCTGGTTTGATATAGAGCCTTTAAAATTTAGATCATTTTAGATGGATCACTATACAAGATAGGCTAGCCAAAAATGTGTCCATAGTTTCATCAAGCAGCAATCAAAGATATTGATAGATACTTTTGTTTCTATATAAATGATAAAGGTGGTTATTTAGAGATAATATGAATACACTGCCAGTGTGTAGTCTATATTCATACCTGAAGCACGCGTGTTTGTGTGTTGTGGCAGAGCGTTGCCCTGCCAGGGTCTAGAAAGTGATTATGTTGCCCAGTATTGTCAATCAGGCAGGTTGAGAGGCTCCAGGAGGATTGTTTTATTTGGAGGAAACTGGCTTTTCGGTTTCCTCATTGTTTTGTAAAGTCCATTTGGGGACCTGGAGCCTGGAGATTTCACAGCGATCTGGGTGGGAGGAACTCTCCAATCCTGGGACCAGAATTTAGGACTGGCCAGGACACCAATGGTTCAGGTGTGGCTTGGTCTTTTAGGAAAGACAGGGCCAAGGTTCTGGGCTACACCCCGGCAGACAGGAGGTCTGGCCCAGGAGTCAGGAGGGCTCCACGCGGGAGTCAGTGCAGCACAAGGCTGCTATCTGTGTGCATCCAGTTGGGGAGCTAACAGTCTGTAGGAGACAGACAAGGGCCTGAAGTGTATGGCCAGAGCAGCAGTGCTGCAAGAGAGAGCCAAAAGGGCTGAACGGCGTTTGTGTTGATGAGCAAAGGAATGCTGAAAACCCCTGCGAGGGAAACACTTGTTTTGTGTACTGAACTTTCTTTTAATAAACATGGACGAAGAAAGCCCTTAAAGAAGAAACAGTGAGTGGCGGTGTCCTTGAAGCTCTACCTTTGATGTGAGTCCCTACAGTGTATATGCATATATATTACAAAATTAAGCTCTGTGGGGGTGGACAGCACAGTGGCTATCACTTCCGCCTAGCAGCACTAGGGTAGTCGGTTGAAATCCCAACCACAGCACTACCTGTGTGGTATTTGCATGTGTGTGTCTGCGTGGGTTTCCTCTGGGTACTCTGGTTTCCTCTCAAACCCCAGAGCTTCACACTCCATTAAGTGACTGGTTATTCCTGCCTAACACAATGATACATTGTCACACAGTCATTGATGAGAGAGGAGGGAAGATAGAAAAAAGCACTGCCATCTGAGAAAAGAAGACAGACACATAGGGGTTGATTGATGCAGCTTTGCATGGTAGCCAATCAGCTTCTAACTTCAGATTGTTCAATTATATTATGACAAAATAAAAATGGAAGCTGATTGGTTTCTATGCAGAGCTGCAGCAGATTTTGCACTTTCCAGGTTTAGTAAATCTATCCCATAGAGCAGTGGTCCTCAACCCTGGCCTACAGGGCCCACTAACAGGCCAGATTTTAGGTATTACCTTGGTGAGATGCAGACTAGAGTACTGCAATCACTGAGCAGCAAATGATATCACCTGGGATGTATTTCAGTTATCTTGCAAATCTGGCCTGTAAGTGGGCCCTGTAGGCCAGGGTTGAGGACCACTGCCATAGAGGACAGCCAACATTGTGTGATGTGGAGTGGGATGGATTGCAATACTCGACCACGCTTCAACATGCGTCTATACCTTTTGGGCTTACTTTAGCTCTATTTTCTCAGAAAATATTTTTTGTTTCTAAATCAAATATTTTTGAGATTATGCTCATATTTTAAAACCACAAGTGTAAATTATGAGCTTTGCATGTCACAGCTCCTTAATGGCAGGGTCTATGCTTACACATGTGCTTAATCCAGCTTTGTTCATGCAAAGCAGAATGGTGCCGTAGCAGAACCCATTTAGACAAAATTATCCTTTTAACTAAAATTTAATTACTAAATAAAAATTACATAGGGCACTCTGTCTTGCATTGATACAAATGGCCAAAGCCTTTTATTAAATAAATTAACTTAACATGTGGGGATAAAACATTTTCTTAGCTTGGCCAAAGAGCCCAAACTAACCATTTAATCACCAAAAAACTTATATACTGTAGTCCAGCCAAAAAGCTCAAACTACATTACTAGAATACAAAAACCATCCCACATAAAGAAAGACCGCGACAATAAAAGGGGTGGGCGGAAGGGTCACATCTTCTCTCTTCTGCTCCCGCTGACTGACTAAAGAACAGTTATTTCTCTTTCTTTTATAGACGAACTTCAAATCTTTAGGTGGCTTCTTCTGACATTTTGGACCAATCCAAGGTAAGCAATTTATACTGACCAATTATACTAATGACTTAGTAACCAATGACTATTGATCTTTAATTGACCAATTGACTTGCTGACCTAATAACCAATAAAATTATTTTAAAACTCCATCTCACTCTCTCTTTTTTTTTTTTTTTTTAAATTAACTGTCATGCCACGTCCCCATGTATGAATGGCAGGTACATTTTATGACCTGCCCTTCATTTTTATACTCCTAAATTTGGAACTCTCTGCCAGTGAGCAGTAGAGATAAAAGGTCAGCCACAGTCTGAGCATTGCTTCCACTGCAATGGCACACAACAAACTGGCTCAGTATTCTGTTTCAGACCTGGCACTGAGAGGTGCCTGGTGGGGTTTAAAACTGTCTGTCAAATGTCCCTTTGAAAATGTCTGTCTTCACAATCCCTAAAAGATGCACAAATCCTAATCTTCCCCAAGTCACATTAATAAATGGATATAGCGTGTACATTGAAGGTATTGTTAAACGTTTGCTGCTGTTCAATAGTACCAAGCAGCACATAATGTAATATTTATCGTATTACATTATTATGTTTGAAAGCACCTGTGTTGCCTACAGTAAGCAAATTCAGTTTTTTCATTTTCTTCTACTTCTAGAAACAGGAACTCAAATTCAAGTGTTGATACTTAGGGCTGGTTCACGCCACAATGCATTTCTGCATGCACGTTTGTGATACATTCTGGTGCGTTTTTGATGCATCCCAGTTTCTAACAGCACCCATGTCTCACCCTGATGATGAGAATGCTGGTTCTAAGCTAATTGCAGTTCTTAAATGATGACTTCAACTACAAGGGAGGCAGCAAGACCAGCAGGAGACCAGGAAGAGCAGCTTTGGAGGACCACTTGTCACAACCAAAAACAGTGGGACAAAATATTTGAGGACGACAACATATAGTAAGCATATTATAGCTTTAAAACGTTATTTTAAAAATGCTGAGGATTAATGTGTTATTATTAAAAGTTACATTGAACTCCATGGGCAAACCAGGTGTTCTCTTTAAGTTACATGAACGCCTAATGTTTAATGTGGTGTGCACCACAGAATGCCACTACCAGAATTGGCAGGAGATCTCTTGGCTTATCTCTTATTGGAAACTCCTTCAGCGCCTATATCTAACAATAAAACACATGCAGTTGCAACCTAAAGCATGATACTTGTGGGGCCGCTCAAAGAAGAGACTGGAATGTATACCTGGATCCCAGAAGACAGTGTGCTGGCATATCCTAATACTAATCCAGAAAGCAGACAAATTTGTAGGAAGGATCGTCACTACTCCCAACCAGCCCCTGTAGATAAACAGTGAGGGGCAACCTCAGCCTACATGTCTTTGGTAGACCATGCCCCTGACAGGTTTTGCACCATCCACCAGGCCTTAGTCACAGGGCTACATGCAGCTCTTGCTTTGAAATGTAAAAAACTATAGGCAATTTTGAAAGCTGAACTCCATATACCCATACAGTGCTATTACCTGTGTTACTTGTCAAAGAATTTAAAAATCTCTTCTTGTCATCTGGGGACCCCTGATAGACAGTATAGCCAGGTTCCAGTTCTCACTGCAGATTGTACTGCAGTTCAACAATAAAACATGATCTTAGACTCAATCTACTCTGTGACTGAACAATGAAGTAGCAGTGGCATGGAGGATCATTTTATGCACTGCAAACTACAATTGCTAGATCAGCAGCACTGATTATTCAGTATAGCTTGCCAACTCCTAGTAGTGCCCTCGCCCACCCAATTGCAAAAGAAAATTATAAATATAATAAAAATATAGTTATTTTGATGAAACCATAATTAGATTATTAAATCAAAAAACAAACAGAGGGAGCACCATCCTAGTGCATTATCCTAAATAATAGGCTTTATTGAATAAAAGGAGTTATACTCACAAACATATGTTTTAAAAGGCTCATCAAATCCATACATCTGGAACCGTCAATGTCACATTAAAACAGATGCAATGTCCTCAATAGATGATGGCTACCACAATTTCGAGGCTTAGCCTCTTCTTCAGAGCCAACCTGGTTGGCTCTGAAGACGAGGCTAAGCCTCGAAACATGTTATCCATCATCTATCGAGGACATTGCATCTGTTTTAATGTGACATTTCTAGATGTATGGATTGAATGCCTTTTAAAACATGTTTGTGAGTATAACTCCTTTTATTCAATAAAGCCTATTATTGAGGATAATGCACTAGGCCGTGCGCCCTCTGTTTGTTTTTTGATTTAGTGTCTACAGACATCCTTAGTCTTAAAGGGCAGCAAGGCCGTGGCAATCTGGAAAACCAAGTACGAGTTCCGTAGAGCAACACTATTTGAATAGGTTGGTTGGGGGGCCCTGCCCCGGAGAGAGGTGCGTTGCATCAAAATTTGTTTTGGAGTATAACTGGATTATTCACTCTCTTTATTATCTGCCTGTAGTTTACCGTTTCTTTAAAGTATCTCTAAACTTCCCCCGACCAAGCCTTTGGGGACACACCTTGTACACTGTGTCCCTATAGGCTTGAATGGTGCATATAGAACCGGTATGTGGCTCTATTCCAGATTATGGGGCCATAGTGTGCAAACATAGCCAGCATCAGACAGATAATTCCTACATACTTTGGGGTTGATTTACTAAAGGCAAAGAGACTGTGCACCTTGCAAGTGCAATTGTTCCAGAGCTTAGTGAATGAGTACAAGCTCTGCTGAATTCCATCATCCAATCATGTGCATGCTTTTTGTATACGTTTTATTTTCCTTGTACGTGATTGGGTATTCTTTACAAAGTGAAGCTTTAACTCGTTTATAAAGCTCTGGAGCAACTGCACTTGCAGAGTGCAACTACACTTTGCAAAGTGCACAGTCTATTTGCCTTTAGTAAATCAACCCCATTGTACTAAGGGGCTCTCTCTTTCTCATCGCGGAAAGTTGGGAGGTAAGGACATGTGCATAATGTTTGTGTGTGCTCCCTGTGTTTATGTGAAATACCCCTATATCATTATGTATACATTGGTAAGGTAAGTGTAATTCATTATTTCAATGCAGTTTTATTGGTAAAAATGTTTGGTAGTAGTCGAGTGTGAAAAAAAAGCAATACTACTACTACTTCTATTGATAATAATATTAATAATGATAATCAAATAATAACCTGACATAACAAAATATATAAATTCATCTTGTTAAAATATGCACACCGCGGTGCCTGTAAAATACACTGCAGACACAAACACATATAAATCTGTGAATATAATGCAATGCCTAGTTGTCAACTGCCTTGATTTCCAGGGAGGGTCTCAGGTATTACAGATGAATCCCTCAAATTATTATTTTTCTCCCAAAACCTCTATGGTTTACTAATCAGTTATACCATAAAATCTCTTTTTTTTCTGCATGTTAAGGGAAACCTGTGAAGAGAGGGATATGAAGGCTGCCATTGCTAACCTTCCCTTCTGAAAATGCCAGCTACCTGGCTTTCATGCTGATCAAATGGTTTCTCTTGTGAGAGGTTTCCTTTAAAGTCTTGTCATCTTCTAATATACTCTTTTTAAAACCATATTTTCTGAAAAAAAAAAAAAGGTAAATCTGCTCTAGTCGATTAAATGTGCCTTTATGTGTTCTAAAGTGTTCTGTGGTGTTCCAAGGTCATACGGCGCATAGAAATTTTCGATACACAGGCTCAGCGACGATAAGTTCCAGAACATTATTAGTAGATGTTGGCAACTATGGTGTTATATTGTGGAACATGAACAAAAAAGCACACCTGCAACTATTTGACTTTGGAATATTTTGGATCTCGGCAGGGTCTTCCTGTAATTATGTGCATGAGCCCCATATAACAAAAGGCATCCCTTGTATGTCTTTTGATGTTTATACTATTTGCTCCTGCGTGTTGCAACATTTTTGCTATGCATGATCAGCTGGAATGCAACAATGTGCATTCAGTGAATTGGCGTACTTCTACTTTATGAATTGTAAGGTATGAACAGAGCCTAACAATGCACATAGACTACTCACAACAGTAAGTTCCTCTAGCGGTAATGCTAGAAACAATAAAAGAGAAAACTGGAGAGTCAAGAAGGCAAACCCATGCAACCACAGGAAGAACATACAAACTACACGCAGTGCTAAGTAACTCAGGGAATTGGAAACCAAAATAATTGTTCTGTCAAACACAATAGCCTCATACTGGCACAATATAAGTTTAGTCTTCCCAAAACTGATATTTAACTATTTAATAGATGCTGGAAACTAAAAACGTATTGTCCTGTAGCTCTTGAAAACACAGTTGGTAAGATCTCTGTGCTTAAATTCCCATGTCCATAACCCAATTTCTTATTTTAGTGGCCTTGTTTTTGTTTAGAGTCGTTTTACATTAGGCTCTGTTCACATATTGGTGTCTCAGATCGCGGGCAGAATCGCAGTGTTTCTGCCCACGATCCGGGACACCAATAAGTGAACTATCTATTAAATAGTTAAATATCAGCTTTGGGAAGACTAAACCTATCTGCTCCCCTGAGTTAGTATACTTAGCACTGTGTGTAGTTTGTACCCCGGATCTTTGCAAAAGCACCCCAAGCACAGCACGGTTTTGCTGCAATTGTTGCCAGACGAATCACCGTAAGCTCACACAAACAGAATCGCGGGATGCCTTTCGCCCCAAAAAAGTACAAGAACTTATTTTGGGCGATAGGTGTCTCGCGATTCTGTTTACGTGATTTTACCACAATTTGTCACGTTTGGGGTGCCATTGCAAGTCACGGGAATCACACGGGTGTCCCACGGTTTCCAATGATTCGGGATTGCGGGCAGAATCCGATGCTAATATGCGAACGGAGCCTAATGGAGAAAGCAACAGGAGGTGCTAAAACACACAAAGGTGGGCAGAAACTTTTAAAAACTGGCAAGTAGACAGGAGCGAAGTTGGAAATTATGGCAGAGATCTTGTTTTTGCAGTATGAAACAAAAAGGAATCCAGGGGCCTACTGAACACATTAGTCTCTACCTACAACTAAGGCTGGCCATACACGGTGCAAATTTCTTTCCTGCAACCACAGGTTCCCCCATCAACACAGATAGTGCTGACAGGGGTATCCCTCCTGCCAAGCAATTGTCTGCTCCCGATGGGGGTGGGTGGGGGAAGCCATTCCCACTTGGAGAAGACAGTGATTATCGCTAGCAGCTATAGCAGCTCCTAGTGATAATTGCAAGAGTATCTGGCAACCTGTTTGTACCCAAGTTTATAGATCGTTCGGTACATTTAGCCTGCCCATTAAAGTTTCTGCTGAATCAGCTGAGATTCGAACAAGGTATGGCCGGCCTAACATATCGATTTGGTGTGAACTGTCTCTTCAAAAAATACCTGATATTGAAGTCTCCACCTATAAACAAAGCACCGCCTTAACAAAGGCTTAACACAGTCCTGTTCTTTTGGAGACAATTAGCTTCTGCTGGAATGGATTTTCATTTCCAATGCTCCAATGTAAATTGAAAAACTATTTCCTTAAAAGGAATTTCAAGGAATTCATATCATGAATGAGTATAGGAAAAAGGGATAAACAAGCACTATATAAGCTTTAAGAGTCTGTAAATGCCCAATAAGCCCTGTTTTACACTTTGTATATGAGCAGTGGGAACAGCAAGCTTTGACAAAGCATTTTCAGAACTTTCAGCACACTTTGATAAAGCCTTGATAAAGCCTAAAGTACAATTCAGCCTCAGTTTGTAAATAATGAACACAGATCCAAATGGGAATGTTGATTGGCACTTTAAGCAAGCTGCCAGCAGGTTTTCAACAAGCTTCAAGAAGTGCTGAAACCTGCTAACAGCTTGTTTAAAGTGGCAATCAGCATTCCCATGAATGGTATTTTAAAAGCTTCAATAAAGCTTGCTGTAAGCTCTGCAAATGCTTTGTCATACTGTAGCTTGCTGTTCACATTGCCCTTAAACAAGCTGAGACCTGTGTGAATCTGGCCTAAAAGTGAAAAAATTATTAACCCACCTCTCTTTTGTATATACCATTTCAACTGGAAAAAGGGATGGGCTAATATTAGAAATGGGTGTGTGTAAGCTTAGAAGGGGGTGGTGGTAAAAGTAATGTGGTGGGGTATGCAACTATTCTGGACCGCTAATGTGTGTGTTTTTCTAG
This sequence comes from Pelophylax lessonae, assembly GCF_965119305.1. Taxonomy (NCBI): domain Eukaryota; kingdom Metazoa; phylum Chordata; class Amphibia; order Anura; family Ranidae; genus Pelophylax; species Pelophylax lessonae. The sequence continues at coordinate 308,744,768 of NC_138772.1, read as the reverse complement.
TGTTTCTCCATTTTTAGAAGTAGGTACCTAATTTATATATATTATATTATATTATATTATATTATATTATATTATATTATATTATATTATATTATATTATGTTATATTTAGGTTGATCAAATTTCCTATAAGGGATAAGTGGATTGTAAGTGAATAGAGAATTTTACCTGTCCTCTTACAATTACAAAAGACATATGCTTAGAAACATGCCTACGTTGTTGATTAGAGACAGAATTAAGAAAACCTAAAGCCTGGTAAACACCACAATTTTTTTTCGCTGGGTTGAACGAAAAAACCCTTAAAGCTCCGGTGGAAACCACTGTACTAATGAGCCAACGTTAGTACAGCGATCTCCCTTGCCTGCTCTTTTGTGTTCTGACCCCCAGCCAGAACAGGCCAGTCAGCACTCTTAGCCAATGGCTGCTGGTTTTCCAAATGGCTGGCTTCTGTTGGACCAGCTGCCTTACACACGGGCCGAATGTTGGCCAGTTTTTTTTTTTTTTGAACCGGCCATTGTCGCCTGACATTTGGCCTGTGTGTACGGGGCTTAAGGCATGTTAACCACAAAATGGTAATGGTTTACCAGTGGTTAAGCATTCAATCCAGGTCAATTCAGGTAAGAATGCAAAAGCAAAAGCAAAAACAAAAACGTATTTTACTTTAAATAGTCATGTGACCACTCCATCAGCTCTTCTTCCCCTCAGCTCCAAGGGCTGTGAGCAGAGCTAATACATCTCAGGAGCTGCTTTCAATTTTCAGGTAGGAGAGGGCTACAAGCTGTGTCTGCAAAGCCCAAAATGACCATTACATGTTTTTGAAGCCGCTGACCGCCCAGGCAGGTGGGGGGGGGGGGGTCCAAGAGGTCTGTCTATAGAGTGTACAGGACACTGTATCAGCGTACGGCACTAATATTGCAAAAAGCAGAGGATGGCTCGACAATGAAAAAAACAGAAAGTGAACAGTCTTCTCATTGTCAATATGAAGAAGGATATATAACCTGCTAAGAGCTTTTCCATGCAATTAAAAAAGAAAAAAAAAATAGACATAAAAATAAAAATGGGTACATACTGTATATAATCCATATTGTTGATAAATGGAAACAATATCTGCAAACCCTTTTTTATAGGTTTACATCTACATCTGCATAGAATTAGGAATAACAATACAAACAACTTAATTTAAGAGTATTTGAGGTAAAAACACTTTTCTAGCACCAATTTTCCCCCTTCCAAATTACCTTTTTGACAATAATGACTCCTTCCTGCGTCTTCTTGTCTGTGGTGATTTTAAACATGTCCTGTTCATCTCCATCACTGATTTTGTATTCCGTCTCCGCATTCACACCTTCATCTGCATCATTAGCTTTGATTCTGCCAATTGCAGAACCCACAGGGGAAGACTCTGGGGCCCTGAATTGATAGGTACCTAGAGATTTAAAACATAGACGCTTTTAAAAAGTGTTTTTAACGGTTCCTTCACAAAGCTTTAGAAACCACCAAGACAGACTTGTAACTAAAATATTGAAAACAGATTAAAGCCGGAGCCGTTTAATGGTGAGTATACCACTTGAAACAGACAGGGAATTAGGTTGCAATTTGACTTTTATTTATATTTTTACCATATCAATGTTTCTTCTCTCTAGCTTCACATGCCTTCAATAGGAAATAGGGAGACAAGCAGAACTCTTTGAAAGTCGCATTTAAGGATGTAACAAGGTGCATACAAAATGCTACCTAAGCGATCACTGTTCAGCACTAACCCAATATAGTCTGTGATTATAAGAAACACCCCTCCTATGCCAGACGATAGCTAAGGTGGCATTTATATAGTGATTTGATGGAAACCTTTTTATTGAGTTAACTCCAACTTCAACATTTTTTGTTTGCAACATGTATTTCACAAACAAAACGCAATTGATTTAAATGTATTAAAGGCATACCCTTTTAAGTACACAATAGGACCAGGGCATGTATGTAAAATAAAAATGTACTTAAAGTGAAGCAATGCCTTTTTTCACTTCTCAATGCATGTAAATACACTAACTCTATGGGAAATCTTGGTCAGCTTGACATGGCACTGCTCCCAAACCATAAGTGACAAGGATACCAAACTTGGGGAGCACATTAAGGGGACCCAGGACTATGACATGGTAGATTACCTAGGCAAGCTAGCTAGCCACAAAATAGGATATTTGGTAGTCCTGGGTCCCCTCTCGGTGCTCCCTAGATTTAGTGCCCCTGTCACTTATGGTTTGGGAGCAGTGCCTTACCAAGCTGACCAAGATTTCCCATAGACGACAATGTTAGACAGGGAGCAGTGCCATGTCAAGCTGACCAAGAATTCCCATAAACACCGATGATAGACAGGGAGCAATGCCATGTCAAGCTGACCAAGATTTTTCATAGATGTTAATGTTAAAAACTGGGAGTAGTGCCATGCCAAGCTGACCAAGCTGTGTGCGTACTCGTGAGTGTATGTAAAGTGAGTGTACGTAAAACGGGGTATGCCTGTATTAGTATTATTTTCATAGACACAAAGAAATGGAACACCAGAAAAAAGGCCAAATGGTCCTTCAAGTCCGCCCTTTTTTTAAATTTATACATGTTTTTGTATTTTTTGTTCACTTTTTTGTCTGAGTTCAATGTTTAGCCCACGCATGTTTGAATCCACTTACTGTTGACTGACCCACTACCTCTGCTGGAAGTCTGTTCCAACCATCAATGCTCATTCCGTAAAATAATACTTTCTATGATTAGTTTCCTCCTGCTAGTTTGAGGTCAGTCCCCGTGTTTTTCATCTTGACTACATATTATTCATTTTCATCTGTGAGAAATCAGTGAACATAAAGAGAAACTGAGGGAGGATTGATATACTAATTCAATGTACAAGTTAGGGTTTGTTAATTAAAGATGCAGTCATCTCTGCAGTATATATGATCAAAGTCCTTTTGGTCCCTATAGTTTGTCTACTGGGAGCAATAGATGAGGAGGTTTTTGTTCCCCCGTGTAATCTAGCTGTACGCAGGCTCCTGTACATAGCCCGGAAGCAATTAGCAAGATTCTAGTTATTCTCTCATGTACCCACTAGGAAACAATAGATAGAACAGGTCAATTGTATATTGATCAGAGCACAATTGACGTATCAGCACAGAAATGCCAGTCGCAAGTTTTCTTCCATCTGGCAGGCATGGTTGGATTGTCCAGGGCTAGCCCCCTCCCAATTGATCATGCACAGATTATTACAGGTGTGAGTCCCTTGTATTCTTGTGTCACCTGCACTTAAGTGACCCTTGGGGTATTTATTCATTTAGGCTTACCTCTAGTGGGATGTACAGAGAGGTATATCTGTCCTCTCATTTGGAGGTTGCTTTTGCTATTTATTCTGGAGATAGTACTACTCTAGTTGGTATACGGCCCATTGGCTATTAGTTCCACCCCCAAAAAGAGGGGCAACGCATATTCATTGTTGAATTGTTTTGTTTAAATTGTGTTTTTTTTTTTTCACTACTGTTGTTGCTTTAGTGCTATGGTGGCTTGATATTATTTTCTTATTGTCTGCGTACAATATTTCATATTTTCCAAACTGTTTAGGGGTAATATGCAACCTGGGTTATAATAATGATACATGCAGTATCAAAAATGTTGATTTTCATGCGGTATGTCTTGGGTTGTATTTGCTTGTCTTTTTTATTGAACTACTTGTATGACTTTTTGGCACAATAAACATTTTTCTGATTTAAAAAAAAAAAAAAAAGATGCAGACAATCTTCATGTGGCAAAGTAAAGGTTCACTTAAGCTGGCCATACACTAGTAAAATGCTATTCCAAATGTTTCATTTTAAGAAGGTTTGTTCAATATTTCATGGGGTCAAATCGATGTTCATTTTAAACAAGAAAATTTGAAGGGGCAGGATGGGAAATTTTTTCACGAACAATCACATTTCTAACAGTGTATGAGGTTTTCGTTTGGGAAGTATATTCATTCCAAAATCAAATCCAAAAATGTTAAAAGCAAATGGCATTTTGAAGTACTGTTGAATGACATTCAAGTCATCCAAAGTACAAAGAATTTTTGCATGAATGTTTGTACAAAGATTCATAGGAAAGTTAGTTTGAAAATCTAGGCAAGCTTTATCTGGAACACTTCCCATCCAACGACCTACCCGTATGTTGCTAGACTTTCGTTGGGTATACCAGGATGATCAACCCAGTATCGATTTTTAGAGCCGCCGGTTGACTCTCTTGTAATAAGAATCATAGCGGCTAACCAGCAGCTAATGGATTGCTATCACAAGCAGGGGTGGTGACGTCCCCCCTTCCTGCCGCCCTCTGTGGCTCTACAGGGCTCTCTCAGTTTACCAGGAGACCCGAGCAACCAGCCGGGATCGGCTTTGATCGCCTGTTCATAATAGTAACCCAGAAGCAATGACTAAGAAACTCAGAAAGCATTCAGAAACTCTGATCATGGTGCTTTGAATGCTTTTAAGTGCAGAGGAGGGATTTGGAGGTCTTATAGACCCCAGGTCTCTCCATAAAGAGGACCTGTGTGTGCGCAATTTTAAAGCGTGACTTATTTGGTATCTATTTTGTCGGTATAACTTAATCTTTTATACTTTACAAAAAATGTGGTTATGTATTGTTTTTTTTTTTTCATTAAAATTTAAAAAAAAAGTATTTTTTCCTAAAAAAATGCATTTGAAAAACTGCTGCACAAATACCACGTGACAAACAATTGCAAAGCCCACCAATTTATTTTTTAGAGCCTCTACTTTAAAAAAAATATATAATGTTTGGGGGTTCTAAGTAATATTCTTGCAAAAATGCTGATTGTTACATGTGAACAAAAAGTGCCAGAAAAGGCCCGGACTAAAAGTAGTCAAAGTCCAACTGAACCTTTATCTTTTATTAGTGTGAAGATGTCAGTCTGTCTAAATGAAAGCACGTACCAGTCTTTCTTATGTGCTAGTACTGCAGCCTATTCACAGGCTACCTAGATTTCTCTAGTTCAGCCACCCAGGCTAAAATAGAGAAATCACCCAATTCCCCAACCCATGCTAAACAACATGAATGGTGGAATCTTCAGTGCTGGCTGTTGTATTCAGACAGCCACAACACCTATGGATGTATGAATACCCAAACAATAGCTGCATCTGATTAAATGACAGTTTTCCACCAGGCTTCTTTAATTTTTCAATTGAAGGTTGTCGAACCAGGTTGTGCTCATTTTTCAAATGGATTAGCAGGACTAGACCAAAATTTGAGCTGTGTATGGCCATCAAAAAAACTTCCCTATGTGGGCAGAACACTGGAGATCTGAATGACTGCTTTCACACAAGTGTAGCAGTCCAGATCTCCAATGGTCCAATATCCCCCCCCCCCACACACACACAGTCACAAGCACTGTTCTCAATCATCATGCTTACTGTTCAGGGTCCTTCAGCCTGCTTGCACAATGGAAGTTAGCTCAGGGCTGCAGCACCAGCACATTAAAAAGTCTGACTTTATCAGTTTGGCTTTAAACTGTATGTAATTTTTGTTCGTTTTGTATAAAATATCATAGGGTTAGAGCCTCTATCTGGTTTTTATTTCCAACTTGGCCATTCATCTCTATGAAGCTTGTAGTGGTGCTTGCTCACTGGAACATGGGTAGCAGAAGGAAAATTGAATAAACACATTGTAAAATTGGGTGCAGTGGAAAGTCAAGTAGTATAAAGAGGGATGATGCTGCATCCAAGATCTGACATTTATCTATTTATCATTTATCTTACCAAAAATCCACCAAAAATCCATTCTGCTACTATTCATGGTAAAAACAGTACTTTATTTGTACCTTTTGAGTACTAGCTGAAAGACTAGAAAACACATAGATGGGTTGATTTACTAAAACTGGAGAGTGCAAAATCTGGTCCAGCTCTGCATAGACAATGATCAGTTTCCGCGTTTTACTGCCAAAGCCTAATTCAACAATCTGAAGTTAGAAGCTGATTAGCTATCATGCACAGCTGCATCAGATTTTGCACTCTCCAGTTTTAGTAAATCAATGTGACAGACTTTTTTTTCTTGCTGAAATGTTTTTTGATTTGACAAATGATAGATCATACATAGAAAATTGCAACAAGGTAGTTCTTCATGCAAAAGTCAACAAGGTAGTTCTTCATGCAAAAGTCAACTTACAGCAAACATAAACACAGATATTGATTCAATACAACCCGTTAAGCCTGGCACACAATTCAGTTTTCTTTTGTGCAACCCAGCTGATTGCATGAAAAAAAAACTGTCAGCTCCGGTACTAACCATCCGACATTAGCACAGTAATCTTCCCCGCTAAGCTGTTGTATTCTGACAGGGGGACGTCCCCCTGCCAGAACACTCCAATTAATGCTCTCTGCCATTGGCTGAGAGCTCTGGTCGTGAGTTGGTCGGCTGCTGGTTTTCCAGCATGCTCACCCCACAGAAGCTAGCCAAACGGCTTTTGTCAGACAGACCGATATACACACGGGCCAAATGTCGGACATTTTTATTTGAAGTGGCAAATGTCTCCCGACATTCGGCTATGTGTACCCAGCTTTAGTGTTATGCAATAAAACAAATATTTAGAGCCAAACGGCTAAGTCCCCGTTCACACTGGGGCGACCTGTGAGGCGACCTGGTCGCCTCACAGGTCGCCGTAGGTCGCCTTCCATAGGGAAGCTGCGGACCCGTTCTAATAGGAGCGACACAAGTCGCTCCGACTTAGAAAAAGGGTCCGGAGCTTCTTTGGGGCGACCCGGAGCGACCGTCATAGACTTCAATGTTATGAAGTCCGTGGCGGCCGCTCCGAGGTCACGGCGCGCTGCTCGCACCGCGACCTCGGAGGTCGCCCGGGAAGTCGGATCGCCCCAGTGTGAACGGGGCCTAAGTCACAGTTAAAAAAAACATAGATGAGTTATCATTAAGACCTCAAAGGCCCAGTCTGCAGATCAATTGTGAATATAATGTAAGGCCTATACGAAATGCAGTCATTGACCAACATTGATGTAGAAATCTAGATATGATAAACTACTAGAGAAAAGCATGTGAAGGCTACCGTGTGAGACAAATGTCCTAGGAGACATTTGGTGAAAGTAAGCTCAGCATTGGAGGGACTACCTGTCAGCATTCATTCATTTCAATGGCCAGAATATATTAATATCTGGCCAATGAAATCAATGAACACCAACGCTTGATACACCCAAATGCATCTAAACGCTTTGAAAAATGCAATTTTAGGCATGTGTTTAATTTTGCTTTTCTCCCACCAAAAGAAAGGCATTCAGAAGAGCAGAGAATGCGTGTGGCCTAAGAGGGGATTTCTCCTTAGTTTGGAAGTGAAAGGAGGCCTTCCCTATTGAAATAGGCCTTCAAAAAAAAAAACAAGAACGTTTTTCTATTCAAAACATTTGGCTTTTGATATAATTTAAAAAATGCGGACAGAAGAACATATTTACGCAGTAAAGTAGTACAACTACAGTAGCAACCAATCAGATTTTTCCTTGCATCACTAATATGCAGCAACCAAAATGACAAATTACTGCTGATCAGTAGATTAATGTAATCTGTACATGCTTTGCCCTAAAAACAAACTTCTGGCATCATACAAAGCAATAGACTTTGAAGTGATACACTCTTATCGGTAGAAAAATTCTGTAAACCATTCTGTAACAGTTATTACAGTACATGAAAAGACAACGTATAGCAAGTGTAACAGCATGGCCTATTTCTAGATAGCAAATATTTCCTTGCCGATAATCCCAAACGTCTGATTGGGTTACACTGAAAAATGTTCTTTTGTGCGTTTTAGTAAACACTACCGAGGTAATGGACAGCCTAGGGCAGTGCAGAGGACATTTGAAATATTGACTCCATTTTTATTCCATAATGCAATTACACCGGTCATGTCCGGCTTTTTTCTTTCCCAAGTTTTGTTTATAGTACCGCTATCTGACAAACAACAGTGGGAGTTAAAGACAGATGCTGCACTGTGATGAACTCCAAGCATAAAACAAGTTAAGGCTTTAGAGATTTGAAATGCATGGCGAAGAAAATGCGTAAAGATATATTCATTTCAGACATGATTACATTTCATGGTTAAGGGAATCAGAAATAGTTTCTCTAAGGAATAAGTGTTAGGAGCTCATGAACAGACTCTGCGCAACACCAAACAAAGACATATCCATTATATTGATATAAAGAATATACGGAATTGGAAATATCCCGGTAAAGCTGGAAGGCTGGAAAATCTGCTAGCAAAATAAATCAAAATGCTCTACAAAGCAACGTTTAATGCGGTTTTTCATCCCCGTAGGTTCGGAAATGGGAAGAAACTGTTTTCTCTTGCTTTTTGATTTTATTTTGATGTAATCTAAAACAGTTCACAAGAAAATAAACAATGAACGGTGCTTACTCTGGGGGAAACGTGGAGGGTTGTCATTGACATCTGACAAGGTGATATTTACAGTCGTCGTCCCAAACAAGCCTCCCATTTGTCCCCCCATGTCTTTGGCCTGGATCACCACTTGATACTGCTCTCTGTTTTCTCGGTCCATTTTTGGCAACGCTGTTTTGATGACACCTGCAATAAAAGAAATAACAATTTTGAAATGGGAAAAATGCATCCTTGGAGCAAAAAACGTGACAGCGCGAACAAGCACTGGGTTCCAGGGGATTCATAAACATTTACCGAAGTCAAAGCCACCTGCTTCTAGATATGTATTTACAGCTTGCCTAAGTGATAATAAAGTTACAGAAAGGCTCTTATTATAAGATCCAGCTTTCCTCCTTGGGTATTCTTTATACTTATTTTGCAATGAAGTATTGATTTTTTTTAGTGTAAAGCTTGCTAAGGGGTTCCTAACAATACCGCAGGCTGAAACTCTGCGAGGTGCTGTTCCTATCTAAAACAGGCATATAAGTGTCATTTTTAAAAGTTAAAAATGTTTCTTTGACATAAACTTACTTTATGGTAACAGAGCTGATCTAAACCAGATAAGCAAAAAAAGTCTGTGGTCTAAAATGGTTCTGTCATTCAGAGTGATATATTGAAAGGAGTGGCACAAACATATTTTTCAGGGGGCCGGCTTCTAAATGGCATGTTACCCGTACTTCTATTTCTTGCCTGTAATTGCCGATTTCAGCAAATTTCTGGTTTCAAATCAGGAGCTGTTCAAATCACTAAATTTATGGAGTTGGTCGGATAGCTGGAGTTTCAAAGGGTCAATAAACACAAATGTGATATTTTAGTTATAGGAAAAGCCTGGTTTACTGAGTACTCATGAATTATTATATGTCAAAATATGTCTATTCGCCAGGAAGTTTTGGGTGTTCTTTGTAAGTTCCAGCACCTCCTGTTACAGTCCCGAAAATATAAAATAGATGAAAAACTCTAGCTACGACAATGGTAACTTCTCCTAACAGACACAGCAGGTGTGTAGACCCAGGAACTCAAAGAGATCTCATCAACAGATTTGCTGAGAGATATATGAGGCTGTCAGGGAGTTTAAAGTGATTGTAAAGTCTCATTTTTTAAATAACAAACATGTTTTTCTTACCTACTCTGTGCAGTTGGTTTTGCACAGAGCAGCCTGGATCCTCCTCTTTTTGGGTCCCCCGTGGCTATCTCCTGGTCCCTCCCTCCTGTCGCGTGCCCCCACAGCAAGTAGCTTACTATGGGGGCACCCAAGCCGAGCTGCAGTTCCTTGTATCCATTCAGACACGGAGCTGCCATTAGGCCCCACCCTTCTCTCTCCTGATTGGCTAACTAACTTTGATTGACAGGCACGAGAGTCGATGGCGCCATGGCTGTGTCCCAGGACGGAGAGTCCCAGAAGGCCGAGGGACTTGTTGACATCGCTGGACAGAGAAGGACCTTAGATAAGTATTAGGGAGTGCTGAGGGGGCTACTACACCCAGAAGGTTTTTTTTTTATCCTAATGCAAAGAATGCATTAAGATAAAAAAAAAAAAAGAAAAAAAGCAACAGCAGTCATGCACCTACAGTATATATACTGTTCTACCTGTTCTAGAGCTCCCCGGGACCCCTATACCCAGGGTTGTCTAATATGTCAATACCACATTACCAAAGGAAATCTGTTAAGTGGCATATGCAAGCCTGCCATGCCATTGGTTATGAAAGAAGAGCCTGGGGAAGGTTGGAAGGGGGTCAGCAATAAACTTGGCCTATGGCGACTAGAAAAATGGCACTGGTGTGTGTCTGCATTTTATTCCACTAATTATGGCATGTAAAGATTTAGTTTAAGGGCTTGTTCAATGCATTCCTAATGCACGTACAGCAAAAAGCAATGTATTCCAATGAGCTTAGTTCACACCATTGTGTTGCATTAAAAAAAAAAAGCAAGCATTTTTTCACAATTCTATGTGCATGAGCACATATGAATGCAATGCAATTAGTGTGACTCTGGGAAAGAATGCAAATGAGAGTGAAAAAAAAAAGCTTGTAAAAATGCATTGTAACACACAATAAAAAGCACAACACAATGTGATGCAACCCATTTTAAAAAGCACATGCCACAAATGTAAATTTGCTTGCATTAAAACAAAAGAGAGCACAAAGATTGCGGTGTGAACAGGCACAAAGTGATTTTTTTATTGTTTATTTTTCATTTGTCATTCATGTACCTGGAATTACTTATATGCTATGAAAACCTACATTTTGGGTAGCAGGGGTTCAATCATTTAGCATTTTTAAATTCTTTCTGTTATCTGTGCCTAACACTGTTAGACAGAAATACTTGGTCATGTTCATGACTCTGTTTAGTTTTCAGTTTTGAGATACCATACTAAAAGCCCTTAGGTTTAGAATCTTTAACCTATGGCTGGATTTCTACAGCTCACAAGATGTGAGGATTTTTCCATTCCTAAAAGGATGTAAAAAAAAAAAATATATATATATATATATATATTTGCTGACATTCCTTACATATGTCTTATCATTTTTTTTAAAATGTTACACCCACTCACTTCATAGTTAGGCAGCCCTTATCTTAAGTTTATTACTTTTTATCATAGATGTGGAAAGACTGTTGCTTTACCAACTTCTTATGCTAGGATTATCAACCCTTATCATTCCTTAAGGTATAGAATCATTAATTAAACTTTAACACTTGTTATCAAAAAAATTCAGCATTTCGTCGTTTATCATTACTAGCAGAAATGACCCGGTCATATTATAGTAAGAAATGGTATTTGAAGGAAGTCAAAGAGAACCTGTCATGGCTGGGCTTATGTATGAATTTGAATATTTACTTAAATTTAAATTTAATTTAAAAGTCAGCAGTTACAAATACGATAGCTGTTTTAATAAAAGGGCATGTACATGTCCAGGGATTCAGTGCTGTCCTCACCCGGGCCGATTCATTACCAGTCTTTGGGTCCCTGGCATGTTTACTAAGGGGAGCCAACTGTGGTTGGTTCACAGCTGGCTTTCCATTATTACATGATTTGTGAATTTCTTCCAGATCTGTGCAGAAATACAATGTGAAACTTTGCCTTTGTGGAACTTCCTGTACTAAAGACCGGTCACTACCTATCTCTCTTCTTGTGCAGGAGACTCAACTTGAACCTGGGACCTCTGATGTGTCTGGCAATGACCCTGCTTGCTGAACCACCTGGAATCCTGGCCAGATCCCTGGACATTTCCTTGAATGATCCTGTCTTGAACCTTGAACTCTGCTCCTCTCATGAACTTCCTGATTTAAGCCATGTCTCTGCACTTTCTGTTTGCCAGATTATTGTGCTCTTTCCAACCAATATCTTGCTTTTGTTTCTCCCTCTGCTGTCCATATCTTCGCTACAATTCATTACTGACTACGTGCCTGCTTAATCCCAACCTGCAACTATTCATTACCGAACATTGGCTTGTTCCTTGACTACACTGCATGATCCCTACCTGCTATATCTGCTACAGGACTCCGGCTTGGTCACCTCCTGGTGGGGCAATCCTGAGGACTTGACCTGGTACTAACACGCAGCAAAGCCCATTTCCACCATCAGGGGCAAATGAAAGCACCAGGGCTTTTTTTTCTCATAAAATAGGTGCCGGAACTCAACCACAACCCACCAAAAATTCCCTCTCCCCCACACACACCCTCTAACCGCTCTAAATGGTGTAGTCAAGGAGTTCTGAGTTGGGGGGGGGGGGGTGTAGTGCAGAGTTCAGGGGTGCGCTACATACATTGCACAGAGTTCAGGGGTGCTCTGCATACAGAGTGCAGAGTTCAGGTGTGCACTTCACCTTCTTCCATGGCTGTTTACCTCTACATCCCCTATACACATCTCACTTTCACCCCTCTTCAGCTCTGACCTCTGCATGCAACCCCCCTTTCACTGCCCATTCTTCTTCCTCCCTCTTTAGAAGCTCCACCATCTTCCACATGTCTTACTTGTGTTGCTGTATTAAGCTGGATCACCCAGCCAGTTCTATTACCTCCTCACACACTGTAGGTGACTCTGCCTCTCTCACTTGCAGGGAGATCATCTAGCTGGGGTTTTGGAATCCACACTGCATCCCAGGTCCCTTCATATCCCATTTTCCCATCCTGCACTCAGTGGGGGCTGCTCAGGAGATCAGATCTGTGGGAGCCGTTGGGAGACAAGCTGTCTCTGATAAACACAGAAGCTGGACGGATTTATTTACAAGTGATAGTGGTGAGCAGGGAGCATAGGGCCTGAGCCAGAGGTGGTGGAACCGAGTTCTACCAAGTTCCAGCTGAAAAAAAACCCTGGGAAGCACAGTAAACACAGTTCACTATGCTTCAGTTATGCTGCTGTGATGGAAGGGCTTGGGGCACAGAGTGGGATCAGAGCAGCAGGAAGGTGAGGTGATTGCTGATCAAAGTGGCGGGGGGGGGGCAGATACTGGAGCCAATCCCCCTGTGTCTCCCTCTGCAGCAGCAAAGAATCAACTGGAGGGAGCAGAGCAGAGGAGAAACTGGCTGAACTGCAAGTTGAGCCACAGGGGGATCAGTTCCAGGGAATGTCCCCACCACTCTGATCACCCTCCTCCTGTTTGTTAGGTCCCTGTACAGAAGGGCCAACTGTACTGCCTTATCAACGGCCCTGGATGTATGCCCTCTGCAATTCCCAACCATGCTTCAAAACTTCCTTGCGCTCGCCCACCACCCTGCTATATTTTCTTCTACTCCAGAAAATCCTGAGAAATTACACAGCGCTATGTGGGCGTCCTGGTTTTGGACAGTGGTGCTTAAATTGTTTGCTATTAGTGAACATAATCTATAAAATGTATTGGTTCATTTTAACCACTTGCCGGCCGCCTACCGCATATACTGCGGCAGGCTGCCTCGGCTGTAGTGTGGATACGTCGGTTCGCAGAAACGTTCCTGGGGCAAGCGCGTGGTGCTGTCGGCGCGTGCCCACCCCCACTAGGCAGCGGGGATGCCGATCCATGGGGCTGGCGGCCGCGATTGCTGCCAGGCACCCGCGATCGCTCCTCCCTGAGAGAGAATGACGGTCAGCTGCTGTAACACAGCAGGCCATTGTTCTCTCTGAAATGATCACAGAACACCTGTGATCTTTCTATATAGGATCACAGGTCTCTGTGTTGATTTCACAAGTTCCTCCCCCATACAGTTACAAAACACTCCCCTAGGCTCACACTTAACACTTTGATCACCCCTGGGTTAACCCCTTCCCTGCCAGTGCCATTATTACAGTAACAGTGCATATTTTTAGCAGTTTTAACTGTAGTAATGTCATTGGTCTTTCCAAAAGTGTCAAAAATGTCAGTTGGGGGTCCAATCTATCCGCCACAATGTCACAGTCCACTAAAAATCGCAGATTGCTGCCATTACTAGTAAAAAAAAAAAAAAGTAAATAAAAATTACATAAATATTTCCCCTAGGTTGTAGACGCGATAACTTTTGCGCAAACCAATCAAAATACGCTTGTTGTGATTTTTTTTTTACCAATCATATGTAGCAGCATACAAATTGGCCTAAAAAGATGAAAAGATTAGATTTCGTTTTTGCGGAATGTTATATAGCAGAAAGTAAAAAAAAAATTTTTTTTTTCCCAGGATTGTTGCTCTTTTTTTGTTCATAGTGCAATAAAATCAAATACCACCAAAAGAAAGCTCTATTTGTGGGAAAAAAAGAACATCAATTTTATTTAGGTACAGTGTCGCCCGACCACGCAATTGTCCGTTTAAATAACGCAGTGCCGAATCGCAAAAAAATGGCCTGGTCATTAAGGGGCCGAATCCTTATGGTCCAGAACTGGTTAACCTCCATCCAGCATATCAAACAGCACATCACAGAATAAACCCATGATAATAAAAACTGTACGTACTTTGCAGCCATCAATAGATATAAAATAAAAGTCTGCCATATAGCAATCAACAGTAGCACAGTAAGGACAATAGGGACCTGAGAACAGAGCAAAGCAATAAAGACAGGAAACGATGAGAACAATGAGGCTAACATTTTAACCTATGGTTCTCCCCTTGGAATAACAGTAAAGGTACATGAAAGAAGCACCAGCCTCCAATAACACCTAGCTCATTCTTATACCTCAACCATAACCACCCATTCAAGTTACTAACTGAAAATATATATTTTCTCTACAGACAGCCACTCAAAAGGTTACAGACACATTTAAAAATTTACAGACACATCACTTTAACCATTTTATAGTGCCCATACTGTCTTATTTTCCGTAGGATAAGAAACATTTTGTGATGTTGCGTACTTAAAGTGGCATTAAACCCCAAAACCAAAATATATTATATTGCAGTTTACCAATTCTTAGCTGTAGCTGCATTAGTATTCTTTTTTAGACTTTTTTTTTTTCACCTGGTGATCTGACCAGTAAATCCTTTATTTTCAACACCCTTTTAACAGACCAAGCTGTCCAGCAAAGGCGGCCATTGGAGGGATGAAACAAATCATTTTACACTGAAAAGAGTGCTCACAATGATCAGCCTTTAATCATTTAGTTAAACTGTTTATCCTAAAAAGAAAAAAAAACTTCTGCTGCACCCGCTTATAAAGAGTTAGATGTAGCTCAGCTTTATTTATTAGTTAAGTCCATATAAATTTGCTACTCTAACGCTATTATCTCCCCAGACTGATAATGCTGCCATTCAATGGTGCCTCCATTGCTCCTTCAGTAGAGTGAAGACACCCTTAAGTGGGGTACACACTAGGGATAGACCGATATGGTTTTTTCAGGGCCTATACCGAAATTTTGGTCACAACATATCGGTACCGGCCGATATGGGCCGATATTTTGTACATTTAGAGTTTTGAAAAATAAAGACAATTTTTGACACAAATCTGGTACTGAACATGTTAATTTTTGATTAATGATTAATGGCTGGCTGGCTGGCACCCTGTGGTGGGTGTCTGGCTGGCACCCTGTGGTGGGGGGCTGGCTGTCTGGCACCCTGTGGTGGGGGGCTGGCTGTCTGGCACCCTGTGGTGGGTGGCTGGCTGGCTGGCTGGGACCCTGTGGTAGGTGGGTGGCTGGCTTGTACAGTGCCTGTGGCTGACTGGTACAGGGCCTGTGGGTGGCTGGCTGTCTGGCACCCTGTCTGTGGGTGGATTGCTCTCTGGCACCCTGTGGTGGGTGGCTGGCACCCAGTGGTGGGTGGGTGGCTGGCACAGGGGCTGTGGGTGGCTGGCTGGTACAGAGCCTGTGGATGGGTGGCTGGGTGGTACAGTGCCTGTGGCTGGCAGGTACAGGGCCTGTGGGTGGCTGGCTGGTACAGGGCCTGTGAGTGGCTGGCTGGCTCGCTGGTACAGTGCCTGTGGCTGGCTGGTACAGGGCCTGTGGATGTGGGTGGCTGGCACCGGGCACACTCCCGCGAGACTAGTCCCGACTCCAGATGAGGCTGTCCAAGGTGAGGGAGGCAGGCTAAAAAGGCAGAATGACATCACAAAAATATCGGCGATATCGGTCAGTTCGGGTGCCGATACCGAATTCAGACGAGGCTGTCCAAGGCGAGGGAGGCAGGCTAAGAAGCCAGAATGACGTCACAAAAATTTTGGCAATATCGGCCAGTTCCGGGGCCGATATATCAGGGAAAGTGCATATTGGCCCCCGATATATCAGCCTTGCTGATATTCGGTCTATCCCTAGTACACACTATAAGAAAATTGGGCGAATGATAATTTGATTTTCCTCATTTCACAGCAAATCGGAACCGAGGGAGGAATTAATGTACTAAAATTCTCGTTCTGCTTTTTTCTTTTTTTATTGTTTCTGATCATGCGCAGTCTTTTGTTTTTGATCCTATTCATACAAAAATCGTACAAAAACAGTACACATTTAATTCGGAAGGTCGGAATCGGCTGTCGAAAATTGTTTTCCCACTATCTGAAATGTTCACCCGGTTTTCTTATAGTTTGTATGGGCCTTTAGGCATGGGTGCAGGAAAGAAATTTGCACAATTCCCCCATCAACACAGACAGTGCTGACAGGAGAGTCGGTCCTCCCAAGCAATTGTCTGCTCCCGGCTGGGGGGGAAGCTGTCCCTGCCAGGAGAAGACAGTGATTATTACTAGCAGTTATAGCACCCACTAGCAATATTTGCAAGAGAATCCGGCAGGCTGGTTGTACCCAAGTTGATCGTTCAATTAACCTGGTAAATTCAGCCTGCCCATTAACAGTTCAAATATTGGCCGGTTCCTGCTAAACCGGCTGAGATTCAAACCATATATGGCCGACCTTAGACAGAAAGTGTGGTACTGGCCAGATCACCAGGTGAAAATAAAAGATAAAAAAAAAAATTATGAATGCAGCCAACACATTTAAAGTGATACTACAATAAATGCTAACTGTTTTTGGTTTAAAAAAAATAAATACATTTTGTACTTACCTGCTCTGTGCAATAATTCTGCACAAACATGCCCCTTACCTCCTCCTCTGGCAGTCCTCCGCCTGTGCTGTCTCCTTCTTTCTCCTCCAGGTGCCTCCTTAGCAAGCCGGGAGCTAAGGAGGCACTCGTGTGTGTGCTGTGTGCATCTATAGACACACACAGAGCTAAGTCCCGGCTACGTCCTCATAGGAGTTTGCCTAACAGCAACATAAGCTTATGGCTCCTGCTGCTCTTGATTTCTCCTGTGAGGGGAGCAGTGTTGCAGCGGAGACAGTGCTGACGTGGTTACATGGTAAGTATTTGGGGATGGGCAGGGTAGGACCAAAATAGTGGGGAGTTTTTTACTCTAATGCAGAGAATGCATTAAGTTGAAATACCTTCAGAATTCAGAACTACTATTAAAATGTGTAAGTTACTATAAAAAAATGTTTTGGGGTTTCAAAGTGTGCTCACTCCAGGGGTGGCAGAAGCAATATTCTTGGCCATATAGGCATCAAATCATGGAGGGCTTGTCCACAGCAATAGCATGTACTACCCCGTGCCCATTGGGGGTAAACAGCACATTGGTGGCAAACAGCACATTGTTGGTAAACAGCACATTGGACTGCAACAGATATTTTTTACATTTATTTTAAATTTTTTAATTTTTTTTTTAGACCTTTATTAAATTGTAAAAAAATAATAATTTTTACTGGCAGCAGCACAGCACCATTGTAGGTTGCATTGCACCATACTGCGCATAAAAAAAAAAAAAAAAGGATGGTGTGCCGATATGAACTGACATAATATTGAACAAGGAGTTTTGCCTTGTCTATGTGTTGGGCAATGGGCCATGAATGAAGCATTACATATGGAGAGTATTTGGAAGGCCACTAAAAACACATTTTCAAGCTTGCATTAGACTAAGAAGGTGTTATAAACCCTGCAGGTTGGCTTATATTATAATGCAGGAAAAAAAAAATTCAATCAATTTTAACGGACTTTTACATTTTTTTATAGACTTTGGATTATCTTAATTGACCCCTTTTTTATGGACTATCTATAAATTTCTGGGCAGCTAGCAAGGCCAGATGTTTTTCTTCAGTTTCTGGGCAGCTGTCAATGAGTCTCTCTTTTTCCTTCCCTTATGGAGATTGGTGATGAGCCAACCAATGGTGGTGGCAGGGACTGGGAGTTATTTCTGCTGCTGCATGTAGCTGGTCTCACCTCTGCATGAAATATTCACCATGGAAAGGTCTATGCATTGCGAACCATAGCAGAATATAAACTCTGAGCGCCTGATTGTAATAACAAGTAACTAAATGCAAAACATTGTATTGGATTTGACCACAGAGTTACCACTGTCATGTTTTTATTGTTGTCTATTTCCCTGTGGGATTGATTTACTTACTCAAAGGGCCCGGTTACTGTGCAAATCACATGCCAACCAGTGCTGTACGATTTGAGCCTGTTCATTTTGAATGGGTTCAAATCCCCCCACCTCTCTCTCTCTCTCTCTCTTTCCTTCTCT